>NC_073396.1:927500-1240000 GCF_028641065.1 Leucoraja erinaceus
ATGTTGGTCGGGGTGGGACTAGTGTAGATGGGGCATGTTGGTCGGGGTGGGACTAGTGTAGATGGGGCATGTTGGTCGGGGTGGGACTAGTGTAGATGGGGCATGTTGGTCGGGATGGGACGAGTGTAGACGGGGCATGTTGGTTGGGGTGGGACTAGTGTAGACGGGACATGTTGGTCGGGGTGGGACTAGTGTAGACGGGGCATGTTGGTCGGGGTGGGACTAGTGTAGACGGGGCATGTTGGTCGGGGTGGGACTAGTGTAGAAGGGGCATGTTGGTCGGGGGTGGGCAAGTTGGGTCGAAGGGCCTGTTTCCGTGCTGTTTCACTCTGTGACTCTATATTGGAGAAACCTCACGGGGAGAATCTCCGAACTCCGTACAGACAGCGCCCGTAGTCGGGATGGAGCCCGGGTCTCTGATGCTGTAAACGCTGCACGGCAGCAACTCTACCGCTGGGCCACTGTGGTCGTCCTGAGTGTCATGCTTACTTGTTAAAACATCAATGAGCTTCAATCCTGGGCAGGGTGTTTGCGACGGCCTGCAACATTGATACCAGCTTTCATTTACAGGCAGTTCCTTGCAGCCGGGGCCAGCAGGTGGGTGAATGTGGACAGTAAAACAATGGAGAAAACACTGGATGGTTTACATGCCCCTCATCGCTTTGTCCTTGAAGATGCTCAGATGCACGTTTACACGCTGATGAAAAAGGTCAGAAGCTGCACACTGCACCCATGCACAGGTCTGTAGCTGCATATTGCACCCATGCAATGGTCAACAGCTGCACTCTGCATCCATGCACCGGTCAACAGCTGCACACTGCACCCATGCACAGGTCTGTAGCTGCACACTGCACCCATGCACAGGTCAACAGCTGCACACTGCATCCATGCACAGGTCAACAGCTGCACACTGCACCAATGCACAGGTCCGTAGCTGCACACTGTATCCATGCAATGGTCAACAGCTGCACACTGCATCCATGCAATGGTCAACAGCTGCATTCTGCATCCATGCACCGGTCAACAGCTGCACACTGCATCCATGCAATGGTCAACAGCTGCACACTGCACCCATGCAATGGTCAACAGCTGCACACTGTATCCATGCACAGGTCTGTAGCTGCATATTGCACATGCACAGGTCCGTACACTGCACCCATGCAATGGTCAACAGCTGCACACTGCATCCATGCACAGGTCTGTAGCTGCATATTGCATCCATGCACAGGAGAAACTAACCCCATCCAGTCTGAGGGAAACTCACACAAATCATCTCCAATGTCCCACATATCTAATAGATCTATTTATATTCTGCATAAACAGCATCTTCACCTTAGTGAATGACATGGAAACTCGTCCTTAAATGAAATCTTCTCATTGAAACTCCTACACAGAAAGAACTGGCGGTGAAGCTTCAATCTGGTTACCCCCACCCCTTGAATCGCAGATTACATTTTGTAATTTAAATCACCGTGTGCTAGTAACTACATGTTGTTAACCTTTTAAAATTCTTTGTTCAATTTTGTGCAGTGAATAGTTATTTTATTTGCTTTCTGATTTAACCTGTTCACGGCCAAATTAGTTGTCACTATTGGCCATGACCTGAGTATACTCGGAGGTGGCAGTGAACAGGTTAAAGGTGAGGGTTGGGTACAGAGTGTTACTGCGTGAAGTTACCATCCTTTACCTTAGGATAGAAGTTTATTTATCCCAGGAGGGAAATCAATCTGCCAATAGACAATAGACAATAGACAATATGTGCAGGATTAGAGGCCATTTGGCCCTTCGAGCCAGCACCGCCATTCAATGTGATCATGGCTGTTCATCCACAATCAGCACCCCGTTCCTGCCTTCTCCCCATATCCTCTGACTCCGCTATTTTTAAGAGCCCTATCTAGCTCTCTCTTGAAAGTATCCAGAGAACCGGCCTCCACCGTCCTCTGGGGCAGAGAATTCCACAGACTCACAACTCTGTGTGAAAAAAAATTTCCTCATCTCCGTTCTAAATGGCTTACTCCTTATTCTTAAACTGTGGCCCCTGGTTCTGGACTCCCCCAACATTGGGAACATGTTTCCTGCCTCTAGCGTGTCCAAACCCTTAATAATCTTATATGTTTCAATGAGATCCCCTCTCATCCTTCTAAACTGTACAGTGTACAAGCCCAGCTGCTCCATTCTCTCAGCATATGACAGTCCCGCCATCCCGGGAATTAACCTGGTGAACCAACGCTGCACTCCCTCAATAGCAAGAATGTCCTTCCTCAAATTCATAAAACACAACAGAATACATGGAACATGAAATTAAAGTGAAGATTGCAAGATTGGGGGGGGGGGGGGGGGGGGGAAGGGGGGGGGGGGTCTCAGTCTACCCCACGACAGAGGGGGGGGGGGGGGGGGGGGAGTTGTCCAGTTTGATAGCCACAGGGAACAAGGTTCTGTGCTGCATCTTGGTGGAACCAGTCTGTTGCTGAAGGTGCTCCTCATGTTGAATGTTGATCTTGCTCCTGCAGGATTCTTATCCACGGTATTTAAAATCGCAGATGTACAAGAATCTCCTGGCATCAGCCACTGTTGCTCAGGAAAGCAAGAAAAGGTACGTTGCTATCCACCGTCACCACAAGTAACTGCGGGAGGGGTGAGCTGTGAACAGCTGTCCATGGTAATACACGCTGGTGTACTTCAGAGATCTATTACAATAAATATTAATATCATAGAGGTGTACAGTACAGAAACAGGCCATTCGGCCCATCTAAGATTGAAACAAAATACTGGAGGTACTCAGCAGGACAGGCAGCATCTCTGGAGAGAAGGAATGGGTGACGTTTCGGGTTGAGTCTGAAGAAGGGTCTCGACCCGAAACGTCACCCATTCCTTCTCTCCAGAGATGCTGCCTGTCCCGCTGAGTTACTCCAGCATGTTGTGTCTATCTTTGGTTTAAACCAGCACCTGCAGTTCCTGCTTACACATTCAGCCCACCTTGTCCATATCAACCCAATTAGCATCTCTGTGGGTCGATGAATGCAATCAACCTGGCGTGCACCATCAAATAGAACAAGCTGTCCAACAACATTAGGCTGTGCATGCCACACACAAGAAGAAGCATTCTGGGCAAGTCTCATTTGGCCCATCCCCTCTACACCCTTCCTATCCATATATCTGTCCCAACATGATAATGTTTAAATGTCATTATCACATCTGCAGCTTCCTCTGGCAGCTCATTCCAGAACCGGCCTCCACCACCCTGTGAGGCAGGGAATTCCTAGACTCACAGCTCACTGTGTGAAGAAGTCAAGTCAAGTCAAGTTTATTTGTCACATACACATACGAGATGTGCAGTGAAATGAAAGTGGCAATGCTCGCGGACTTTTGTGCAAAAGACAAACAACAAAACAACCAAACAAATGATAAACACAATCATAACACACATATTCTTTTACATAAGAGTGTCTCATAGAAGTGTCTCCTCGTCTACGTTCTGAATGGTGTGTTTCCGTTTACCAGGTGGCATCGACTGACCAGCCAGATCCCCAGTGGCCAGACGTCCCGGCCCCCAACACTGGACCGAAGGGACAAGGCTGCGACCTCCACCGTGTCTCAGGTTCAAAACTAACGGCACCATTGTCAGGGCTGGGCCTGTGGCCACTCACTAGCGCAGGCTTTGTTACTCATTGTTCCCCCACATCTTGCACCGCGCTGTACTTGGCCAACCTCGACGTTGTACCACAGTGTCAGCAGCTCAAACTTCACTCCAGGGAATAAACAATTTGTTGAAAAGCACCGCTTATAAACAAAATATGCTGGAAATGCCATGAGGGTCAGGCAGCATCTGGATTCAGTGAGTGGAACAAGCCCAAGTCCACACCGACCATCGATCACCCATTCACAACGGTTCTATAAGCAGAGAAACATAGACAATAGGTGCAGGAGGAGGCCATTCGGCCCTTCGTGCCAGCACCGCCATTCATTGTGATCATCGTCCCCAATCAGTAACCCGTGCCTGCCTTCTCCCCATATCCCTTGATTCCACTAGCCCCTAGAGCTCTATCTAACTCTCTCTTAAATCTATCCAGTGACTTGGCCTCCACTGCCCTCTGCGGCAGAGAATGCCACAAATTCACAACTCTCTGGGTGAAAAAGTTTTTTCTCATCTCAGTTTTAAATGGCCTCCCCTTTATTCTAAGACTGTGTGGCCCCTGGTTCTGGACTCGCCCAACATTGGGAACATTTTTCCCGCATCAAGCTTTTCCAGTCCTTTTATAATTTTATAAGTTTCTATAAAGTCCCCACTCATCCCTCTAAATTTCAGTGAACAAAAGCCCAGTCTTTCTAATCTTTCATCATATGACAGTCCCGCCATCCCAGGAATTAACCTCGTGAACCTACACTGCACTGCCTCAATAGCAAGGATGTCCTTCCTCAAATTAGGAGACCAAAACTGTATGCAATACTCCAGATGTGGTCTCGCCAGGGCCCTGTACAACTGCAGAAGGACCTCTTTACTCTTATACTTAAATCCTCTTGTTATGAAGGCCAACATGCCATTAGCTTTCTTCACTGCTTGCTGTACCTGCATACTTACTTTCAGTGACCGGTGTACAAGGATACCCAGGTCTCGTTGCACTTCCCTATTTCCTAATCTGACACCATTGAGATAATTATCTGCCCTCTTGTTTTTGCTGCCAAAGTGGATAACCTCACATTTATCTACATTATACTGCATCTGCCCACTCACTCAACCTGTCCAAGTCACCCTGCAATCTCCTAGCATCCTCTTCACAGTTCACACTCAGCTTTGTGTCATCTGCAAATTTGCTGGTGTTACTTCTAAACCCATCATCTCAATCATTAATGTATATTGATGATGGGATTAAAAGTAACACTAGCAAATGTCTATGTTACCCACTATCCCATCCACTCCCTACACACTAGGGACAATTTACAGAGGGTCTTTAATATGTGGGAGGAAATCGGAGCACCCGGAGAAAACCCATGTGGTCACAGGGAGAACATGCAAACTCCACACAGACAGCACCCGGGTCTCTGGCGCCGTGAGGCAGCAGAGAAACGGTCAACGTTTCAGAACAGGGTTCTGGTTAATTGTTTCACTTTCCACAGATGATGCCTGACCAGCTGAGTGTTTCCTGCATATTCTGTCTTGTTGCTAATGTCCAGCATTGACAGGTTGTCAAAGGATGTTGTAAACTCTCATTTGCCATGTGGACGCTCCAACAGGTATCGTGGAAATGTGTGTTACACTAGCCCGCAAAAACTGCCTTTCACCAACCTTTGCTGTGAGATATGTTTGATGCCAGTACATTAACGACAGATGATCTAGCTCTAGTTAATGTTCCTGCCCCCAGTGTGACTGTATAGTGGTCATCGCTGAGCTGCTCACGGCAGTGTGTGTACTTGTGAATGGCAACCTTGTTCTTAGTTTAGGAAGGAACTACAGATAGACACAAGAAGCTGGAGTAACTCAGCAGGACAGGCAGCATCTCTGGAAAGAAGGAACCGGTCTGAAGAAGGATCTTGACCCAAAACGTCACCCATTCCTTCTCTCCCGCTGAGTTACTCCAGCATATTGTGTCTATCTTCGGTTTAAACCTGCATTTGCCGTTCCTTCCTACACTAATGAGTAACGATTTCCACGTTGGATTCAGCCCCAAGAACGGACACTCGTAAATGGAAAAAAGCACTAGAACCATAAATGTGCGTTTCAAATCTCGAGGAAGGTGCGGAGATGCCCTGAGTGATCAAACATCCTCAGTGAGCGCGTTATTAATGACCAGTGTCCCCACCTCTAGGCCCAATACTATCTGTTGACATCTGATCCTCAACTCAAGCAGGGAGGTATCAGTGTGCAAACTACCCTTGTTGTTAACAACACCCATTTGTGATCTGTGTGTTAATCTGCAGATAAAACGCTGCTTCAAATAAATGTTCTTTCTCACTGGTCAGTGTTCTTCTCATTTGTAAACAATGATGTCTGTGTACAAATAGTTTGTTTTTTCTCTGTGCAACATTTAAAACTGTACAACAAATCAGACTCAACTTATATATTTCTTTCCCAAAATCATATGTTATTACCCACACGGGCGGGCTTGATCCAGGTAAAGGACAGTAGTTTAAGAGGGAACTGCAGATGCTGGAGAATCGAAGGTTACACAAAAAAGCTGGAGAAACTCAGCGGGTGCAGCAGCATCTATGGAGCGAAGGAAATAGGCAACGTTTCGGGCCGAAACCCTTCCGGGTTTTGGCCCGAAACGTTGCCTATTTCCTATAGTGGACATTGTTCAACTCTTTGCATGGAGCGAAGGAAATAGGCAACGTTTCGGGCCGAAACCCTTCTTCAGACAGTAGTTGTTGGTCTGCTTTGTTGTACTGTGACGTAGTATAATAATTCCTTATGACATTGCTGCACCTCATCGCCTCTCCTTTCTTTTATCCCCACAGCTGTGTCGCTTTTCCCACCCTTTGGCCAATCTCGGCGTTTTCACCGGAACCAATATCCCAGATTTCTCCAAGGATGAACCTTCCTGGTCCCAGTCCAGTCTTCCCACCTTTTATCCTGGAATCTTTCCGGCTGAAACCTCCTCCCCTTCCTGCTGTTCCGTCGACCTCCCGAGGTTCTGCTTCCTTGTCTGTCTCAGCATGTGATAAGAGTTATTATATTGTGTTGTGTTTCCTTCTCAACTCAAACATCTTTCACTAGTTAACCCAAGATTAGCACCGAGATCCGATGAAGGTTCCCCCTGTTGCAGATACTGTAAACATAGAAAATAGGTGCAGGCTAGTAGGCTAGATGCAGGAAACATGTTCCCCATGTTGGGGGAGTCCAGAACCAGGGGTCACACAGTTTAAGAATAAGGAGTTGGCCATTTAGGACTGAGATGAGAAAAAAACGTTTTCACCCAGAGAGTTGTGAATCTGTGGAATTCTCTGCCACTGAAGGCAGTGGAGGCCAATTCACTGGAAGTTTTCAAGAGAGAGTTAGATTTAGCTCTTTAGGCTAAAGGAATCAAGGGATGTGGGGAGAATGCAGGAACGGGTACTGATTTTAGATGCTCAGCCATGGTCATATTGAATGGTGGTGCTGGCTCGAAGGGCTGAATGGCCTACTCCTGCACCTATTGTCTATGGTCTATTCGGCCCTTCAAGCCTGTACGTAGACTAATGGTGAGCAGAGAGGGAGTGAGACAACACTATTGCTGGAGTTATCTAGAAATCCAAGAGTTGAATCTTTAACTGAGGATTAAATGTCGGGAATAAGGTGACTGCTGCAAAGCAAAGATTCCATGGAATATTCAGACAAAGTTGGTGCACTTTCTTTTTCCCTATAAGATGTGGGATATTTACACTTTGAAACTGGCAGGTAGGTGGCTTTAATTTGTGGGAATCCAGGCTGATTGTAACATTGACTGAAGTTTAGTGATGACATATTGATCAGTGAAGCTCATGCATCATCCGATCACGCCCTGGAAATGATTAATCACCAATTCTTGCAGGGAATGGGATCGTGTGATCAAGGTGAGTGTTTTATTCTTTAATCTGTTACTTACTGTCACTCCCTACAGAGCAACTGCAAAGTGCCTTCTATGAGTAACTGACTAAGTCTGGTCACGTGAGACCAAAATGCTGGAGAAACTCAGCAAAAATTAGGAGACTGCATCCTGGAATGAGGAATTTCAGCTGCAAAATTAGATGTGTTAAGGGTTTGGACACACTAGCTGCAGGAAACATGTTCCAGATGTTGGGGGAGTCCAGAACCAGGGGCCACAGTTTAAGAATAAGGAGTGAGCCATTTAGAACGGAGACAAGGAAACACTTTCTCACAGAAAGTGGTGAGTCTGTGGAATTCTCTGCCTCAGAGAGTGGTGGAGGCCGGTTCTCTGGATACTTTCAAGAAAGAGCTAGACAGGGCTCTTAAAAATAGTGCTCAGGGGATATGGGGAGAAGGCAGGAACGGGGTACTGATTGTGGATGATCAGCCATGATCACATTGAATGGTGATGCTGGCTCGAAGGGCTGAATGGCCTACTCCTGCACCTGTTGTGTATTGTGAGGCAGCATCTACGGAGAGAATAGGTGACGTTTCGGGTCGCGACCCTTCTTCAGACTAATGTCAAAGGGGGCGGGAAAAAGAAAGGAAGAGGCGGAGACAGTAGGCTTGTGGGAGAGCTGGGAAGGAGGGAGAAAGCAAGGACATCAGTCTGAAGAAGGGTCTCGACCCGAGACATCACCTATTCCTTCTCTCCATAGATGCTGCCTCACCTCCCGCTGAGTTTCTCCAGCATTGGTGTCTATCTACGATTTTTCCAGCATCTGCAGTTCTTTCTTAAACAAACCTGGTGACCACGATAGTTTTATGGAATTAACTTCCAGCTGAAGAAGCTACGGAAAAAATGACCACAACATCCACCAATGAAGGCTGGATAAATGTCCAATTAGGAAACTGGAAAGGGGGAACAGAGAAGATTTACGAGGATGTTGCCAGGGCTCGAGGGTGTGAGCTGCAGGGAGATGTTGAGTAGGCTGGGACGATATTCCTTAGAGTGCAGGAGGATGAGGGGTGATCTTATAGAGGTGTATAAAATCATGAGTCTGGGTGTAAGATGCAGTATTTTAGATATCAGAGCAGTTGTGTCATTCTCATCCATTACTTTGTGAACCAACGTGACATTACCATTGTGACCACAAACTATTCCAGTGGATAACACAATGATCATTTTGGATATATATTTAAATATTAAACTGCTCTTTGCACAGTGGGGTGACATGAAACTAAATATTAATCTTGACCAAATACAATACTTGATTATCAACTCTAATCATAGAGGTCAGGCAGTGGAGAACGTTTCTTGATTATAAAACCAATTCGACTCATTCTGGTGCCGTGTGGAAACTGTTTATATAAAGTTAATAATAAGCATTGCAGAAATGTTTGTTGAATCAAAATCCTCCCTGAAAGATGGTGTTGCATATTCAGCTGAGAGTAAGTAGCAACTGAATTAGACCTGCACTATCTGCCACATCTCCTCAGTCGAGAGACACGGTTATATACCTTTGTTACTGGATTCTTTACATTATTCACAAATGCAACTGTGTAACACGAGAACACTTATACAGTGATACAGCATGGAAACAGGCCCTTCAGCCCAACTTGCCCCTGCTGACCAAGATGCCTCATCGACACTAGTCCCATCTGCCCAAGTTTGGCCCATATCCCACTTGACATGGTCCATTGATTTTTTTAAGATTGTAACTTGGTACACACAAGTTTAGTTTAGAGATATGGTGTGGAAACAGGCCCTTCGGCCCACTGAGTCTGTGCTGTACACTATTTCTATCCTACACACTCAGGGATAATTTACAGGAGCATATTGATCTACAAACCTGCACAGCTTTGGAATGTGGAAGGAGGTTCCTTGCTGGTCACGGGGAGAACGTACAAACTCCACATAGACAGCACCCGTAGTCAGGATGGGGTGAGGTATCTCTGCACCACCTGCTATCCATTCTAGAATAGTTACTAGAAAGGGATATAGAATTAAAGTTTGTTCATGAAAATGATTTGGGCATTAAATACAAATGTCTTTCTGAATGAATGCACCAGATACTAACGGCGTTTTGTTGCTTTTCCCAGTGGGACTGTGAATGAGACCGAGGTCGGTGTGGAATCTCCGAGTTTCGGGCAGGTGGAAGATGCGAGCTCTGCGGAGAGCAGGGGGACGACCACACAGCTCGATGAGTGTGGATGGAATACCAGGTTTTAGCAAAACGCCCGCAACTGCAAGAAACAGCGGCTGGTTTACCTAAAGTGCCTTCATTTATATAAAAAGATGCACTTTATAGTTTTATTCTAGAGTATATTTAAGCAGCAATATTTTCCTTGTTTCATCTTAGTAATTTTTATAACAAATATTAGATGAACATTCACTTAATTACCATCATGGTCCACCATTCTAAAGTTATTTAATTTGTGAAAGATATTACACTTGTAACTCTTCCATTTGACTGCCCCAGATGTCAACGGGTCCATTCAAATCCATCTACATTGTCCGATGTTGATTAAGATGTACAGTGGAGGGTGGAGAGGGGGGGTTGTAGTGAGAGGGGGGTTGCAGGGAGAGGGGGGGTTGCAGGGAGAGGGGTGCTGGTAGTGTGAGGGGAGATATCCTTGGTGTAGCTAGTATGCAAACACAATGCTCCAATTAGTCTACCACCTGTGTGCAGCGATCAGCCACTGACCCCCCACACAGTTGAATGTCAGGAATGTAATGTTTAGCCTTTGCTCGCAGATCACGATATTCTACATTGGAATGATTGTACAACAGACAATAAACTTCCTTTTGTCTAACACTGTGGTATGACTCAATTATACCACCAGGGGGCGCTGCACGATTGGCAGCCCCGCCAACAGTCTGTCTGTTTGTCTATTTTTTATTTTTAGTGTGTGTTAAATTAAGTTTGTGTGAATGTTCTCGGGTTTGTTATGAATGGGGGGGGGGGGGGGGGGGGGGGGGGGGGGAGGGGTTTTGTTATATGTGGGGGGGGGGGGGGGGGGGAGGGGGGGTTATATGGGGTGGGGGGGAGGGGGAGGGGTTTCTTACCTTGTCGGAGCTGCGATTGTTTTCTGGGCCGTATCTCCGGTCACTCTGCGGCCAACCATCGATGGAGCTGGACCCCACCTTGGACTGACCTTGGGCGCCACCGTGGGGCGTGGACTTGCATCAGTGTCGATCCCTTGCTTGGGATCGCTCCAACCGCGCGCGGCCTGCGGACTTTACATCGGGAGCTCGCAGTCTCGGGAGAGGCCGTGGATGTCGGGAGCTCCAACGTAGCGGAAGGTTCGACCAGCCCCGACATGGGGTCTGATCGCCAGCGCGGGGGAGCTGACATCCCCCCGATGTGGGAGCAGATCGCCTCGACGCGGAGCGCCCAAACGCTGCCGGCTACGGGAGCCAAGATCGTCCCGTCAACAGAGGGCTCGAGGCCCCAGACCGCACGAGAGCAAAGAAGGGAAGAGATTGAACTTCCATCACAGTGGGGAATGTGGAGGAGTCACTGTGGTGGATGTTTATGTTAAAATGTGTTTTGTGTGTTCCGTTGCTTTTTATTTGTATGACTGACTTGGCAAATGAAATTCCTCGTATGTTGCAAAATATACTTGGCTAATAAAGTATTATTGTGAGTGAACACATTTTGTTACCAATATCTTTATACATACCATCTCTCTTACATATACAATATTACAACTACTCGACATATGGGGGGACTATGTATAAACACCGCTGTAATTTCTACATGGTGAAACCAAAATGTATAAAAATGGCCTTTATTAAAATCTGACAATGTGCACTTTAACCACATGGGATTTTTTAATATTACAAATCTCAAATTGTGGAGTACAGTGTCAAATAAATAAATGATGGGTCTTTGTCCCAAACATTATGGAGGGCACTGTAAATGTGGAACAAACCTCCCCCAAAGTGAAGCTGCTGTCAAATGTTTCAGATAAAACTATTTCCTTTTTACAAATGGCTGTAACTTGAGGGAAACTCTTTGACCAATTGAATGAATTCTAAAGGGTAATGCAGCGTGACCTCAGTCCAGTGGCCACAGAGATATTTGTAATAAACAGGTGTAATCATGGTGAAAATATACAAACAAACTGTAGATAATAAGGAGTAGGATGTGGACCCACTGTCCCGTTTATATCAACGGGTCGATGGTTGAAAGGGTCAAGAGATTCAAATTCCTGGGCGTGCACATCTCTGAAGATCTTTCCTGGTCCGAGAACACTAATGCAATTATCAAGAAAGCTCATCAGCGCCTCTACTTCCTGAGAAGATTACGGAGAGTCGGTTTGTCAAGGAAGACTCTCTCTAACTTCTACACGTGCACAGTAGAGAGCATGCTGACCCGTTGCATCGTGGCTTTGGTTCGGCAACTTGAGCGCCCTGGAGAGGAAGTGACTACAAAAAGTAGTAAACACTGCCCAGTCCATCATCGGCTCTGACCTTCCTTCCATCGAGGGGATTTATCGAAGTCGCTGCCTCAAAAAGGCTGGCAGTATCATCAAAGACCCACACCATCCTGGCCACACACTCATTTCCCTGCTACCTTCAGGTAGAAGGTACAGGAGCCTGAAGACTGCAACAACCAGGTTCAGGAATAGCTACTTCCCCACAGCCATCAGGCTATTAAACCTGGCGGCTCTGACAAAACTCTGAACATTAATAACCCATTATTTGTTATTTACACTTTATCCGTTTATTTATTCATGTGTTTTGTAGTCAATGCCTACTATGTCCTGTTGTGCTGAAGCAAAGCAAGAATTACATTGTCCTATCAGGGACACATGACAATAAACTTGAACTTGCTTCAACCTGCGAGCCTCGTGACAAACACAGCATCTTGCCTGCAGACAACTCCAGCATTAACTAGTCGTCATTTAACCTTGTGTAGGAAGGAACTGCAGATGCTGACACAAACCAAAGACTCAAAATGCTGGAGTAACTCAGGCAGCATCTCTAGAGAAAAGGAATGGGTGACGTTCCGTGTCTGAAGAAGGGTCTCGACCGGAAAAGTCACCCATTCCTTCTCACCAGTGATGCTGCCTGACCCACATGTGAACATGTATGTTTAACCCAGTGACACTGCAAATCACCCAAGTAGGGTTGGTGGATAGAAACATAGAAATTAGGTGCAGGAGTAGGCCATTCGGCCCGTCGAGCCTGCACCGCCATTCAATATGATCATGGCTGATCATCCAACTCAGTATCCCGTCCCTGTACACTGACTGCTGATTATAAATAGACGCAAAATCATCGCCCTTTGCACTTATTCCTGTAAATGACTCAGTCCGAGACGGTTTCAGATCCATGCAGAATAAACAGTCGAACTTTAAGATCCCAAAGTTTGTTTTGCTGAGTAGGAGATACAAACGTATAATTCAAAATCATTTTTAAAGATTCCTCTGTGTACAGAAATGCCGACAGATGTAAGGACAGATGTCATTCTGTTCTGTAATCTCATAGAACAGACGTAATTTTAAAAAGACATTTGATCAGCTCCGTGCAGAGGGTGAAGAGAATGCAGGGAAATGGGACTAGCCCAGTATGTCAGCATGGACAAGGTGGGCCGAAGGGCCTGTTTCTGTGCTGACAGATCTATGACTGTATAGAAATTGCAACACATTCAAGATATATTTATCCACTGTTTGTGCAAAGAGCAGTTACTCAATAGAGCTGACAATTCGAGCAATAATTTACTGAAACTTCCTCTGCCACAGGAAGATGGTATTTTTGGCAATATTTGTGTTTATATCTCTTTTCAGAAATGTAATAATTTTGCTGCTTTAACTATAAACCAGATAAACGCAAGGCCCCGACCACTGCTGTGATATCTGGTGTAATAAAAATGACATTTAAAAATATGGTCATTCCTAATTACATAATTATATGTATATCTAAAAATAATCCATGGCAACTTTTCCACCATCTGGACTCTGGATAGGTAGACAATTAGAAGCTTTTCCTTGGAATAGTTAAGGATTTTCCTGTCAGATTTCCTCACTGTTGCCGATCGGAATGGAACGGGAAGCAGAAATAATCGCAACATTAAATGCGGAAAAACAAATCCTGATTGTGTGTGTGGGTCGATCCAGTAAAATAAAGATGAAATAAATCTCAAGGCCATCATTATCAAATTGGTAACAAAAAAGGAAAAATATTGATGATTTATTGTAATGATTGATATATGTATCCAGTTACTATTTCTATTCATTGAGATAAACTATCATTTTTCATTGATCTTGCCCCTTTGGATGGGTGGGTACACTTGATTGGTCCCTCACTTGGACAGGGAGATCTGGAAACACAAGATGCATCGACCGTCATCTATCAGATCTAAAAACTTAATTTCAAACTTCAATTGTACATTCCTCAAATATATAACAATGAATGGGTGGATCAGCTAAAGGGGCTGTCCCACTTGGGCGACCTAATTGGACAGTTTAGAAGAGTTTGAAAAAATGACATGTTGAAGACCTCCTTCAACCTCCTTCGACTATGTTGAAGACCTCCTTCAACCTCCTTCAACTATGTTGAAGACTAGCTACAACTAACTTTGGGAAATTTGGACACCGAATAGTAGGGAGTGAAGACGACCTCCCTTCGACTATGATGAGACTATCTATGACTACCCTCGATTCCCTACGACCAACATGCCAACCAACTACGACTAACCCAACGAGTAAAAAAAGTATCGATTTTTTTCCACGGCCACCTTTTTTTTTTACTAGCGTGCATTTTTTTAACATCTTGAGAAAAACGCCACGACCTAGCTGAGGCCTCGAGTACGTGGGGACCACTCTCGAGCATGAAGGAGAGTTACGAAGACCTCCTAGGACCTCGTGTCGACCGTGCTGCGAGAGGGGATAGAGCCTTTTCTGTTGCTGCCCCGGCACTCTGGAACACCTTGCCGCTGCAGATCAGACAGGCCCCTTCACTGTCCATCTTTAAATCCTCCCTAAAAACTCACTTTTATTCACTGGCTTTCGACACTGGCTGAGACATTGTTCCTGTTGTAGTGCTTTTAATGTTTTTTAATTTTTACTGTTTTATAGTCCTGTCGTCTTAATGGTTTTAGTAGTTTGTAATAACTTTTTGTTGACTTCCCATGTACAGCACTTTGTGGTAACTGATGTTGTCTAAAAGCGCTTTATAAATAAAGTTATTATTATTATTATTATTATTATGAGTCGAGGCCAAACTCGCCAGAATGCGTGGATTAGATCGCCCAAGTGTGACAGCCCTTAATCATGCCTCATATTGCTGGCTGTTCTATATGTACACAGACCCTCAGGAATGATTGAGGATTGGGTTTGCTGATGGTAGACACAAAATGCTGGAGTATCTTCAGTGTAAACCAACACTTCCTTCCTACACATTGCGTTTGCTATCGCTGCTTTCACCCAATTAAAACAGTCGCATACATTATCCAAGACCAACCGCAGGTACATGGACAGGACAGGTGTAGAGGGATGTGGACCAAACACGGGCTGGTGGGACTAATGTCGATGGGGCATGTTGGTCAGCATTGGCAAGTTGGGCCGAAGGGCCTGTTTCCGTGCTGCACGAGTCTATGATCAGCCCCACACGGATACGTTAGCGATTGAAATGCTTTGGATGCTTGATGTAAAGTGAGGGGACTGGCTATTGAGCTCATTACGTGAGGTGAACCTTTTGTTGGTCTTTGGATAATGTCTGCAAGTGTTTTAAGTGGGTGAGAGCGGGAATCTAATCTCCAGTCAATTTCATTAAAGTCAAACATATCATGAGGATCTGAAGATCACCAGGACAACCTTGAAAACCTCGGCATTCTTTGTCACTCTGTCAATCAGACATGTTTACCCATCCACCACTATCTACCTGCTAACTAATCTCCCGATCTCTCTTCACCACTCCTCTCCACAGAGTCAGCTCTGCACCTGAAACATCATAACATGAAGGTAGATAATCGTGCTGGAGAAACTCAGCGGGTGCAGCAGCATCTATGGAGCGAAGGAAATAGGCGACGTTTCAGGACGAAACCCTGAAGGGAAATAGGCAACGTTTCGGGCCGAGACCCGGAAGGGTTTCGGCCCGAAACGTTGCCTATTTCCTTCGCACCATAGATGCTGCTGCACCCGCTGAGTTTCTCCAGCATTTTTGTCTACCTTCTATTTTCCAGCATCTGCAGTTCTTTCTTAAACATCATAACTTGAACTTGGTTAATCTATGATGAGCGTTTGTCGGCACTGGGCCTGTACTCGCTGGAGTTTAGAAGAATGAGAGGGGACCTCATTGAAACGTACCGAATAGTGAAAGGCTTGGATAGAGTGGATGTGGAGAGGATGTTTCCCCTAGTGGGAGAGTCTAGGACCAGAGGTCACAGCCTCAGAATTAAAGGACATTCTTTTAGGAAGGAGATGAGTAATTTATTTGTCTGTGTGCGGTGAATCTGTGGAATTCTTTGCCACAGACGGCTGTGGAGGCCACAAGTCAGTGGATATATTTAAGACAGAGATAGATAGATTCTTGATCAGAGCGGGTGTCAGGGGTTATGGGGAGAAGGCAGGAGAATGGGGTTAGGAGGGAGAGATAGATCAGACTGATTCCTGGGATGTCAGGACTGTCTTATAAAGAAAAACTGGATAGACTTGGTTTATACTCTCTAGAATTTAGGAGATTGAGAGGGGATCTTATAGAAACTTACAAAATTCTTAAGGGGTTGGACAGGCTAGATGCAGGAAGATTGTTCCCGATATTGGGGAAGTCCAGGACAAGGGGTCACAGCTTAAGGATAAGGGGGAAATCCTTAAAAACCGAGATGAGGAGAACTTTTTTCACACAGAGAGTGGTGAATCTCTGGAACTCTCTGCCACAGAGGGTAGTCGAGGCCAGTTCATTGGCTATATTTAAGAGGGAGTTAGATGTGGCCCTTGTGGCTAAGGGGATCAGAGGGTATGGAGAGAAGGCAGGTACGGGATACTGAGTTGGATGATCAGCCATGATCATATTGAATGGCGGTGCAGGCTTGAAGGGCCGAATGGCCTCTACTCCTGCACCTCATTTCTGTTTCTATGGAATAGACTTGACGGGCCAAATGGCCTCATTCTGCTCCCATCACTTGTGACCTTATGATCACAATCTCTCCATAAAACTCTTAAACAATCTCTCCATAAAAGGAAATAACGAGCAAGATAGAAAAGACTGATGAAGGAAAGATAAATCTTAAACAAAGTATTTTAAAACATTATGCCTATTTTCATTCCATGGAACAAAATATATATTTTAAAATTATTTTTCACCTCACGAACAAAAGATTGCCGAGGTGAAAAAGGATCTCGACCCGAAACATCACCCACTCCTTCTCTCCAGAGATGCTGCCTGTCCCGCTGAGTTAATCCAGCATTTTGTAGATCATCCGTTAAAGATTTCAGAACACAGTAAATCTTCAAAACAATTCATCTAAAGGTTCAGGTAAATAAACACTCACTTTCCCAATTTGAAATTCATGTGTCACAGTTTTCCACACAATTCTTCAGATAGGTTCTATTTTTCCTGTTTGTAAAGAAATCAGCAGATTTGTAAAGGGATCACATTGACAGGACAATATGGAGCAGATTACACCAGTGAAACGGCCATAGTCTGGGAGGTCCACGCATGGCATCTCATTACGTCATACATGATAGAAGCAGAATGAGGCCATTCAATCTCCCTCCTAACCCCATTCTCCTGCCTTCTCCCCATAACCCCTGACACCCGTACTCATCAAGACTATATCTATCTCTGCCTTAAAAATACCCATTGACTTGGCCTCCACAGCCGTCTGTGGCAATGAGTTCCACAGATTCACCGCCCTCTGATGCTGAAGTCAACATTGATGACAGATAGTCATCGTGACTCCTCAACCATTCGCTGAACTTTAATCAATTCTCTACCATTCACGTTGGGGATACATTGAAACTTCTCCATTTCAATGTCAGCCAATGGTCACAGGGATTAAGTGTTGGTATTTTTAAGAGAGATACAAGGAACTGCAGATGCTGGAATCCTGAGCAAAACACAGAGTGCTGGAAGAACTCAGCGGGTTAGGCATCATCTGAGGAGGGAATGGACGGACAACATTTTGGGTCAGAACCCTTCTCCAGTCTGAAGAAGGATTGTCTGTCCATTGCCTCTATAGATGCTGCCTGATCTGTTGAGTTCATTAGATCAACAGACATAGGAGCAAATTAGGCCATTCGGCCCATCAAGTCTGCTCCACCATTCAATCATGGCTGATCTATTTTTCCCTTCTCAACCCCATTCTCCTGCCTTCTCCCCGACACAGGGACAGGTTTAGAGGGATATGGACCAAACGCAGGCAGGTGGGACTAGTGTAGATGGGCCATGTTGGTTGGTGTGGGCAAGTTGGGCCGAAGGGCCTGGTTCCACGCTGTATCACTTTATGGCCATGGGTTTTTTTGCTTCATTTCTTTAGATGGTGATTAGTTTGAGTTCATGTTAAAATTCACGAGGTTTATTCTGCAAGTGCTTTGTTTTTTAAATGAATTTTAAAATCGTGTGCACTGTGACTATGTTTACAAGTTTGGGAATGTTCCTGAGGGGATTGAGAGCGGGGTTGTACACGTGCAGGAGTAGGACATTTGGCCCGCCATCCATGTTCTCCACATGGAGACCCGCTGAGTTATGGTGCAGCAGCATCTATGGAGCGAAGGAAATAGGCAGCGTTTCGGGGCCGAAATCCTTATGGAAATAGGCAACGTTTCAGGCCGAAACCCTTCTGAGTTACTCCAGCACTCTGTGAAACGTCACCTATCCATGTTCTCCACAGATGCTGCCTGACCCACTGAGTTACTCCAGCACTCTGTGAAACGTCACCTATCCATGTTCTCCACAGATGCTGCCTGACCTGCTGAGTTACTCCAGCACTCTGTGTCTATCTTCAGTGGCAATATACTTGTTCACCATAAACCAATGAGCCATGTTGGTCAAACACCTTGAAAAAGCCTGTAGAAGTATTACTAGCCCAACATACAAGATGGGTCTCGACCCAAAATGTCACCTCTTCCTTTTGTCCAGAGATGCTGCCTGACCCGCTGAGTTACTCCAGCTTTCAGTGTCTATCTTTGGTGTAAGTTCCTTCCTACACATTTTGAAGCATTATCTGAAGCTACCTCTCGGATTCCTAATACATTTTTTCCCCTTCACTTTGAACCTGTGTCCTCTGGTCCTCGATTCCCCTACTCTGGGCAAGAGACTGTGTGTGTCTACCCAATCTATTCCTCTCATGATTTTATACACCTCTATAAGATCCCCCCTCATCCTCCTGCGCTCCATGGAATAGAGACCCAGCCTACTCAACCTCTCCCTGTAGCTCACACCCTCTAGTCCTGGCAACATCATCGTAAATCCCTTCTGAAAACAGATTTTATTCTCATCTCCTCCCCTCAGAATCTACCACACACCCTGGGGACAATTAACCAACCCACTGGCTGTGCTGGAGAACGTGCGGACTCCTTACAGACAGTGGCGTGGTCAGGATTGAACCCGGGTCTCTGGCGCTGGGAGGCAGCAGTCTGCTGTCTCACGTTGGTACTTACTTAATTTGATTCGGAGCATCTTATCCGCTACAGTGGTCACCCACTTTGTCATAGTCCGTCCTTAAAACAAGAGTTCAACATTTAGCACACAATTCTTTCACCTCTCCCACTATAACATATATATTTAATTTTAAATATAAATATATATCATTTTGCACTGATCCCTAAAGCAGTTTATCGTAGTTTACATCTCAATAACTGGCCTCAACTCTAATCACCAGAGTTTTAGAGACACAGGGTGGAAACAGGCCCTTCGGCCCACCGAGTCCACACTGACCAGCGATCCCCGCACACTAACACTGTCCTACACACACTAGGGACAATTTGTACTTACACCAAGCCAATTAACCTACACATCTTCAGAGTCTGGGAAGAAACCCAAGATCTCGAAGAAAACCCACGCAGGTCACGGGGAGAACCTACAAACTCCGTACAGACAGCGCCCGTAGTCGGGATGGAACCCGGGTCTCTGGCTCCGCGAGGCAGCAACTCTACCGCTGCACCACCGTGCCTTCTCTGTGTGTGAAAATATCTCCAGCTCAGACGTGATATCCTGCCAATCATTCCCCGGGTTTGCTTGCTACATCTGCCAATGATCCAGCCCCGCGATACTTTAGACTTTGTGCAACTCAACATCCGCCATCCCTTCAACATCTGTTACTGGTGGAAGTCCTGGTGTCTGTTGTACAAAGGCACCACTCTGAGAGTCATAGGCCCTCCTGCTATTAATGGCAAGAGTTCAGGGACTTGCTTTGTGGTTAATGCTGTTGATTTGGTTTATTATTGAAGGTAGACAACAATGCTGGAGAAACTCAGCGGGTGAGGCAGCATCTATGGAGCAAAGGAATAGGTGATGTTTCGGGTCGAGACCCTTCTTCTGACTGATGTGGGGGGGGCGGGAAGAAGAAAGGAAGAGGCGGAGACAGTGGGCTGTGGGAGAGCTGGGAAGGGGAGGGGAAGGAGGGAGAAAGCAAGAACTACCTGAAATTGGAGACGTCAATGTTCATACCGCTGGGGTGTAAACTACCCAAGCGAACTCTCCTCCAACTTGCGGTGGGACTCACCATTATTGACACGTGTACCGAGGTACAGTGAAAAACCAGCCAGTCAGATAAACACCATGAAGTTTGTACAACAGGCAGAGTGAAGGGAAAGATACAGAGTGCAACGTCCAATAGATTGGTGCTACGGCCAAGAAAGACCGCCGGCATCACCAGAAGACCCCGGACACTGGTCATGTCAACAATGGACCTTACCAATTTCCACAGATGCAGCGTAGAAAGCATCACATACGCAGGCACAATAGCCTAGCTTGGTAACAACTCTGCCCAGCACCACAAGACATCACAGGGAGTTGTGGATGTAGCCGTCCATCACACAAACTAGCCCCCACCCCACCCAACCGGCGACTACATCTACACTTCACGCTGCCTCACGACAGCAAGTTCAAGTTACATTTATTGTCACATACACCGATCGATACAGTGAGATTTGAGTCACAATGTAAGAAGAACACAACACACGATAGAGTTTAACATGGACATCCCTACACAACGGGATCAACGTTCCCCACAGTGAGGGGAGGCACCAGAGTTTAGTCCTCCTCCTCTTTGTTGCCAACATAAACAAGGGCCACTCACACCCGTCATTTCCTCTTCTCCCATCAGGCACAACATGCCAAAACTTGAAACCATGTACCACCAGATTCAGTAACAGCTTCTTCCCTGCTGCCACACGACATAGAACAGAACAGGCCATTCGACCCACAATGTGTATACTGAACATGAGGCCAAGATCAAGTCATAACGGCCTGTGCATAATCCATATCCCTTCACATCGATGTGTCTGTCTAAGTCTCATGACAGCCTCTGTTGTACCTGCCTCCACCACAGCCCCAGCAGCACGTTCCAGGCACTCACCACCTCCTGTAGATCTTCTTTCAACTTTGCCCCTCTCACCTTAAAAGATACAGCTTTTGGTATTTGATTTGTCTTCCATCCTGGGAAATGGAGCCCCTGATGTGCTCTCAGACTACTGTAGACCGCTGGACACACCACCTCGCAAGATAAGGGTATTGTCACCATCTCCCAACCTATCTCATTGTGGCCCATGTACTTTTCTTTCTGTGCACTTACCTGCACTTCCTCTGCAGCTGCATCACTATAGCCCTGTATTCTGCACTCTGCTATCTTTCTCTCGGCACCACATGTTGTACTTGCGTGAGGTGTGAGTATACTCACGTACAGAACCATTCAAACCCACAGCACGCAAACATTTTCACTGTATCTCCGTACACATTCAATAAATCACCAATACTGAGTTAAATTCGCACCTTAAGCAGCACAATAGACAATAGGAGTAGGCCATTCAGCCCTTCGAGCCAGCACCGCCATTCAATGTGATCACACTAGATATAATACGATTCTAGTAGAGACCTCTGATGAATTACTCGTTATTTTTTAAGTAAACTTCATTTCGTGGAAACTCCAGAACATATTTTAACAAAAATCACCAAGAGAAAAACAAAGATTAAAAAAACCATGAAGTTGAGGTGAAAGACGTGGTATGTGGGCAATGCCGGAACAGTTATGTTGAGTTTGCCATCCAGTGATTATTTGTAAATGGACAGGAGGGTGTGAGCTTGTACCGCCTGCCTGCCCTCCTGCTTCACTCATCTCCACCCTCACCCCTGACTCACACAACCCGAACAGTAAAAAATGTCAAGTGACTATCAGTGGTAAAGAAATCTAACTCAACGCTAGCATTTATTTCAAGAGGGCTTGTATACAAAAACAGGGACGTAATGTTGAGGCTCGACAAGGCACTGGTAAGGCAGCATTTGGAATATTGTGAGCAATTTTAGGCACAATATCTGAGGATGTGCCGGCTCTGTAGAGGGTCCAGAGGAGGTTTACAAGAATGATCCCAGGGATGAGTGTATTAACCTATGATGAGCATTTGTCGGCACTGGGCCTGTACTCGTTGGAGTTTAGAAGAACGAGGGGGGAATATCATTGAAACGTACAGAATAGTGAAAGGCCTGGATAGAGTGGATGTGGAGAGGAGGTTTCCACTTGTGGGAGAGTCTAGGGCACAGCCTCAAAATGAAAGGACTTTTTTTTAGGAAGGAGACAAGGAGAATGTTCTTTAGTCAGAGGGCGGTGAATCTGGGGAATTCTTTGCCACAGACGGCTGTGGAGGCCAAGTCAGTGGATATTTTTAAGGAAGATAGGAACAGTATTTTATTGATTAGTATGAGTGTCAGAGGTTATGGGGTGAAGGTGGGAGAATGGGGTTAGGAGGGAGAAGATAGATCATCCATGATTGAATGGGGGAGTAGGCTTGATGGGCCGAATGGCCTAATTCTACTATCACATGACCTTATGGACACACACGAGGCAACTTCCCAGATAAAACAGCGCAGGAGCTTATGGGAAAGTTGTTGGGGACAGGGAGTTGGTGAAAGGCAGCAGGAGATGCGATTAATTCATCAACATCACAACAAAGGAACAGGAACGAGGAACTTCATCATTTAAACATTTAGTAATAAATTCCTCACCATCTTCTGAATTCTAGACCGTGCTAGAATCAGAACTCTAATCTTACTAGAACTATACACACTTCAGCAAGTCCTGAGCTGAATAGCTAGTTGATACAATCCATCAATTTGACCGCCAGCTTTAGGCTGTGCACGCTATACACAAGAGGCTGAATGCAGCCTTTGTGTAATATTTGTCAGGCAATACTTCCTTTTACTGATGTAATGAATATCTGCATTGGCCAATTAAACGTGTGCACTGTGTGTTTGAGAGCTTGCATGTGATCCAGGGGTGTTTGTACTCAAGTAATGTATCTCAATCTGCCCCACACGTGGACAGCTGAGACGTGAGGGTGTAATGGTGGTCATGGTGATCTCCTGGTTAATGGCCTGACCCTGATCTTCATGCCTCTCACCTCCGCTCCAATGGGCAGCATTCCAATCCTCACACGGAGAGCCAGTCACATAACACATCAGATGTAACCAGGTACAAGTCTTACAGCTGCTTCATAGAAACATAGAAAATAGGTGCAGGAGGAGGCCAATCGGCCCTTCGAGCCAGCACCGCCATTCATTGTGATCAGGGCTGATTGTCCCCTATCAATAACCCGTGCCTGCCTTCTCCCCATATCCCTTGATTCCACTAGGCCCCTAGAGCTCTATCTAACTCTCTCTTAAATCCATCCAGTGACTTGGCCTCCACTGCCCTCTGTGGCAGTGAATTCCACAAATTCACAACTCTCTGGGTGAAAAAGTTTTCTCTCACCTCAGTCTTAAATGGCCTCCCCTTTATTCTAAGGCTGTGGCCCCTGGTTCTGGACTCGCCCAACATTGGGAACATTTTTCCTGCATCTAGCCTTGTCCAGTCCTTTTATTAATTTTATGTTTCTATAAGAATCCCCACTCAGCCTTCTAAACTCCAGTGAATACAAGCCTAGTCTTTTCAATCTTTTCCTCATATGACAGTCCCGCCATCCCAGGGATCAATCTCGTGAACCTACGCTGCACTGCCTCAATCACAAGGATGTCCTTCCTCAAATTAGGAGACCAAAACTGTACACAATACTCCAGATGTGGTCTCACCAGAGCCCTGTACAACTGCAGAAGAACTGCTTCATTCCACAGAAGTAGACCCTTGACCTGCTCACTGTGGTACACCACGCGACCTTGTACTGAAGTAAAAGGCCACTCTCTCCACGGTGTGACATCTACCCAAGCACAATAATGAGAAATGCAGCACATTCTTTACTCACTCCCATCTAGGAACCCAAGAGCAGTGAATCTCTCTCCACCTATCCTGATCTCAGACATACACCAAATGATTCACACTGGCCCATAGGCAGCCACTCACAGCGGGTGGATTTGGGAAACAAAGGCACCGTTCAGGGAGTTTCCTTCCAGCAGAGATCCGGCAACTGAAGAACCTCACACACACATTAGCGGTGAGTCTTCATCACATCTTACACTTGTATCACAATTACACCACAGTAGCAACATGAATGAGAGGGTAGACAAAAGTGCTGGAGAAACTCAGCGGGTGCAGCAGCATCTATGGAGCGAAGGAAATAGGCAACGTTTCGGGCCGAAACCCAAAGGGTTTCGGCCCAAAACGTTGCCTATTTCCTATTGCCCATTTCCTTCGCTCCATAGATGCTGCTGCACCCGCTGAGTTTCTCCAGCACTTTTTGTCTACCTTTGATTTTCCAGCATCTGCAGTTCCTTCTTAACCAACATTAATTGGTTGTATAGAGATCCCAACAGGCAACTTCAGTGAATTGATGGCATGTGTGGAGAGCTGTCCTTCAGCTGACATAGCCAGCAATATTCCCTCGCCCATCACTAACTAATCACATGTTTGTGGAGCCTGGTGCATCAATTGACAACATGTCTGCTGCCGAACAGTGCGTGGATGTGAAAACTATTGCCCGTGGAGCACTTTGGAAAGGCCCAAGGAGATGAAAGACATTAGACAAATTGAATCCAATCTTCTCTAATAACTGCAAATCGATTGGCCAAAGTTTAAAAGCATTAACATCTTCAATACTCAACCTTTATCTTAATCATCTGATCTTCAGGGATATTTTGTTGTGACAGACTAGAGAGTTCCCAGGAAGGGTTCTTCCCACCCTGACTTGTTCTTACCCGGTGTGGATAGGACTTTCTGCACGGATGCTGGTGCATGAGCTGCCTTTACCCCTAATCCACCTCAAAACAAGAGCAGATTTAACATTTACTACAGGTAGTTATTGATTTGCAATGTTTCAAAATAAAATTTATTGTATGCTGGTGTTTCATATTATGAATGACATGATACAACGCTTGCATCATTATGATTTAATACATTTCCCCAAAATATAAATACCCATTAAAGGCAATCTAAATAATGGATATGGTCACATAAAAATAAATAGGAGTTTATATCAGAATAAAAGCCACTGTTTAATAGGAAAATTCTATTTCTCACCTTCAAGTTATAGTACATAGAATCTTTACTCATATATACATATAAGAAACTGTCAGTAACGTGCAGAACATACACAGTGTATCAAGTCTGCTCAGGTTTTTTTGGAATAAAAGCTGTTCTCTTCCATTTAATATTATCTTTATAAAAAAGTAGTCACTTCTGCAGTCCAGATTCACAATGAATGCAGCATATAAGTAGTCTAATTTAACCAGTAATGACTAAAACAGTTACAAACACAGATAAAACCAACACATAGTCGACAGCAGCATTTCATGTTCAGGTTGTCTTGTAAAGTATCATTTGTAGATGGTGCTGTTAAATCCAACTCCCTACAGCAAGACCATGCAGATGAGGAGCACCATGATAAACATTCTCTGATGGCAATAGTTTGGGGAGTATAAAGAGAAAATGCATCGCTACAAATTGCAACTGCTACAAGTTGTGTGTCAATGCAACTTGTCCGGATATTTGTGAAATATAAACAGCACAGTGGTCATAAATGAATACCCAGACTGTGATATAACTAGTATGTGCCAGCAGATTTATACTGGTCACAAATGTGTGCAGGAATTAGAATCTTTACCAATCAAACAGCACACCACAAGAAGGGGATTGTAACTGGAGAAAAGTGCTTTCCATGTTGCGTTTTGTTTTCAGGAAGTGTCAAGTATTTATCCACTAATAATTACATCATGGTCGCAGAGAAAGACTTCAGTGTTGAGAAAAACTGAAACTTCTGCAACAGAGATTCTAATGAACCTGTTGTCATTGCAATCGGGCAAAATCACTGGTTCAATATCCTTGTTAGTAAAGGTGGCTGTACAGGCATTGCAATGTTGTGATTATAGATTCTGTGATTCTGCAACTCCAGACACATGTATTTCATTCCCAAAGACCTATCATGGCCTGTGCAAACCACAGATCTGACACTGTTTACTTTGCACTAGATGCAACCTCCTTCACAACTTCTGGTTTGTACAATATAATATTTGCAAATATTCTAACGTAAAGATTTAGTACTTGCATTGTGATAACATTCCATATGGATGTGGTGATAATTGAATGTAATGGGAATGCTGCAAGAGTGGAGAACAACTCCCATACTGATAGTGCACAGAACCTTCAATGGGTGAAATATGACATTTGCCCCCAAAATCAGATCAGATACTAAAGGCCCAAAAGAAAAATGTCCCGTATACTTATTAATGTCGGAAATATATATCGTATTTACACAGCAGTAGTCTTGGGTGCCTGTCTTTTTGCAAAAGCCACAAGTATATTTGGTGATAAAAGTTTGCTTGAAGTTCCTGTAAGGTGAAACATTGACTGCTGTCACCATGTTGGATGCAGCGTGTCCCAACTACACTCTGCCCCTGCCCTCACCACAAACGTAGCTTACGGGTCCAGAGAGTCCCCAGCACCAAGCACACGGACAGGACCCTTGTCCACAGCAACACAGGGGCAGGTTGCCCTCCAGTCACCAACGCTGCTTCCCTTGTCAGTGGCACTCTCATCCATTCATGAATTCAAAGAAAAATCTTAAAAATGCAAGGTGTCCTGTCCACCCAGCGAGAAGATGAAATGTAATTGCTAACACGCCCCCTTTCTGCCTCATACCCTACAGTAGTATAACATGTGTAGCTCAGAATGATCTATACACTTAGCACACATTACAGTCGATAAAATGAAATAAGATTCTGTATATTAGAATCATTGGTTATTTGGTTCTTGCATTTACTCACAAACTGAACCACAGCATGGAAATCCTGCCCAGGGAACCATTGAGTGATCTGTTCACAACATGGCACCGTTTCATGCATGGAGTAATGGCTACAGCAGTGCATCCTGCAGCTTGCGTGCACCTTCTGAGACTGGCATGGGTGCAGAGGCCCCTCCCTCCAGCAAGTGACCAAGATGCAGGCAGGTCCCAGTGACACACATCATGCTCCCGGGAGCACGCACACAGGCCAGAGCAACATGGACCAACTCATGCAACATACTCCAAACTAAGGAAGCTTCGAAATACACACCAGTTCTACATACACAATTTAGCCAGACAAATATTAAAGTGGGGTGTGGGGGTGGCAAACACAAATGAGTTTCAATGTCAACCCCCAATTAATAGATAAATTCAACATAATAAATCACCACGTAAGTTTTTTTTTAAAGTGCTAAGAAATGTGCTTAAAATCATAACTTTCAGTTCTTTAGTGTCTAAAGAAAAATAGCGACTACAGTAATATAACCCAGCTATTGATCTACTCACCCGCATCTTTCCTTTATTACATATGATCAATTCTCAGATTTAGTTAAAAATGAAGACTTTATGTTTCAAACAGAAAATGAAATGAATCAATTTGTAACCTAGTGTACTGCCCAATCTTATTATAGTCCAATCAAGTCCATGCAACTACCCTCTGCTCAAAGATGCCTCTTATGTTCAGGTACAAAAATGTCTGGCATATTGCAGAAAAAAGTCAAAAGTGAATGAAATGATCTTGTCATTTTCACAGAAGTTTAAAACATGTTGTGGTCATTATTTCTTTCACCACGGCAGAACAACTGAAAACAATTTAGGAATACAGACAGTCCTGTTACAAAAATAACCAGTTTCCTCTGGTTGACCAAATGCATCTAAATTGGTCTATTCAACAAACAACGTACAAGTCTTCTTTTATATTAGAACAAATCTGGTAGCCGCACGTAAACTTACGTGGCCAGAACCAGAGGCGGAGGTGTTTTTTACCTGGCGGTAACAAAAATACCACACTTCCAGCTACAAGAATGTGCCAGATGCTGTGCGTGTAATAATAGTTCTCCTTTGTTTCCAGAAATCCATACACAGCGATGGCAATTACTGCTGAACCTATCCCTGGCAATAAGAAAAATACCCAGCGCTTCCATGTGGGAGGATAACAATGGCGGCGTCTCACACACTGTGACACCTGCAAGTATAATGAAAATAAATCAGTCCTGCTGCCTTATTAGTAACCAACATATCATTTCAATTAAAAACCTGCAAGGATCTATCTATCTGCCTCACGAACGAGTCTCATCCGAGCACAGTCACACTGGAACCAGTGAGTGAATGAAACTCACCTCAATCATGGACTCCACATACATTAGTGGGTCGACTGGGCTTGTATTCACTGGAATTTAGAAGGATGAGAGGAAATCTTATAGAAACATATACAATTCTTAAAGGATTGGACAGGCTAGATGCAGGAAAAATTTTCCCGATGTTGGGGGAGTCCAGAACCAGGGGTTACAGTTTAAGAATAAGGTTTAGGCCATTTAGGACTGAGATGAGGGAACATTTCTTCACCCAGAGAGTTGTGAACCTGTGGAATTCTCTGCCACAGCAGGCAGTAGAGGCCAATAAACAATAGACATAGGTGCAGGAGTAGAGGCCATTCGGCCCTTCGAACCAGCACCGCCATTCAATGTGATCATGACTGATCATCCCCAATCAGTACCCCAATCCTGCCTTCTCCCCCTATCCCCTATCTTTAAGAGCCCTATCTAGCTCTCTCTTGAAAGTATCCAGAGAACTGGCCTCCACTGCCCTCTGAGGCAGAGAATTCCACAGACTCACAGCTCTGTGTGAAAAAACAATTGTGTGAAAGGCCAATTCACTGGATGTTTTCAAGAGAGGGTTAGATTTAGCTCTTAGGGCTAACGGAATCAAGGGATATGGCGAGCAGCCAGGAACAAGGTACTGATTGTGGATGATCAGCCATGATCATATTGAATGGCGGTGCTGGCTCAAAGGGCCGAATGGCCTCCTCCTGCACCTATTGTTCTATGTTTCTACAATTATCACCAGCACCCACAAGGCTAAATCGCAAACACTGGTGCGTGAACGATATGGACCGCAAGTTGTAGTCAAACACTCTTCAAGTAGATCAGACAACAAGACAACCCAGATGTTGAGGCGAGCACCAAAGCAAAGCACAAGCAACATGTTTTTCACACATACCCCATACACCATCTGTGTGAAACATCTGCTCCTCAGTCTTCCCTTCTCACCTTAAAGTTCATATTATTTCCATCCATCAACTTTGATCAAAATTAAAGTGAACACAAACATGTTTTAAACATTTTTACAACTAACAATGCCGGTATATCCACTCACCCACGCAGCTAACATGACGAGGATGGCAAAGAGACAGGGCCCCAGTAGGTTCCAGAGACCACGCCGATCTAACTGCATTGACATGGCAATCAACAAGGAGCCCAGGATAAAAAGCACCTTGAATAAAGAAAACAACAGTCCAGTGTAAATATATCACTTTCTTCAAATGTTATTGATACTAAGATGTTAATCTAAAGCATTGACCTTTGATCATAAGATCCATAAGTGATAGGAGCAGTATTAGGCCATTCGGCCAATCAAGTCTACTCCGCCATTCAATCATGGCTGATCTATCTCTCCCTCCTAACCCCATTCTCCTGCCTTCTCCCAATAACCCCTGACACCCGTACTAATCAAGAATCTATCTATCTCTGCTTTAAATATATCCACTGACTTGGCCTCCACAGCCGTCTGTGGCAATGAATTTTATTGATTCACCGCCCTCTGACTAAAGAAATTCCCACTCGTCTCTTTCCCAAAATAATCTTTTAATTCTGAGGCTGTGATCTCTAGTCCTTGACTGTTGCCAGGACTAGAGGGTGTGAGCTGCAGGGAGGGGTTGAGTAGGCTGGGTCTCTATTCCTTAGAGCGCAGGAGGATGAGGGGTGATCTTATAGAGGTGTATAAAATCATGAGAGGGATAGATTGGGTAGATGCACAGAATCTCTTGTCCAGAGTAGGGGAATCGAGGACCAGAGGACATAGGTTCAAGGTGAAGGGGAAAAGATTTAATAGGGGTAACTTTTTCACACAGAGGGTGGTGGGTGTATGGAACAAGCTGCCAGAGGAGGCAGTTGAGGCTGGGACTATCCCAACATTTAAGAAACAGTTAGACAGGTACATGGATAGGATAAGTATGGAAGGATATGGACCAAGCGCAGGCAGTTGGGACTAGTGTAGATGGGACATGTCGGCTGGTGTGGGCAAGTTAGGTCGCAGGGCCTGTTTCCACAGTGTATCACTCTATGACTAGTGGAAACATCCTCTCCACATTCACTTTATCCAAGTCTTTCTCTATTCCGTACGTTTCAATGAGGTCCTCCCTCAAAGCTCTTCCTTGTTGAATGTAGCCAGTAATATCCAATGCCCATTGACCTGTCGTGGATCTCAATACCTTGGCAGGTACAAATGTAACCCCTACAAATAATTCTCCAGTTCTGCACTATTAACCATTTCTATAAGGGGCCACCTGCTATACTTTATGCCAGCTAGTTCAGAGCCCTGAGGCTCAGGAATCAAATCCAATGGAAAAGGTTTGCTTTGGGATCGGGATTGGAAACTCATGCCAGTTGCTTTCCATATGGGCAATATTCTTGTGGTGTAAGACAGTCAGATGGTGAAGCAGAGGGTGGTTGGTGATGGTGAATAGCAACGACAAACACACATATTCAAGGTGATCCAGAAATAACATCAAAGCAGGGCAATGAGGACACATCAACATCCATTGTAGCCACTAGGTTGATTCATTAGACTTAAGTAACTTGCTTCTTGTTCACAGTGTGGGCATTAGGGAACTCCTCAACACATCACTCAACAAACTCTGCTTTCCTGTATCTACGATCCAACTACTTTGGCAAATTCTTTCATTTGTTTCACAGCCAGAAAGAGAAACCCTGGTGCATGGAACCACCCACCACCCGGACAGCAACTGATATGTAAACCCAAGTGAACTGCAGATGCTGGTGTGCAAAAAAAAAAAAAGCGGTGCTGCAGCATCTGTGGAGAACATGGATAGGTGACTCACAGAGTGCTGGAGTAACTCAGCGGGTCAGGCAGCATCTGTGGAGAACATGGATAGGTGACGTTTCACAGTGCTGGAGAGTGCGGGTCAGGGCAGTAACTGGATAGGGGGTTTCAGCTGGAGCAGCGGGTCAGGCAGCATCTGTGGAGAGCATGGATAGGTGACGTTTCACAGAGTGCTGGAGTAACTCAGCGGGTCAGGCAGCATCTGTGGAGAACATGGATAGGTGACGTTTCACAGAGTGCTGGAGTAACTCAGCGGGCCAGGCAGCATCTGTGGAGAACATGGATAGGTGACGTTTTGGGTCAAGACCCTTCTTCGGACTATGTCGGAGTCTGTGTCTACTTCTGTAAGCCAGCGTCGTCAGTTCCCATTGCCTCCTGTTTACTGCTTCACAGATTGCCAATTGCATCAAAGTCCATGAGTGATGAAAATACTCTGATGGTCAGTTCATTTTTTTTCCGAAATAATAATGCAATAAGTGCTGAAATATTATAACTCAACATGCAAAACATTCCAGTGGAAAGATGATTAAAAAATCCCAAATACCGCTTGAAGAATAGTTGTTGATACTTACATACTTCAGCTGGGATTTCAACCTGGCCATGCAGAGAACAGTGACCCAGACAGACAGGACTGAGCCCAGGAAGTCACAGTACTGCAGTGTGTCGTACTCCATGATGCACATAACCGCAATCCCTGGTTGGTCACACGCGTGGTAAAACTGCAAGGAGTACATTGGTTACATCGGCATTTCAATAGACAAGAGGCTATTGTTGTCATGGGTCCCAGATAGGACAATGACATTCTTATTTGCAGCACCACACAATATGTAAAAATATACACACACACACACACACACACGGAGTAACTCAGCGGGACAGGCAGCATCTCTGGTGAAAAGTAACAGGTGGCATTTCAGGTCGACCCGAAACGTCACCTGCTCCTTTTCTCCAGAGATGCTGTCTGACCCACTGAGTTACTCCATCTTAAATCCGAGTATTACAGCACCCTTTGTAGCGGCAGCAACTGGGGAATTGTGTCTGGTCACTCTGCTAAAGGGAGGATGTCGTAAAGCTGTAAAGAGTTCAGAGAAGATTCATGTGGAAGAGCTACAGGGAGAGGTTGGGCAGGCTAGGACTTTATTCTTTGGAACGCAGGAGGCTGAGGTGTGATCATAGAGGTGTTCACATGCCAAATCCAGTTTGACCTATATCCTGTTAAACTGGGCACGGAGAGGATAGTCTAAAATGAAATGGTGGCACAGAAAGTACAAGGCCTAGTTATTATTTTGGTCCAGGTACTTATTACCGAGTATCATTTCTAATGGGGGCAAATGTGGTTCACAGAAATGTCATGTACCTATACACTGTAAATAGATCAATTGTAAGCATGTATTGTCTTTCTGCTGACTGGTTAGCACACAACAAAAGCTTTTCACTGTACCTCGATACACGTGACAATAATCTGAACTGAACTGTCTCGGTGTATGACTGCTATACACGTGTGCTGTATCTCAGATGCTGATCGAATATGTATCTCAGCGTTTATATACAGTGATACTTGTACTGACGTGTATACAAAAATGAATATCACTGCACCTCGGTACAATAAAGGACCAGACCATGTACATTCCTGGCCACCGTATACCAGAACTAATTGTAGGTACAACAACATTTAAAATACATTTGGACAGGGTTGTAAAGGGTGAGAGGGATATGGACCAAATGTGGGTCGGTGGGACCAGTGTAGATGGGGCATCATGTTTGACATGGGAAAATTGGGCAGAAGGGCCTGTTTCCATGCTGTGTGACTCAGTTCATCACAGTAAAAAGGACAGCCTTAAAATGATTTATCATCGTTTTGATCAAAATGGGAATGAACACATTGTTAAAAGTATGTCTACTGATGTAAAGATTACCGTTGAGAAAACCATAGTGAAGAGATACACAGCAGCCTCCACAAAGTAATAGCGATGAACGGCCACCACAATGGCGGGGATGAAGACCAGATTACTCAATGTCAGCAGCATAGTTGCCAGCAATTGCTTTTGGTATGACTGAGCGTGGGTGTCATCTGTACAGCTCCATCCACTCCAGCCTGAGGGATCACACACACACAAGAGGCACAGTTATATTCCCACTTGGAGCAAGCACAAAGCATGGGGAGTTCACTAACAACACTGGCATAGTCAAATGCAACAGTACCACCTCTATTGAAGTTACTTCATTATGTTGATATTCAAAAATTCTATAATCCTTCAACAATATTAAATCTAGAACAATTCACACACGTTCCTTTGTCCATCAGTCATGAAACCGAGCTTTTTGTATTATTTTGGTACCTAGGTACATTAAACTAATAATGCCAATGCAATAATATGTCATATGTTGATAGAATGGAGCGGCTGGGCTTGTACACTCTGGAGTTTAGAAGGATGAGGGGAGATCTTATTGAAACATATGATTATTAAGGGTGTGGACACGCTAGAGGCAGGAAACATGTTCCCGATATTGGGGGGAGTCCAGAACCAGGGGCCACAGTTTAAGAATAAGGAGGAACGGAAACATTTAGAACGGAGACGAGGAAACACTTTTGTGAGTTGTGAGTCTGTGGAATTATCTGCCTCAGAGGGCAGTGGAGGCAGGTTCTCTGGATATTTTAAAGAGAGAGCTAGATAGGGCTCTTGAAAATAGCGGAGTCTGGGAATATGGGGAGAAGGCAGGAACTGGGTATTGATTGGGGATGATCAGCCATGATCACATTGAATGGCGGTGCTGGCTCGAAGGGCCGAATGGCCTCTACTCCTGCACCTATTGTCTAATAAGCCAGACACACAATTTGATGAACATGACCCAGGCTACAGAACGAGTGATGGGGTAACACTGCGTGTCAGCCAACATCGATGGTGGACATGGACAGGTGACAGGTCGGGACCCTTCATAGCTCCAGACCCACAATGTTCCCCCATCCATGTTATCCAGCGATGCAGCCTGACCCGCAGGGTTACTCCAGCACTGTTTGGTTTAAATGAGCGTCTGCAGTTCCTTGTGTCTACAGAGAGAGAGTTTGCCTTTGAAGGTTTTTTTATATATGTTAGATATTCCAGTGAGCTAGCTGGTAAAATCGCAAACAAACGGGCAATGCTTTGACTGCCTGGAAATGAAGTTAACTGGTTAATTTGTCAATCAAACCTCAGATGGACTGGTGTGATTATTGATCGGGGAGGATCGGCGATCAGCTACCGTTGTACCCACCTGCTTTACAAACACATGCAGCATAGAGATATCCATGAGCTCGAAGCAGCCTGCATTCTCCGTACACACCACAATCACCAATACAGGGACTCAGTACGGTCGAAACTCCAACCCGGGCAGTCTCGTTCCCACAATCATCGCCACTAAAAGACAGAAACCCCCCGTTAATCCTCAATGACATCCGTCAATAATTGACAGTGTGTGCTCTCTCTGAATGTTTATTAATGAACAGTTGGTTTTCGGTACAAAGGCCTCCACAGAGGTGAAGGAGCATCAGGCAGGATGGGATATGTGTGACACCGTGTAGCCCTAGTTATACAGCACCAACTCCACCAGGCTGATCTCAACCCACCCAAACCATTAACTGTACCGTTGACCTTCTACACAATATGTGCATCGTTCAACCTTATTATTAGTTTGTGCATTTTTTTAAGCATTTCAGCACAAAAGCTGAAGTCTCAGAATGTATCTTCAATTTAGAATCTGAAGTCTACAACACAATTATCCCAAAAGAAAGTTTAAATCACCCTCCAAAATATGAACTCATGCATTTGGGCAGCAGTAAAATAGCTGGCTGCAACCTGTGTACACATCTGATACATGGCATCAAATATCAGCATGTTACCTCAAGTATCACACTGAAAGATGCTTTACCACAATTAAACTCTGGATATGGAGAGGATGTTTCCACTAGAGGGAGAGTCTAGGACCAGAGGGCACAGCCTCAGAATTAAAGGGTGTTCTTTTAGGAAGGAGATGAGGAGGAATTTCTTTAGTCAGAGGGTGGTGAATCTGTGGAATTCTTTGCTACAGAAAGGCTGTGGAGGCCAAGTCAGTGGATATATTTAAGGCAGTTAGATAGATTCTTGATTAGTATGGGTCAGGTGTTATGGGGAGAAGGCAGGAGAATTGGGTTATGAGAGATAGATCAGCCATGATTGAATGGCAGAGTAGACTGGATGGGCCGAATGGCCAAATTCTGCTCCTATCACTTATGATCTTCTGATGTTTCACCTGGAGGCTGATCCATATCTCGTACATGGCTGTGCAATCAACTATTCAGCCTCCTTATTTATGGATTAGAACCTGATATACATTAAATTAAAAAGAGCCTTTGGTTTAGGTTTGACTTCACAGCCCCATTGCAGAGTTGTGGGTCAGCACCACCTTGTGAAGGGTCACCTTGTGAAGGGTCAGTGTGCCCCCCATGGTCACCTTGTGAAGGGTCAGTGTGCCTCTCTCCCATGGTCACACTAACATTACCACAACACCATGCAGAATACTGCTTTGTCTTCATTCACTGGGCCCGGTGTTCATTACATTTGTTTTTTAATTCCCAATCTTATAATTGGTGGTAGGTTTGAGATGTTGGGTCAGTGTCGAGTGGCAGATGAAGCCTACACTGTGGTCTCTCAGTGGGGTGCCTGCACCAAGCTTCAGTGCGGCCCTTACCAAATCATCACTCACCTTGGAGTAACCCAGTCTCAACGATAAGTTTCAACAATTCCTTGCACAGTACACCAAAGATTAGTTATGAATAGCATGGGAGTCCCGGAAAGCTGAATCTTACGTTCCAGCACGACCAAACATACAACTAATTCAAGATGAAAAATACTGCCTTGCACCATGACGTATGTAACACATCAATCTAAATATCCATAATGTAGACATACTAGTTCATAGAAATATGGTCGTTACCTCTCTCCCAATCTTATGCCAGACAAATGCACACTATATTTGAAGAGATTACTTATAGATACATAGAAAATAGGTGCAGGAGTAGGCCATTCGGCCCTTCGAGCCAGCACCGCGTTTCAATGTGATCATGGCTGATCACCCACAATCAGTACCCTGTTCCTGCCTTCCCCCCATATCCCTTGATTCCACTAGCCCAAAGAGCTCTATCTAACTCTCTTTTGAATACATCCAGTAAATCAGCTTCTACTGCCTTCTGAGGCAGAGGATTCCACAGATTCACAACTCTCTGGGTGAAAAAGTGTTTCCTCATCTCAGTTCTAAATGGTGTGCCCCTTATTCTTAGACTGTGACCCCTGGCACTGTACTCCCCCTACATCAGGAACATATTTCCTGCACCTAACTTGTCCAATCCCTTAATAATTTTATATGTTTCTATAAGATCCTCTCTCATCCTTGTAAATTCCAGTGATAGGCAGGGCTATGGCTTGTCCCAACTTGTGCTCAGTATTATTGATAGGCATTCCACTTATGTTAAGGTTTGTAAACACAAAGCCCCAGCTACTTCAGATTAATTAAACAGAATCCAGGTTAATTCCTTCCAGCCTGAAGAATCACCAGCCTCTCTCACAACAATCTCCAGAACAAGGGGTCACAGTTTAAGGATAAGGGGGAAATCTTTTAGGACCGAGATGAGAAAAACATTTTTCACACAGAGAGTGGTGAATCTCTGGAATTCTCTGCCACAGAAGGTAGTTGAGGCCACAGTTCATTGGCTATATTTAAGAGGGAGTTAGATGTGGCCCTTGTGGCTAAAGGGATCAGGGGGTATGGAGAGAAGGCAGGTACAGGATACTGAGTTGGATGATCAGCCATGATCATATTGAATGGCGGTGCAGGCTCAAAGGGCCGAATGGCCTCTACTCCTGCACCTATTTTCTATGTTTCCAGAACAAATGAACTAGCCTTCTACAGTATTGCTGCGCTGGACACTAAGTGACACAGAAGCCAATTCTACTGTCCGACATAACATCTTGGAATTGCATATTTTGCTGTCATGATACAAGGGGCTCATGTATAAACAAGACTTGATTGATCAGTTGGCATGCACTTCACTAAAGACGTAAGGCTTGAAGAATATTCAAATCATTGGTTTTTCAACTTTCAACGTCCATTCGGTCCATTATTTATGAACTTTATTCAAATTCTATTCCTTATTCCTTGCCCCTTACATACAAACCCGGGATGGCCGTCAGCCTAGGCTCATTGTTGCCATTCACACAAACACATCAGGACATGATGAACCAAGCTGCACGGGGGCAGCACGGTGGCACAGCGCTAGCATCGCTGCCCCACAGACCCGGGTTCCATCCCGACTACGGGTGCTGCCTGTACGGAGTTTGCACGTTCTCCCCGTGACCTGGTAGCTTCTGTTTCCTCCCACACTCCAAAGGCGTAGAGGATTACAGATTAATTGGCTTGGTGTAAATGTAAATTATCCCTAGTGTGTGTGGGAGTGTTAGTGTGTGGGGGGATCATTAGTCAGTACGGACTCGGTGGGCCGAAGGGCCTGTTTCCACCCTGTATCTCTAAACTAAACAAAAAAGCACTAAAAGCCAATGTGAAGCCATGGCAATATAATCTGGGGTGGCACTCACTGCATTACTGTGAGTTTAATAGATCTCATGTGAACTTTAAGTAGACAAAAATGCTGGAGAAACTCAGCGGGTGAGGCAGCATCTATGTAGGGAAGGAGTAGGTGACGTTTCGGGTTGAATTTTGACCCTTCTTTATGTGAACTATGAACGGTTTGGTTTGGTCATTGATCTGTTGTTAAAAGTCATGAATCTCTCTTAAGTCTATCTCACGGTTGTTATCAGCAGAGGAATACTGCTTTCATCAACAAATTACCCGACACACTTTCATATATTTGCATTTAGTGATGGTGAAATGCTTTAGGATGTAAGCGAGTTCGGTATTCCGACTGTGCAAGCCCAGGGCAAAGGTCACAATGCATAAACATTGATGGAAAGCATTGAAGCAGTGGCCCTTTATTCCTTCCGTTTTTTCCCAGCTTTGATTCTTCTAGGTAAGAAAATACTGCTTTCAAACTACGGAATAGTTGTATTTGTTAAAAGTGCGTTTGTTAAAAGTTAAGATTATTTTGTTGTTTTTATTGCTTTATTATGCTTTGGTGAGTGAGCGCGATTGTGCTCGTCCATGGTCGGTGTCGGGCCCGGGTCCTGCTGAGTTGCTGCTGGGCCGTCCCCCCATCCCCCTCCCCGTCCTCCCCCCCGTCCCCTCCCCCTCCCCCCCCCCCTCCCCCCCCCCCCCCTCCCCGTCCCCGTCCCCCCCCCTCCCCGTCCCCCTCCCAGTCCCCCTCCCCCTCCCCTCCCCTCCCGGGTATCTCGTCCCTGTCTGGGGGAGGCCGGAGGTGTTGGGCCGAACTAGTCGAGCCGGCGTGAGGAGGAGGCTGTTGCTGCTGCTGCGCTTTGCATAGACCTGGGCAAGCGCAGTCAATAGACAATAGGTGCAGGAGTAGGCCATTTGGCCCTTCGAGCCAGCACCGCCATTCAATGTGATCATGGCTGATCATCCCCAATCAGTACCCCGTTCCTGCCTTCTCCCCATATCCCCTGACTCCGCTATTTTTAAGAGCCCTATCTAGCTCTCCCTTGAAAGCATCCAGAGAACCTGCCTCCACTGCCCTTAAATCGGAAGTAGTTGGAATACGGAACTCGCTTATTGGAGCAGCTCCAGAAATGTAATGCTGCTTGATCTTGGCAGGATTAAAATGTTTTGTACTTACATTTGAACATTTGAGCATATTGAAATAACCAATCAGTTACTATATAGTTATTATACCATGACCTGAGTTGGTCTAGTTAAGTCTAAGTCAATGAAAGACTATTTGATTTTGAATGACCGATTTCATTATCAACAGTGGCCTCACCCTTTATCATTGGGGCACAGGATTTGCAAGGAGAGATACCAACGGCTTGTCTCTGGGTAAGGAACATGAAGGTATGTTGATAATAGCGAAGTATTCATTTTAAGTAGATATCCCAAAGATAAAGCTTTGAAAAGAAAAACATATATTATAAAGCATACAATGCATAAAAACAAAAGCCGAAACGATGTTGTCTTAAACATATACTTAAGCAATGCAAAGTCCTGAGCAGACCCATGGTGTCATGAAGCACTTTGATTTGGTCCCTACATGCAGAGTTATGCAAGAGTATTTAAGGAGGAACTGCAGATGCTGGAAAATCGAAGGTAGACAAAAATGCTGGAGAAACTCAGCGGGTGCAGCAGCATCTATGGAGCGAAGGAGAGAGGCAACGTTTCGGGCCGAAACCCTTATGCAAGAGTAGTTGAGACAATGAGCTGTGATCACCCACAGCCACCGTGTGGATCAACGTTTGAAACATCATTCCAACCATTACAAGTAGTCACAGCATGAACGAGCTGGGCTCGACGATTTCAATAGAATCATTGGAGAAACTTGTGAAAAGTTGGCAACAACCATGTCGAATGTAGAACAGATTTAAAGGAATGTGACTGAGCTTTGAAAGGCGCAGAGATTTCATAAAGCTAAGGCTGCTTCCTAACCTCAACTCATCTCTTCACTTGTGGACTTGCATACTCCAAACAAGAGAATTGTAAGCTTCCATTTAACCTGACCAAATAAATAAACGCATCAAAAATTCCACCAAGGTAGAGAGACTCGGGATCCCCAGAGAGGCAATGCTTCAATCGAAGCAGATATATGGAAGGTCCATGACACGATACAACTTTATTTATCCCAGGAGGGAAATTAAAACACAACCAGATGCATGAAACATGAAATTAGAGTGACGAGTGAATCGTCCAGGATTTGGGGTGCAAAGATTGCGGTGGGGGGGAGTCAGACTCCGTCTCAGTCTCAGTCTCAGTCTACCCCACGACAGAAGGGAGAGGAGTTGTACAGATTGATAGCCACAGGGAAGAAGGATCTCCTGTGGCGTTCTGTGCTGCATCTTGGTGGAACCAGTCTGTTGCTGAAGGTGCTCCTCAGGTTGACCAGTGTGTCACGGAGGGGGTGTGAGCTGTGTTGTCCAGGATGCTCCGCAGTTTGAGGAGCATCCTCACCTCCAAGCCCACCCCCCATGAATCCAACTCCGCCCCCAGGGAGCACCGCAATCCCAGAGCCTGGGAGAGATGTCATGTGATGGAAGCCTGCAGAATGTAAAGATAATATTCTATGTCCTGGTGCAAGACTAATTCTTTACTAACCCCAAGGTATTTGCTTCAGCCAATGATAAACTCTATGGGCAATGTCACTTCCTAATGAGAGATTGGTTCCATCAAAGGGATTTGGTTTTTCAGAAAGATCTTCTGCAGTTGAAGACCAATGTTTAGAACTCTTCCAATGCATGATTCTACCCACTGGGAATGGACATCAGAAACAATGAACTATGTTCCCACAAGTTTCTGTACATTAGTTTGAAGAACAGAAGATGCATTGTTTAGTTACACATTTTTCCCCCATAGTCATCCAGCATGAAGACAGGCACTTCAGTTCCACCCGCACCATTCACACCTAGATGCCCCATGTAAGTAAGGAGTCTCAGTTGCCCGTGTTTGGCTCATATCTCTAAACACATCTTATCCATGTATAAGTCCAAGTGTCTTTTCAATTTGTTACAGTCCCAGCCTCAACTACCTCCTCTGGCAGCGCGTTCCACACACCCACCACTAAGTGAATAAATGCATAATAAGCTCTAAGGAAGCTCTGTTTACAAAAATATTTCAGATTAGTCTTCTGCGCAAAGAACACGAGGGAATTTATAAAGAAATTCAAAAGACAAGGCAAATGTCAGGTCAGCAGAGCAGCACACACCAAGGAGAGAGAACCCAGTGAAATTCACAAAGGAATCAAATACCGGCAGATCCCTCAAGCCACATACAAACCCTGCCATTGATATAATCTCCACACAGCTGTATTCAGTACCAAGATAGATTTTCAACAGAGTCAAATGTACCATAATGTCGAGAAAGCAAGTTCAAGCTGAGTGAAAGCATCAATGAGATAATGATTGGAGCTACATTGATATTTGTGAAGTGTTACATACCTTCTCCACAGTTGTTAGAGTTGGCATCCATGGCTATCACAGGGGAGCCGGCACTCAGGCATGCAAACACCGTTGCATTTTCAGTCAACAGTGACGTCTAAAAGATTGAAAACAATTTCCTTACGTTTCCCTTAATAATAAACCGTTTAGAAATGTGTTCTTGATCTTTCAGTTTGAGAGCAAGCTGATGAAGCGTAATGATGGACAAGTCTAGAAGGAAGATGGGCAATAAAAGGTGCAGCTGGTAGAAAAGGCAATTAAATAGGTAACAGGAAAACAGAAGATAAACCTGTGTAGAAAAGTGAATGCAGTTATTCTTGCAAACAGGGTGAAACATAGAAACTATTCACGTTGTGATTACATGCTAGTGGAAGCCAATGTACTTGGCAAGATGGAGATACAAACAGGCCAAAAGCACTTTGAGCCCATTTCCTTTTTCATACGGTGAATTCAATACTCTGCATTCCCTTCATTTCATGTTTTTTCTTTTGTATGCATAGTTCCAAATTTATGCTGGGACTTTATGAAAGGACTTATGCTGGGACTTATGAAAGGTTAAAATGTATACTTTTGATAGAATCAAATCATTAACATTTTATCCGTCTCTGTCAAACCTGATCAGATTACAGGAAGGCAGATTATTATCTGAATGGTGTCAAGTTGGGAAAGGGGAAGTACAATGAGATCTGTGGGTCCTTGTTCGTCAGTCACTGAAAATAAGCATGCAGATACAGCAGGCAGTAACGAAAGCTAATGGCATGTTGGCCTTCATAACAAGAGGAGTTGAGTATAGGAGCAAATAGGTCCTTCTGCAGTTGTACAGGGCCCTAGTGAGACCACACCTGGAGTGTTACGTGCAGTTTTAGTTTCCAAATTTGAGAAAGGACATTCTTGCTATTGAGGGAGTACATCGTAGGTTCACGAGGTTAATTCCTGGGATGTCGGGACTGTCATATGTTGATAGAATAGAGCAGCTGGGCTTGTATACTCTGGAATTTAGAAGGATGAGAGGAGATCTTATTGAAACATAAGATTATTAAGGGATTGGACACGCTAGAGGCAGGAAACATGTTTCCGATGTTTGGGGAGTCCAGAACCAGGGGCCACAGTTTAAGAATAAGGGATAGGCCATTTAGAACAGAGATGAGGAGAAAAAAAATTCACCCAGAGAGTTGTGAGTCTGTGGAATTCTCTGCCTCAGAGGGCGGTGGAGGCCAATTCTCTGGATACTTTTAAGAGAGAGCTAGATAGGGCTGTTGAAGAAACGGGGTCAGGGGATATGGGGAGAAGGCAGGAACGGGGTACTGATTGTGGATGATCAGCCATGATCACATTGAATGGAGGTGCTGGCTCGAAGGGCCGAATGGCCTACTCCTGCACTTATTGTCTATTGAAACCCTTCTGCTACAGTCAGTCTTTTCACCAGCAAGAAGCATAAACTCACATATGCTGGAAATCTGAAGCAGAAATACAACCTAACAGAAACACTGTTTTCTCCAAGATCTTGGCCGACCTGCTGACTGTTCCCAAATATAGAAACAAAATGCCAAAATAACCCAGTGGTCAGACAATATCTCTGGTGAAAAAGAATGGGGGTGAGTTTTGGGTTGGGACCCTTCTTTAGGCTGTTCCCAACATATGTTGTCTCTTTATCTAATTTGCCATTGTTACAATAAGCAAACCTTAACAGGAATAGAGATATGTCGGGATCTGTTCCTTGTTCCATCACATCACCAGAGAAATGCTTAAGCTCACATGACATCACATAGACTACAAAGCCAGCGGGACAAAATCAGAGCATTTTGAACATTGGACTATAAATGGTCCACTTAACTGTAAACTGTTTATAAGAACTAATAGGGCAACTGAAGATGTTGCAATGAGATGAAAAGCTGAAGACCTTGGTGAACTGGGAAATCAATTTGTTTCATCGAAATCGGTCACTTTGAGAGTTTCCTTGTTTAGGGAAATGCAAATTAGAACATGTGAAGTGAGTGTCAGATTGGGCCCAGAATGTACAAACAGCCAAAGAAAAGCTCAGTTTAAAGCAGGCAGATACAATTAATAATAACATTAACATTGACAGTTACTGAAATTGACAGATACAATTAAAGAATGAAACGCCACATATGAATCAAATCGTGGTAACAAAAAGGGTGACTGACTCAAAACTAACTCCAATCACATCGCAAAAAGGCCACTGCTGCTGCAGTGGATAGGACTCAACTTTCTTGTGCAAATTTAGTTTATATCCACTGTATTTCAATGTACTTCAAGAGCGCGGCAGGCAGCAGGGTGATATATCTGGGAGGCTAACAAACAGCAATGTCTAGGCCTAAAGAACAGACTGCTGGGGCAACTCAGTGGGTCAGGCAGCATCTGTGGAGAACATGGATAGGTGACGTTTCACAGAGTGCTGGAGTAACTCAGCGGGTCAGGCAGCATCTGTGGAGAACATGGATAGGTGACGTTTCACAGTGCTGGAGTAACTCTGTGGGTCAGGCAGCATCTGTGGAGAACATGGATAGGTGACGTTTCACAGTGCTGGAGTAACTCAGTGGGTCAGGCAGCATCTGTGGAGAACATGGATAGGTGACGTTTCACAGTGCTGGAGTAACTCTGTGGGTCAGGCAGCATCTGTGGAAGGAAGTAGACGCGAGATGGCTGAAGATTCCAGCATCTGCAATCTCCTGTGTCTCTACATCCTCCAGGTATCAGAGTCCATATGCACTTTTGACAGTACCTGAAATTGCTGTATCATTTGCACATAAATTAAAGCAAGTGTCAGTAACTTCCAATAGAACGGTGTTCCTGCTCTCTCCCTGTGGGCAGTTATGCTCAGCAACGTGGAAGTTCAAAGGAATAAATGGCATCAAGTTGTACCACAGCCAATCCAATGAATATTGCCGACATTTTCTGACAAAACGAGGTGAGGGTGGGGAGGGGGGAGATTGAACAACAAAGCGGAGATAAATGATTAAACACCTCTCCTGCAACTACAGAAGTAAACCTGCACTCTGAGATAGGCTGATGCAGCAGCTGGTGGCAACGTCATGGGAAGAAATCAAAACCATACCTTATTTAATTGTAAATTTAAGATAATGGTCCCACCACTGTCTCGTCCTGTATTCAAGTTCAGTAACAGAATGATGGGATAGTCAGACGTGACGGCCACCTCCGGTCCATTCAAAACATAAAACCTGACAGAAGCAATATCCAAAGCTTCCCGCAGAACAGGCCGAGTACGGAAACACGATCGCTGCACATTTGTTGCTTCAGTAGTATTTGTCCTCATGCTGGCTGCAAACATCTCCTCGTTGTTCATTGTTACATCTTTACTAAACATAGTTAAGTTTTTAAATAGAATAGGAAGATATCCACTCTCTGTAGGTGTACATACTGCAAAAGACAAAGTTTACATTTAGACAACTTGTGGACATTACACAGGTTATGCAAATTTTAAATATGTTAAAGTTCACCCAGTTGCTTGCTCCTCCCATTGCTGCCATTTGAACCGTATCGTATCTCTGTCCGCACTGCGGCCTAACATCGAGGATTTGGCGGCCTTTGCTGGAGACCGACCTATGAGAGCTCCACCGTGGGGAGCCTACAGGACTTTAACATCACGGAGCCCGCAATCCCTTTGCCAGGGATCGACCTCAGAGCTCCAACCGTGGGTGCTTGTGGACTTAATATCACGGGTCAGAGACCGACTTCGAGAACTACAAGCCACAGAAGCTTCGACATCGCAGACGGGGGGGGGGTTTTGATCGCCCCGACACGGGAGCTTCGATCGCCCCGACACGGGAGCTTCGACCGCACCTACGGATGGTTCGACTGCCCCGACAGCGGGAGAATAAAGAGGAAGAAGATTGGACTCTTTTTTTGCCTTCCATCGCAGTGAGGAATCCGCTGTGGTGGATGTTTATGTCAACTTCTATGTAGTTGTGTGTCTTGTTGCTTGTTTTGGTTGTATGGTAATTCGCATAACACTGTATCTTAATTGGTACGTGTGACAATAAAAGACCTTTGAATATCAAACTACTTCAATATTCTCAGTCTGAAAAAGGGTCTCAACCCAAAACGTCACCCATTCCTTCTCTCCAGAGATGCTGCCTGTCCCGCTGAGTTACTCCAGCATTTTGTGTCTATCTTGGGTTTAAACCGGCATTTATTTATACCCTGTTCTTTACGCCCAATGCCTTTGTTGTATCTCTCTCAAACTCATGCTTCGATTCATCGACTGGCTCCTTCATATCTCTCCCACCTTCACCAATGTTGCAGCCACTCCCACTCACTGCTGGACTTCTTCATGTTGTCATATCTCCACCCTCAGCATAACACTGCCATTCAGCACTGGGCTTCTGTCATTCCCTCCTCATTCTCTGTTGTATTTGCAATTCCTCAACTCCAAAAGCCCCATCAGTTTGATAACCTCACCCTGTCTAATCTTTCAGGCGTTTGGCAAAACCAATTATAACTGCAGATGCTGGTTGACACAAAATGCTGGAGTAACTCAGCGGGACATGCAGCAATATGACATTATAAGTCTTTATGAAGAAAGTATAAAGTAAATGCCAACTGTCCCAAACTAACTCCAAACTAACGTATTTTTCGGTGAAATGATACGTCAGACAATGTTGCCGCACGCGGCCAAGTGCAACAGGCCCTTAAGATTCTAAACTCAGAACAATCTGATGGCAAAGCTGAACATACCTGCCAACTGAGCTGCAATGTCGAAGAAAACCGACCAGTCAGCATTGCTATTTTCCACTGTGATCGGCAGCCATTTCATCCACGGTGGGGAGGCCAGCGTTTTCTTGCAGTTTACACTTTCACTGCAATGTACAACCTTCAGGTAAGAGTTAGGCAAGGAGTTTGATCCAATCAACAGGGTGACAGGACAAGCCTCCACAACCTGGTTGTTGACAACACAGTTTGTTATCTGAATGGCAAGTTGTACAGTGTTCTCAGGAATAAAAATTCTGAAAAGAATCAAAGCAAATAATGTGATCAGCCATGATCATAATGAATGGTGGTGCTGGCTCGAAGGGCCAAATGGCCTCCTCCTGCACCTATTTTCTATGTTTCTATGTATTTGTGTTCAGTTACGATGGTTTAAAACTAGCTGGTGGCTTACCTCATGTGTGTAACAGGGTGAATAAGAGACACACTCATCCGACGTGAAGTGTTCGGTTGAAGAACAGGGACGTTGAGCAATCGCTGAACAAACATTTGTGGCTGAAATATGTAGGAGCACTTGGCCGAGAAACCCTGCGGAGAGAAGCAAAGGTTAATACCCTGTCAACCCGATGGAATCAAATACTGATCGTGCAAAACTGTTACAGGTTTGAGGGCTTCATGATTAAAATGCTAGAGTCTTCGTTCAAAAACTGGGATTAGCAAGACGTGAACACTGGTTCAAACTACAACGGCAATTTAAAAATCAGACTCTGGATAAATTAAAATCTGTAAAAATATAATTGCAACCTGACTTCAAACATTTCCTTCAGAGATGCCAAAACAAATGACTATAAAGTCGTCTTCCAGATAAGTTTTGAGAACAAGGTCAGGTAATAACAGTAACCCTGTCAGCTCGCCTATAAAAAGGTTGGACCAATACTTTTGCAACCATTGTCATTATAGTACAATCTATATTAAGAAAATGGTTTGAGGCTGCAGGAGAATCTTGATGTAATGCGCCTAGTTTTGTTGCAGGATCTTATCACATCTCCCATGACGGATAGATTGCTGCATTCATTATATTTAATAACTTTACAGTAGATTTATAAACAGAAATTAATAGAGCAGAGTTGTGCCAAAAGGATCCTAATGTGGATACATGTGGAGTCTGGAGAATCAGCGACCGTGGGGCCAGACTGCACAGAGTGTGGATAGACACAAAGTGCTGGAGTAACTCAGTGGGTCAGGCAGCATCTGTGGAGAACAGGGATAGGTGACGTTTCACAGAATGCTGGAGTAACTCAGCGGGTGCAGCAGCATCTATGGAGCTATGGAAATAGGCAACGTTTCGGGCCGAAACCCTTCTGGGTTTCGGCCCGAAACAGAAGGGTTTCGGCCCGAAACTTTGCCTATTTCCAGAAGGGTTTCGGCCCGAAACGTTGCCTATTTCCTTAGCTCCACAGATGCTGCTGCACCATAACTCAGCGGGTCAGGCAGCATCTGTGGAGAACATGGATAGGTGACGTTTCACAGAGTGCTGGAGTAACTCAGCGGGTCAGGCAGCATCTGTGGAGAACCTGGATAGGTGACGTTTCACAGAGTGCTGGAGTAACTCAGCTGGCAGCAGCATCATGGAGCTATGGAAATAGCACGTTTCGGCCCGAAACGTTGAACTAGGGATAGGTTTCGGCCCGAAACTTTGCCACAGAAGGGTTTCGGGAAAGTAACTCAGCTTAGGTCCACAGAGCTGCAGCACCATCTGCGGGTCAGGCAGCATCTGTGGAGGGATAGGTGACGTTTCACAGAGTGTCGAGACTCCCGGGCCTTCAGCATCTGTGGAGAACATGGATAGGGGATTCACAGAGTGCTGGAGTAATCAGCAGGTCAGACAGCAATGTGGAGATAAATGGGAACGTTTCGGGTCGAGACCCTTCTTCAGATGAATGAATGAAATGAGATATGCAAAAAAAGAACTTTCACGATGAATGAAGATATGCAAAAAAGTCACGATGATGAAGGAAACAGGCCATTGTAAACTGATTGTAGATTGAAAATGAGAAGCTGGTGCGACTTGGGCGGGGGGGGAGAATAGAGAGAGAGAGAGAGGGGGAATGCCAGGGCTACCTGAAGTGAGAGAAATCAATATTGATACCACTGGGCTGTAAGCTGCCCAAGCGAAATATGAGATGCCGTTCCTCCAATTTGCATTTAGCCTCACTGACAATGGAGGAGACCAAGGACAGGAAGGTCTGGGTGGGAATGGGAAGGAGAATTAAATTGTCCAGCAACCGGGAGATCAGGTTGGTTCACGCGGGCTGAATGAAGGTGTTCCGCAAAACGATCGCCCTGTCTGTGTTTGGTCTCGCCGATGTATAAGAGTCCACATCTTGAACAACGGATACAGTAGATAAGGTTGGAGGAGGTGCAAGTGAACCTCTGCCTAACCTGAAAGGACTGTCGGGGTCCCTGGACAGAATCGAGGGAGGAGGAATAGCGAAAGGTGTTGCATCTTCTGCGGTTGCAGGGGAAGGTACCCGGGGAGGAGGTGGTTTGGGTGGGAACCAGGGAACGGTCTCTGCAGAGTTCAGTATGGGGTGGAGATGGGAAAATGTGGCTAGTGGTGGGATCCCGTTGGAGGTGGCAGAAATTTCCAGGAGTTTGTAAGTTTGTATGCGACGGCTGATGGGGTGGAAGGTAAGGACCAGGGGGACTCTGTCTCTGTTGCGACTGGGGGGGGGGGGGGGGGGGGGGGGGGGGGGGGGGGAGGGAGGAGAGCAAGGGTCTGTGTCTGAGACCCACAATATAAGGGAGGCATTGTTTGAACTTATCTGAGGGAGGGTTGGTGTGATTTTTATTCCAGCATCACAAGGGGGCAATAATATTCGCAGTTGAAACAGATCTTTGTTGTGTAAGACAATAATACACATGTGGAAGTTAATAATGATTTAAAGATACAAAATGGATTCTGCTGAAACTAAGACAGGCTTTCACCGTCTTCTATTAAATTGCAAATGCTTTCAGTGCATTAACAAAACTAGCAAACTGTTGATGTTCCCTTTCTAATAACATAAGTGAGATAACAAGCACCATGTAAACATTGAGAGAGAATTCAGACTATAAGTATAATGTGGGTCATAAGTGGAAAAAAACAAAATGCTTGTCTGCAGAAATATAACCTCGTATACCCATATATGGCTACCCCTTCCTCTGTCACAAGAACCTGTCAATCTTCTGATGCTATCAATCTTAAGGATCTATCAATCTTAAGAAGCAAGAGCCTGTACTAAACTTTATAGGTAACGTATTGCTGAATCGTCGAATTGTGGGGTATATATACACATGTACTGAAATCAACGTCACTTTGTGTGGGACTTCTCTGTATGGTCTGAAGAAATAGTTTTTACCACACCCGCCTGGCGTAATAAAGAGATTATATTTTATTTGCGTTTTTGTCGGTTTAAGAGTATTTGGACCACGACACACACACAGCAGAAACAGATTGATTGATTGATTATAACAATTAAGCACGGATACAGCCATCTCGGCCCTACAAGTCCATGCCCAAATTTTTTTTTTTTTTTTTTGATTGATTGATTGAAAGATACAGCACGGAAACATGCCGTTTTGCCCACCAAATCTACAATGATCTTTGATCATCCGTTCACACCAGTTCTGTTTCACCCACTCCCTACACACAAGGGGAAATTCACAGTTAACCTACAAACCCCAAAGACTTTGGGATATGGGAGGAAACCGGAGCACCCAGAGAAAACCCACAAGGTCACAGGGGGATCATGCAAACTCCACACAGATAGCACCAATGTCAAGTTTAAACCCGGGTCTCTGGTGCTGTGAGACATCGGCTCTACCAGCTGCGCCAACTTGCTGCCAGATGTTTGGTTTCTGTAAGGTCTGCTTACAACAACATTACTGGGGGTGTAAGATTAACAATCTACCACTGACAATCAGGAATAAAGATAGTAGCTGAGAGAAGCAGCAATGGAGGTTGAGTGGAGAGAATGGGATAACATTTGGGAAAAGCTGTTCAAATTCTGTACTAAGAATTCCAAAATTAAGTGAATATTAGTCTCACTTCTAAGAGTGGTGTTCAATTGCACCTCCCCACCTGTGACAGGTGAAGACTGCAACTTACATTCTGCTGCTTGGAATGTGACCCAGGTCCGCTGTTAGTACACAAAAGCAGTAGCACAAAAATAGTCCGAATGCCACAAAAGTGAAAAGGATACACAAAGAATGGCAGGTTGGTGAACATGCCCTATCATGCCTGTCTGAATTGGTGACTCAACATGGAAAGCCATCATTATCATTCAGATTCAGATTCAATCATCAAACTAAACAGGAAATTGCTTAATCACTCTGATTGTGCAGAAAATGTTCCTCTCCACAAGTGGAAACGTTAAACAGTTTCACCAAGGTTAATGCCACAACAGCATGAGTGGAGGTAGACACAAGTGCTGGAGAAACTCAGCGGGTGAGGCAGCATCTATGGAGCGAAGGAAATAGTCAATAGAAACCCTTCTTCAGACCGTCTCGTCCCGAAACGTTGCCTATTTCCTTCACTCCATAGATGCGGCCACACCCGTGGAGTTTCTCCAGCACTTTTGTCTACCTTCGATTTTCCAGCATCTGCAGTTCCTTCTTAAACTGGATGAGCGGAGAATACTTTGAACAGATTTGTCAACGAGTAGCTTATGCTGAATCATTCTATGAGCTTCTTCTCTGCTTGCGTTTGTGTCAGCAGACGTCTGCAGCAAGGTGATGCCATCCGGTTCGACATCCGTAGGTGCCCGCCCTATAAAGGCCGCATGCTCCGGGTTGGCGCCAAGCTACAGCGCTGCTCCATGTAAACATTGAGAGAGAATTCAGACTATAAGATTATAATGTGCGTCATAAGTAGATCAACTGAACGGTAAACTCTATGAGCAACAAGTTCTATGAGCAACTGAAGGGCAAAGTCTACCTTGAGTTCAATCTTGCCGTCATCTTCGGGGAGGTGTGCAGCCACAAACCAGTCACCCTGGACAGGGTTGCTGATGTTTAAGAAAACATTGGTATGGTCCCGGGTCAGCAAGGGTATGGTGATGTTAAATGAAGGGAGAGCAACAGTGTTTGTTCCAAACTTGGTGTGTAAAGGATTGATGACTGGAGGGGCGCCTGCACGGAAATGGCTATTTAAAACAAAAAACAAAGTAAATTAGATCAAAAACTACTGTGCAACAACCCAAACACAGAAGGTAGACAAAAATGCTGGAGAAACTCAGCGGGTAAGGCAGCATCTATGGAGCGAAGGAATAGGCGATGTGAAACGTCACCTATTCCTTTGCTCCATAGATGCTGCCTCACCCACTGAGTTTCCAGAAGGGTCTCGACCCGAAACGTCGCCTATTCCTTCGCTCCATAGATGCTGCCTCACGCGCTGAGTTTCTCCAGCATTTGTGTCTACCTTCGATTTTTCCAGCATCTGCAGTTCTTTCTTAAACCTAAACACAGAATATATTTTGGCAAAATGTGTAGGAAAGAACTGTAGATGCTGGTTTAAATCGTAGACACAAAAAGCTGGAGTAACTCAGCGGGACAGGCGGCATCTCTGGAGAGAAGGAATGGGTGACGTCTGAAGAAGGGGCTCGACCCGAAACGTCACCCGTTCCTTCTCTCCAGAGATGCTGCCTGTCCCGCTGAGTCACTCCAGCATTTTGTGTCTATCGTCGATACATTTTGGCAATATATTTTGACTAATTACGCTACATACATAAAACAGGAATTGATAAAAAAATGAGAAAGAATTACCTTGAATTAAAATACAACTTTAATTGCTAATATTGTGAATTTACCCTCTGTTTGCCCTTGGACATTTATTGGTTAGAGTTAGTTGTTACTGAATAATTTCAACCTTATGAAACGTTATTTTCCGCTCAAGTGTGCAAAAGCGTACGTACGCAGTAATGTTGATATTCTGGCATTGCGCTCCCTTTCCTTTGGAGGTTTGTAAAATCATTCTCATCACCACAGTATTCTCCGGCACGCGGAAGACAAATAGACGAGCACTTCCATACCAATGGTACAGAGAAAGTTTCTGAGGAGCTTGGGAGTAATATTCAGACACATAGGTAGGGCCTGTCAGAACAAGGACAATAGTTTATATGCATGTGATCTGGACAATTTTAATTATGTACACAATAGCAAACAAAATAGCAAAGACTTTCAGTAAAGGACATTTTTTAATGGATTCCTATCAAATTGGGATAAAATGCTTCAGATGTTGCGAAGAAACCTCCTAACCCAATTTAAAACAACAGTCTTTCATCACAAAGAGCATGCAAATATTCACACTGTGACAATGATATTCTGCATGTTTATGGTGATTTTGTCAAGTTAATTATTACAATAACATGCAAACACATTTTGTACGTGTTAGTACGGGTGTCTGGGGTTATGGGGAGAAGGCAGGAGAATGGGGTTAGGAGGGAGAGATAGATCAGTCATGATTGAATGGCAGAGTAGACGATGGGCCGAATGGCCTAATTCTGCTCCTATCACTTCTGACCTTGTGACATAGATTCTATGTAACCATTGGGGATACACAGGCCACACGTCATCTGTGGAGAGGCAAACAGACATACATCACAACCATCAGGGTGGTGAATCTGTGGAATACTTTGCCACAGAAGGCTGTGGGGGTGGGAGATTGCAACCTTCACGTGGTCTGCCCTGTTTCGACGAATGCAATCAACCCGGTGTGCACAATCAAGTAAGATCAAAAAGAACAATTTGTCCTACAACTTTAGGCTGTACATGCCATACGCAAGAAGAAGACTGTGGAGGCAAAGTCTGTGGATATATTTAAGGCAAAGTTCGATAGATTCTGATTAGTGCAGGTGTCGGAGGTTATGGGGAGAAGGCAGGAGAATGAGGTTAGGAGGGAGAGATAGATCAGCCATGATTGAATGGCGGAGTAGACTTGATGGGGCCGAATGGCCTAATTCTACTCCTATCACTTATGACCTTATGATCACCTCTCATTGGAAATGAAGCAAGGTGCGAGTTGCAGAGAGAGGTGGAGACTGTGGGTGGGCAGAGGGAGGTTCCAAAGGAGACAGTGACACAAGTGGCTGCAGTGTTTGGTGCAGCAGTGCCCTGAATGTATGTATGTCTGGAGGAGGTGTAACTACAGTGTCGAGCCCACAGAAGAGGCGCTGGCTCTCGAGTTTAACTGCGCTTTGTTTCACACAGCATACGATGCTTCACACACACGGATGGATTGTCAACAATGCAGGTATTGTGCTGGCCAGTGGGCTGGAGGTGGATCATGTGCCTCTCAGCAGCCTATGGTACAGTAAACAAAATCTATCCACTCAACAAAAACAAATCTATTTATAAAGTCAGAGAGAGCAGGAAGAACAGCTACTGCTGGCTACAGAGAGTCACCTGCCCACCAAACCTCACTCTATCCTGGCTCATCTTGGTCAATAAAGGACGCCTCATGTACTCACCACCATTTTGACAACTTTCAATTCCCTGGCCCCTATCACTCACCTGCAGCTTGGGGTATAGAAAGCTGAGGTATTTCACATTTTTCACACAGAGAGTGGTAAATCTCCGGAATTCTCTGCCACAGAAGGTAGTTGAGGCCGGTTCATTGGCTATATTTAAGAGGGAGTTAGATGTGGCCCTTGTGGCTAAGGGGATCAGGGGGGTATGGAGAGAAGGCAGGTTGGGATACCGAGTTGGATGATCAGCCATGATCATATTGAATGGCGGTGCAGGCTCGAAGGGCCGAATGGCTACTCCTGCACCTATTTTCTATGTTTCTATGTGTTACCCCCCATCCAGGAAGGTCTTGGGGACCTCTGCTTCCTCCTGGAACACTCCACTAGTTCACCCGCCACTAACACCCTCACCCTTAACACCTTACAACTCGAGGGGGAGAGAAGCATCTCTGAAGGCACATGAAGACTGAGGAGCAACAAAAAAAGCCACGACCTTTTAGAGCCTGCGGGAAGTATGGAAGGGGAGGGATGGGATGGGGTATCGTTGTGAATGTTGAGTACGGAGCTATGAAAGGTATAGATGCCGTTCCACTGGGGGAAGAGTGAACGATACAATGGAGGTGTAAGGAAGCAAGAGGGCAGCCTGAGGTCGACATGCTTAGCGCATGGTCAATCGCCCCTAGACTCTGACATCAGAGGCGGTAGGGGGTGCAGAATCCATACTGGTAAGAGTTGAACCAGGTGAGGAAGGTTGGATCTCGATTGGCCGCGGGACAATCGCCATCGCCAGCCGGGGGCTTTGACTTTGACTCTGACTCTGACATCGGGGGGGGGGCGGGGGGGGGAGTGCAGTGGAAAGATAAGTTTATTTGGCCTTCCATCACAGCTATGTGATGGATGTTTATGTAAAATGTAAATTATGTTGGGCCTGGGGTCTATTTGTGTGTAATGTATGGCTGCAGAAATGGCATTTCATTTGGACCTCCAGGGGTCCAAATGACAATTAAATAGACTATTGACTATTGATCTACAATGTAAAAGTATACAGGAATGAGCAGGAACAATTGGGAATGGTCGTGGCTACAGAAATGTTACTTGTGACTTGCATTAAGGCAGTAAGTTCCAATGTCAGGGAAGGGGCAGAATCCAGATTAGATTGGTGGGAAAGATGGACATAGGTTTGATATTTGCTCATTGATAACAAAGTTGAGAAATAGATAAGAAAGCAAAGTGCAAACATACACACCTCTCCAAACACATTCCTCTTTTGGGGCAAGGTTTCCTAATGTGTTCTTTGTACTTTGTTGCACTTCAGAGAGAAGGCATTCATTAAGAAGCCACATAAAAGGTAACTGAACAGGATGATAGAACATAAATTTGGGGGTAATATAGTCAGGATCCTCCCTCGGACTGATTGGGTTGGGGGGAAGAAAGCTGTTGGAGAGGAAGGGCAGGACAAAGCCTGGACACAAAATGCTGGAGTATCTCAGCAGGACAGGCAGCATCTCTAGAGAGGACAGGGTCGCATTTTGGGTTGAGACCGTTCATAGTGATAGGTGGATACAGGTGAGTCAGAATATTAAAGAAAGTACTGCACATGCTGGAAAACGGCACCTATTCCTTCGCTCCATAGATGCTGCCTCACCCGCTGAGTTTCCAGAAGGGTCTCGACCCGAAACGTCACCTATTCCTTCGCTCAACTACATGCTGCCCCACATGCTGAGTTTCTCCAGCATTTTTGTCTACTGTCAGAATATTAATGTCATTTTTGGATTGGGAATCAGGGTGCCAAGAGACAAAAGTGTTGGGGCCTTAATTATTCACAATCTATGATGGACGAAGGGGCAAAGTAAACCGAGGACAAATTTGCTACCGATACAGATATCAAGCAAGGAGTGTCACTACAAGCTTTCAGCTGCATTGCAGATCTGGTGAGTGAGTTGGAAACAAGTTACAGATGCCATATAATATGAGGAAGTATGAGGTTAACCACTCGAGAAGGAAATGGAAAAGGAATATTACTTAAACACTGAGATCACAAAATGTTGCAATGCAAAGGGGATCTGGCAGTCCCCATACATGAAAAACAAAAGGAGAATCTGCTAAAACATCCGTTTGTCTCCGTTTCACTTCCAGGCTTTGCACTTACTCCACCCATCAGCCCACCTCCTCCCCTCACCTGTATCCACCCATCACTTGCCTCCCATCCCCACCTCCCCTTTTCAGCTTTGTCGCCCTACTCCTTCAGTCTGAAGAATGAAAAACAAGGAACAGCAGATGCCGCTTTACAAAAAAAGACCCAACGTGCTGGAGTAACTCAGTGGGTCAGGCAGCATTCCTGGAGAATATTGATAGGTTATCGGACCAATACCCTTCCTCAGTGATTCTGGGAGGGAAGAGCTGGCAGAGCCTGGCAAGTTGTTGTAGATGACAGGACTGATTGTAGTGAGGGGGGGCATCACCTGTTCATTCCCTGCACGGATGCTGGCTGACATGATGAGTTGCTCCAGCACTTTGTGTTTTTTTTACATTATATAACATTGCGTTATAAAAACAACCGTGTCAATAAGGAAAGAGAGGTTAGAGGCTAGAGTTTCAAACCAACAACAATCTTTTTTTCTCCCACTGGGTAATAAATATCTTTTGAATAACCATATTTATTTTTATTACTGCAACCTAAAAATACTTAAGACAGTTTGATCGCGTATTATGGTACAAGTCGATAGAAGTGACACAGTGAGCGTTGAATTCTCTAATGTTAGGTAACTTCTTCATACACTCCCTTCCCATTATTCCCTCCCCCTCCCCCTCCCACTTCCTCAACGAAAAGAAGGTTAACCAGTTCCACGGATACCAGCAATGAATCCTTCTTGGGATCACACCGCCTCGAGACAACTATTGGCCCATCATGAACCATCCTGCCTGAGCACATCTATTGCCATTCCCTGATTTGTCCTGCTCTTCCCTTGCTTCCAGATCCACCCCCTCCTGCCCCAACAATCACTGAAGGGTCATCCCCCAAAACGTCACCTATCCATGTTCTCCACAGATGCTGCCTGACCCGCTGAGTTACTCCAGCACTCTGTGTGTATCTTCAATAGAAGTGGCTGCCTGTTCATTTCAATGCCTCCCACCCCCCCTTCCGTAAATCTTAAGAGATGATGATGATTGAATACTGCAGGGAAGTTACGTGGAAACAGCATTTTTCCCCTGGACATGTTTTTCTTATTTAACAAAACTTTTCTTCTGCTTGTCAGTTTCCAAAGTAACTTGACGCGGTTCTCTACTTCCTGATCGAGATCATGTTATAAGTGATTTGGGCCCAAACAATGTTCAATGAGTCATCCAATGCAACATTCAAGTCACGTTATGGATGCATGCTTTACAGGTGAACGACCTGTACTGCAGACCCAACTCCACAATCACATCCCATATTCCTGATGGTTCAAAGGGATGGGGAGGGGGGGGGGGGGGGGGGGGGGGGGTTAGAGCAAGGAGATGGCTCAGGGAGGATGGGACAGAGAAGGTGGGGATAAGGAAGGGGTTGTGCAGGTATGGGAAGAAGGGGATGTGGGGGTATAGGGGACAGGGATTGGGATGATGGGGGAATGGGGTGAAGTGTGGGCGGTGGGTGGAGGGGGTGGGGGGAAGGGAATGCACAGGTATGGGAGGAGGGAGACAATATAGAGGGTAGGGGTGAGATGGTCTGGGGATGGAAGCAGAGATTGGTGACAGTGGGGGCAGGTGTGGGGGGTATGTTAGGGGGTGGGGACGGGGTGAGGGGGATGGGGACAGGGGGAGGGCAGGGGATGGTAACGGGGGTGGGGATGGGGCGGGGGGATGCAGCAGAGACGGGGGGCAGGCGTGGGGCACAGGGCAGGTGGTGAGGATCGAGAAGGGGGTGAGGCTGATGAGGGTGGGGACTAGAGAGAGGCAAGGGTGATGGGTAGAGAAAGGAACTGCAGGTGCTGGTTTAAATCGTTGACACAGAAAGCTGGAGTAACTCAGCGGGTCAGGCAGCATCTCTGGAGAGCAGGAATGGGTGACGTTTCGGGTCGAGACGTCTGAAGAAGGAAGCGGGACAGGTGGAGGGTGAGGGGGGGGCAGGTACAGGGGGTTGACGGTGAGGATGAGGGGTGACGGTGAGGGCAGGTACAGGGTGATGGAGCCAGGTGTTGGGGACGGGGTGAGGGCAGGTATAGGGGGGTGGGTGAGGGGTGAGGGTGGGGGCAGGTACAGGTGGTGGGGGGGGGTGTGGTGTGGGGGGGTGGGATGATGGGGGCAGGTACAGGGGGGGGGGGGAGTGAGGGTGGGTGTGACGGTACAGGGTGGGTGTGGGACGGTGGGGTGACGGTGAGGACAGGTACGGGGTGTTGGAGCCAGGTGTTGGGGACGGGGTGAGGGCAGGTACAGTGGGGTGGGAGGGGCAGGTACAGGGGAGGGTGGGGGTGTGAGGGATGGGTGAGGGCAGGTACAGGGTGATGGAGCCAGGTGTTGGGGACGGGGAGGGGGGACAGGTACAGGGGGGGGGGGGGGGGGGGGGGGGGGGGGGTGGGGGGGTGACGGTGACGGTGAGGACAGGTACAGGGTGGGGGGGTGGGGACGGGGTGAGGGGTGGGGGCAGGTACAAGGGGGGTTGAGGGTGAGGGTGTGGGGACAGGTACAGGGTGACGGAGCCAGGTGACGGGGGACGGGGTGGGGCAGGTACAGGGGGGGATGTGGGGGTGACGGTGAGTATGAGGGTGATGGGTGAGGGCAGGTACAGGGTGATGGAGTGGTGGGGGGGGGACGGGAGTGAGGGTGGGGGGGGGCAGGTACAGGTGTTGGGGACTGGGTGGGGGGGGGGGGGGGGGGGGGGGAAACACGGATCACCGGCCGCCCACCTTCAGGCCGGGCCGAGCGGCCGCCGCGCGGACCTAGCCCCCGCTACGCCCCGCCCCCACACTTACCCGCCAGCCGGGCGCTGCCGCCGAGCAGCTGTAACGCGAGCACCAGGAGAGCGAGGAAGCGGCAGAGCGGACGGTGCGGTGCCATGGCGGGCCCGGGCCTCCGCTTCCTCCCCCGCCTACCTACCGGCCCGCCCGGCGCCTGACGTCAGCGCTCTGTGACGTCAACGCCCGCCCGCCTACCGGCCCGCCCGGCGCCTGACGTCAGCGCTCTGTGACGTCAACGCCTACCCGCCCGGCGCCTGACGTCAGCGCTCTGTGACGTCAAGCGCTCTGTGACGTCAACGCCCGCCCGGCGCCTGACGTCGTCAGCGCTCTGTGACGTCGACGTCCGCCCGCCCGGCGCCTGACGTACGACGCACACCTGACGCACAGGCGTGCCTCACCTGTGGAGTAGGGACATCCTGGCCTCACCTGTGGTCGCCCCCCCCTCCAGCAGCCAGGTGAACACTAGGTTCTTTGGTGGACAGTGCTGAGGCTCAAATACTCCACAGCATTGATGCAAACCCTTCAGCCCAGGCTCATCAAAGCCTCCACTGCATTGTGTTCCACTGGTGCAGAACCTTCAGCCCTGGCTCAAGGAGAAATGGAAGGAGGGACAGTTTCTTCCCAGTTGTTATCAGGCAACTGAATCATCCTACCCCGATTAGAGAGCAGTCCTGACCTCCGTGTAGGAAGGAACTGCAGATGCTGGTTTATACCGAAGGTAAATATAAAAAAGGTGGAATAACTCAGCGGGACAGGCAGCATCTCTGGAGAGAAGGAATGGGTGACGTTTCGGGTCGAGACCCTTCTTCAGGCTGGTTGGGGAGAAGGGAAACTAGAAAAGGGTCTTGAACCGAAACGTCACCCATTCCTTCTCTCCAAGATGCCGCCTGTCCCGCCGAGTTACTTCAACAGTTACTCCACCAAGGGAAACGAGAGATATGGACATAGAAACATAGAAAATAGGTGCTGGAGTAGGTCATTTGACCCTTCGAGCCAGGATCTCTATTCAATATGATCATGGCTGATCATCCAAAATCAATACCTGTTTATGGCTTTTTCCCCATATCCCTTGATTCCTCTAGCCCCAAGAGCTAAATCTAACTACGATGATGTAGAGAGATAAATGATTGAAAGATATGCAAAAAGTAACGATGACAAAGGAAACAGGCTATTTTTAGCAGGTCGTTGGGTGAAAACAAGAAGCCGGGTCTACCTGAAGTTAGAGAAATCAATAGTCATACCACTGAGCAGTAAGCTGCCCAAGTGAAATATGAGATGCTGTTCCTTCAATTTGCTTTTAATTCCGCACTCTGACAATGGAGGAGACCTATGACAGAAAGGTCAGTGGGAATGGGAAGGAGAATTAAAGTGTTTGGCAACCGGGAGATCCAGTCGGTTCAGGCAGACTGAGCGAAGGTGTTCAGCGAAACGATCATCCAGTCTACGTTCATTGGAGACCTTCAAGACAGTAATTGGTTGACTTACTTTAATTGGTCTTTTTTAGATTCTTGATTAGTACGGGTGTCAGGGGTTATGGGGAGAAGGCAGGAGAATGGGGTTAGAAGGGAGAGATAGATCAGCCATGATTGAATGGCAGAGTAGACTTGATGGGCCGAATGGCCTAATTCTTCTCCTATCACTTATGACCTTGTGACTTTACCTTGCTGTAAACGTTATTCCCTTTATCCTGTGTCTGCACACAGTGGACGACTCGATTGTAATCTAGTATTGTCTTTCCACTGACTGGTTAGCACACAACAAGAGCTTTTCACTGTACCTTGATACACGTGACAATAAACTCAACTGGATGTGTCACCCTAATTTAAGCCTTTGATTTACTCCAGTTTTGTTCCTTTGCTTTTCTTTAATCACAGAAGCAGGTAACTCAGCGTGCAGTCTCCACTGTTCTCCAGCAGACTCCCAGCACAACATCATATAAATCCCAAATATAATAATTAATCTGGGGTGAAATTAACTCACAAAAATCTCATATTACTACAACAATAATAAAATGAGTAGCTTTATTACAATAACGCACTAATATTGACCAGTAAACTACAAGAATGTAACACAATAAACAAAGATCACAAAAGCTTACGTTTAAATAAGCAGAGAGAAACATAAAGTCATACAACATGTGAACCTTCCAATCCATGCTGACCAAATGCCCCATCGAAGCTAGTCCCATTTGTCCACGGAATTAGCATCCGAGATGTCATAGCCATAGAATTATACCGTGTGGAAACAGACTCTTTGGCCCAACTTGCCCACAACGGACAACATGCCCCAGCTACACTAGTCACACCTGCCTGCACTTGGTCCATATCTCTCCAAACCTGTCCTATCCAAGTACATGTCTAACTGTTTCTTAAATGTTGGGATAGTCCCAGCCTCAACTGGAGGTAATTGTTCCATACACCCACCACCCTTTGTGCAAAAAAGTTACCCCTCAGATCCCTATTAAATCTTTTCATCTTCACCTTAAACCTATGTCTTCTGGTCCTCAATTCACCTACTCTGGGCATCTACCCGATCTATTCCGCTCATGATCTTATATACCTCTATAAGATCGCCCCACATCTTCCTGCGCTCCAAGGAGTAAAGTCCCAGCCTACTCAACCTCTCCCTATAGCTCACACCCTCTAGTCCTGGCAACATCCTCGTAAATCCTATCTGTACCCTTTCCAGCTTGACAACATCTTTCCTATAACACGGTGCCCAGAACTGAACATAATACTCTAAATGCGGCCTTACCAACGTCTTATACAACTGCAACATCACCTCCCAGCTTCTACACTCTATACTCTGACCGATGAAGGCCAACGTGACAAAAGCCTTTTTGACTACCCAATCTACCTGCGACTCCACCTTCAAGGAACCATGCACCTGTACTCCTAGATCCCTCTGCTCTACAACACTCCCAGAGACGGACCATTCACTGTGTAGGTCCTGCCCTTGTTAGACGTCCCAAAATGTAACACCTCACATTTTTCTGCATTCAATTCCATCAACCATTCCTCAGCCCACCTGGCCCTCTTTAGTGAATGTAGTTCTCCCCTACTGTTGTCATAGATGGATGCCTCACCCACTGTGCCCACCCACCCACCAATCCTCGTGAGGTTCTTTCATTCAGCAGCACAACAGCTTCAATTGCACAATAGTAAGATAAATATTAATAAACAATAAAACAATAAATAATAAGTGCAAAGCCCAAGTTCATAGGGCAACCAAAGACACGGTCCGTAGAAGATCACAGTTCAGTGTGTGAGAAAAGGGTTAATAGGGATGGTTGATTTATACTAGAACTCTGAAAAATATAACTTAGAAAGAAATAAGGTGTCAGCAGAAGCCAGACTGCTGGTAGAATAGAAAGTAACGATATACAGAACAGAGAGAAATTCTAGATAAAAAGTAGCAGAAAGAAAGACTTCAGCAGGAGTTTTAAGCGAAGTAAGTCAGTGGAAAAGTGCAAAAGGTGAAACACATATACACATGCCTAATGAGATTACATGAATATGAACACACACCTACTATGACAAGATACCAGGGCAAGGGGTCACAGTTTAAGGGGATAAGAGGCACGTTTTCTGGGAATAAATCCTTTAAAACCTGAGATGAGAATCTCACAAGTTTTTTCGTCACACAGAGAGTGGTGAATCTCTGGAACTCTCTGCCACAGAGAAGGTAGTCGAACCTGGCCAGTTTATTGGCTCCTATATTTAAGAGGGAGTTAGATGTGGCCCTTGTGTGGCTAAGGGATCAGAGGGTGTGGGGTCAGGAGAGAAGGCAGGTACGGGATACTGAGTTGGATGATCAGCCATGATCATATTGAATGGCGGTGCAGGCTCGAAGGGCCGAATGGCCTACTCCTGCACCTAATTTCTATGTTTCTATGTGTTCTAAGGTGCCTGGAGGTGTGGGCACATGCAATGCAAGACATAGGAGGTGCCTTTGACGTTGGGGGGGGGGGGGGCGGGGGGCATTTCAGGGTGTTCTCGTGGGAATGTAAGCTGTTATGGGGTGATGTGGAAGAAGCCCAAAGGGGAGGGAGTGTGGGGGTAAAATGGGAAGTGTGTGGGTATAAACATAGGTGGGCATCTCTATGGGTGTCGGTGTGTGTCTCAGAGGGTGGATAGTGTGGGAGTGTGTGGGTTTTGTGTGCGCAGAAATGTAATAAATGAGATAAACTTGTTTCTCTGACTTTGTCTCTGAGCATTTGTGATTTTGAATCTCACAAGTGGGTCAGTGTGTGGGTCAGTGTGTGGGTCAGTGTGTGGGTCAGTGTGTGGGTCAGTGTGTGGGTGTGTGGGTGCAGCGTTGGGTCAGCCTGACGGTGTTGGGAAGAAGTGTGGGTCAGTGTGTTGGTCAACCTGGAGGTCACGGTTTTCAGGGTCCTGTACCTTGGGTCCCCGTGGAAGTCAGCGAGATGTCAGTGTGGGTCAGGGTGGTGTGGGTCAGTGTGTGGGTCAGTGTGTGGGTCAGTGTGGGTGTGGGTCAGTGTGGTGTGGGTCAGTGTGTGGGTCAGTGTGTGGGTCAGTGTGGGTCAGTGTGTGGGTGTGTGTCAGTGTGGGGTGGGTGTGGGTCAGTGTGGTGTGGGTCAGTGTGGTGTGGGTCAGTGTGTGGGTCAGGGTGGTGTGGGTCAGTGTGTGGGTGGGTCAGTGTGTGGGTCAGGGTGGTGTGGGTCAGGTGTGGGTCAGTGTGTGGTGTGGGTCAGGTGGGTGTGGGTCAGGGTGGGGTGTGGGTCAGTGGTGGTGTGGGTCAGTGTGGTGTGGGTCAGTGTGGTGTGGGTCAGGGTGTGGGTCAGGGTGGGGTGGGTCAGTGTGGTGTGGGTCAGGGTGGTGTGGGTCAGTGTGTGGGTCAGGGTGGTGTGGGTCAGTGTGTGGGTCAGTGTGTGGGTCAGTGTGTGGGTCTCTGGTGATGCTGATGCTGGCTGCCTTATTGAGGCAGCGACTCCTGTAGATCAGTGGTGGGGGGTTAGTACCCATGACGGACCGGGCAGTGGTCACTCTCCTTCACTCCCGGGCACTGAATAAGACTGAACACAATCCCAGGAAGGTTCATCCACGTCACAACCCTTTGTTCATGTTTAATCATGGTTCCATTAAGTATTTCATGACTGCTGGAACTCGTTGAGCAGGTCTTCAAAGTAATTATTCATGCTAAATCCACAATTTAATTTTCTCTTCCTCTTGAAGAACTACACGGCCGAGTGCACAATACTACTTACATGAGCAACAAATATTCTGCTGGGTGACTTCAATCAGTCGCAGGTGGCTAATCAAGGGGACGTCTCTGTTGCAGCCTCTCAGGGCTAGGATCAATGTGATGGGCCAAATGGAGGCTGGTGGGTGGAGGGTGGCAAATGTTACGCCTCTATTCAAGAAGAGCTGCAGGGGAAATGCTGGGAACTATAGGCCGGTAGGCTTAACATCTGTAGTTGGAAAGTTACCAGAGAGCATTCTGAGGGATAGGATATACAGGCATTTGGATGGGCTGATTAGGGTCAGCCCCTAATTGAACTCTCTCAGTGAATTGGCCCCCACCGCCTTCTGTGGCAGAGAATCCCACACAACTCTCTGGGTGAAGACGTTTTTCCTCGTCTCAGTTCTAAATGGCCGACCCCTTATTCTTAAACTGTGTGACCCCTGGTTCTGGACTCCCCCAAGATGGGGAACAATGTATCTTGCCTCTAGCGCAGTGGTTCCCAACCTTTTTTTTTGGCCATGCCCCACCTAATCACCTCTAAAATCCTGATGCCCCCCCATGTGGTGATATATAATTCTTATCATTTAAAAAGTGAACTCCGTTTCAGCTGAAGAAGCTTAAAACGCCAATACCTTGGTTGTAATTACTACACAATAAAGACCTTTTTACCCCAAAAAAATTATTTACTCAAAATAACATCTGAAACATAAACTACATATGTTTACCTGATGGAAAATCCTAAAAAATAAAAATCGAAAATTTGGACCCAGACCTCCTCAGTCGCGCTCAATTGCCCCCCTTAAAAATCAAATTGCCCCCCTGTGGAGCGTACTCCCCACGTTGGGAACCACTGCTCTAGCGTGTCCAATCCTCTCACTGTAACACCACCTTCTGCACTCTATACATTTTGCTCTAGGTGCGATGTGATTTACCTGGATAGCGCCCAATCTATCATGTGACAGTAATAAACAGGATAATCATTAAGACCAATACTCATTTCATGTTTTTTTAAATATGAAATATATTTTTAAATATTTTTGTAATCTTCAATTTGTCCACAGGATGGCAACATCTACCTTGCAGTGAGTTGACACGTGTGGGTGTAATTCACTGACTATTAATCCAAGCAGCTTGGAACTTACTTTCCTTCAAATGTTTGCACTTTGAGAGCCGTCACTTTTATTAATGTCAAGGTTATTTCCCTCGTCAGGGTACATCAAGACAGATCTATGGACAGGAGGGGTTTAGAGGCAATTGGCCAATGGGACCAGCCCAGTAGACCAACTTGGTTGGCATGGGCAAGGTGGGCCGAAGGGCCTGTTTCTCTCTGTCTGTGTTAGCAACTCTTCAATCCTTTTGTCTCACACCATCTGTGTTGTCATCTCCTATTGAATTACCTCTCCTCACCTGGGTCAGCCTATCACCTGCCAGGCTTCAGCTTGCCTCTCCTCTCTTCCAGCTACCCCCCAATCAGTCTGAAGAAGGATTCTAACCGGAAACATCACCTATCCATGTTCTCCACAGATGCTGCCTGACCCGCTGAGTTATGGTGCAGCAGCATCTATGGAGCGAAGGAAATAGGCAACGTTTCGGGGCCGAAATCCTTATGGAAATAGGCAACGTTTCAGGCCGAAACCCTTCCGGGTTTCGGCCCGAAACGTTGCCTATTTCCTTAGCTCCATAGATGCTGCCTGACCCGCTGAGTGACTCCAGCACTCTGTGAAACGTCACCTATCCATGTTCTCCACAGATGTTGCCTGACCCACTGAGTTACTCCAGCACTCTGTGGAACGTCACCTATCCATGTTCTCCCCAGATGCTGCCTGACCCGCTGGGAGTTACTCCAGCACTCTGTGAAACGTCACCTATCCATGTTCTCCACAGATGCTGCCTGACCTGCTGAGTTACTCCAGCACTCTGTGAAACGTCACCTATCCATGTGCTCCACAGATGCTGCCTGACCCGCTGAGTTACTCCAGCACTCTGTGAAACGTCACCTATCCATGTTCTCCACAGATGCTGCCTGACCCGCTGAGTTACTCCAGCACTCTGTGAAATGTCACCTATCCATGTTCTCCACAGATGCTGCCTGACCCGCTGAGTTATGGTGCAGCAGCATCTATGGAGCGAAGGAAATAGGCAACGTTTCGGGGCCGAAATCCTTATGGAAATAGGCAACGTTTCAGGCCAAAACCCTTCCGGGTTTCGGCCCGAAACGTTGCCTATTTCCTTAGCTCCATAGATGCTGCCTGACCCGCTGAGTTACTCCAGCACTCTGTGTCTTCTATGTCTATAGGACTCTGACTAATAATGGAGGGCGTCACGGTGGCGCAGCGGTAGAGTTGCTGCCTTACAGCGCAGTGACCTGGATCTGATCCTGACTGCGGGTGCTGTCTGTATGGAGTTTGCACGTTCTCCATGTGACTGCAAGGATTTTCTCTGGGTGCTTCGGTTTCCCCTCGCACTGCAATGAGGTACAGGTTTGTAGGTTCATTGTCCCTAGTGAGTGGGATAGAACTGGTGTACGGCTGATCTTTGGGCCGAATGTCCCCCTGTGCTGGTGCCTTTGTGTGTGGGACTGGAGCTCTGTGATGATGAGAACTACATTCTGCACTCTGTGTCTTCTGCTTTGCTCAACCTATTGGACTGGAGTTTGTACTGGATATATTTATGTATAGTTTTATCTGATTTGATTGGATAGTATGTGAGCAAAGGCTTTCACTTTATCTCGGTACACTGGGCAATAATGCCTCTCTCTACACTTCTATCTGTCAGCTTCCAAAGCTCCAGAGACAATAATCCACATTTGTCCCACCTCCACCTGTAGCTAATCCAGCGTCATTCTGGCAAACCTCCTCTGGACCCTCTCTATAACCTCCACATCCTTCCTGTAATGAGTGACCAGAACGGCACGTAATACTTCAAACGCAGCCCGACCCAAACCCTGTAAAGCAGCAACATCATATCCTGACCTTTACACTCAATGCCCCGGCCAATGAGGCGAGTATTTGTGGATCTTCTCATCCTCTCTCCTGTCACTTTGTCTCGTCATATCTCACTCTGCCGTCTCCAACCCTCACCCCAACCCTGCAGCATTGCTGCCTAAACACAACCTGCTGGAGTAGCTCAGGGGGCACGACATGGACAGGTGAGGGGTGTGGGGAGACATGGACAGGTGTGGGGTGTGGGGGAGACATGGACAGGTGAGGTTTCAGGTTGCGACCCTTCTTCAGCGCTCCTCACAATTCCTGAACTACCTCTTTGACACACTCCACCTCAAGGCTCACCCTCACCCCCCCCCCCCACTCTCACCACCACCCACCCTCACCCCACCCCCATTCGCCCCACCCCCCCCCACACCTCACACCCCCCCCACACTCTCACCCCCACCCACCCCCTCACATCCACACACCCCACCCACCCTCATCCCTCCACCCCACCCCCACACCCACACCCACCCTCAAGTCAGTCTCCCTACCTGCAACCTCTGGCAACCACCTGCAACCTCCGGGAACCGCATGGAAACCTTGGGTGGGGCGCAAAGTCTCCAGAGGTTTCCGTTCAGGTTTGCTAAGTGGGACAGGGGCATAACTCAGCGGGACAGGCAACATCTCTGGAGAGAAGGAATGGGCGACGTTTCGGGTCAAGACCCTTCTTCAGACCCCAATGTTCCCTTGCCCAATGTGTATTTGCTGAATTTAATTTGCTGATCTTTGCATCAGTTATATATTATAGGCAGTCAAAGGATCTCAGATATATACAGGATACAAATGTTTCATCAGACTCTCGTGGTAGCCCGGGTATGGATGGAGTTCATCGTGTAATAATTCACTGTTGGTCCTGAGTTTTGACATTTGCAGCTGTTGATTTTCAATCTTACAAATGGGGTTTAATTATGCAAACATCTCGTAACATTTAACGTGGAACAATAATAAAAGGCAATGTTTATTGGAACAATTAACTCCTTAAAACTGAAAACGTTATCAGTATTTTTTAGCGACAAAGAGCGTTGGGATTGGGAGATGGGGCAAGAAAAATGACTTTGTGAAAAATCACTGGAGACAAAAATGCTGGAGAAACTCAGTGGGTGAGGCAGCATCTATGGAGCGACGGAATAGGTGACGTTTCGGGTCGAGAAGGTTGGACTTTATTGCCTTCCATCACAATGAGGAATGTGGAATCCACTGTGGTGGATGTTTATGTAAGCTGTTATGTGACTGTGTCTTGTTGCTTTTCACTTGGTATAGCTGCATGGTAAATCAAATTTCCCTGTACCTTAATTCAATTCAATTCAATTCAATTCAATTCAACTTTAATGTCATCGCACAAATACAAGTATCAGTACAACGAAATACAGTTTTGTGTCAGTCCGTAGTAGTTGTACATAAAGAAATTAAAAAAAATAGAAAGAGAGAAGATACAGAATAATCAAGAAATACAGAATAATTAAACAGTGGGGACGGAGGGACCAGAGAAATCTATCGTCGGGACTCCGAGTTCAGCAGTGTGATTGTGTTGTTGTAGAAGCTGTTCCTCATCCTACTAGTACGTGACCTGAGGCTGGTACATGTGACAATAAACTGCCCTTGAAGCCATGACACTAAGAATGTAGCACCACTATTGAGGAGAGGACAGTATAAGCAAGCAGGGAACGTTGGCCTGTTGGCCTAATATCTAATATCATGAAAGTGCAGAATCCATTATTAAGGAGGTGTCAGAAAAACATCTAGAAAATAACAAAAATATCAAACAGTCCAGATGATTTAAACAAGAGGGAAATCCTGTTTGAATCAATCCCATTTTGGCCGACATCCCTCTAAATGTCTTCTATCCACGTACCTGTACAAATGCTGGCAGATATTTGATGTTGAAGGGGGTCAGGGAGTGTGAGGAGACTGCGGGGGGGGGGGGGGTGATGTTGGGGCCGGAACCTGGATGGTGCTCAAGATTAAATCAGTCGTCATCTTATTGTACGAATCAAGAATGATTGGCCATCTCCTTCTAGTCCTGTTCATGGCCCTCAAACACAGGTGATTGTTGGAGTCACAGAGTGATACAGCACGGAAACAGGCCCTTCGGCCCAACTTGCCCACACCGGCCAACATGTCCCATCCACACCAGTCCCACCTGCCTGCGTTTGGCCCATATCCCTCCAAACCTCTCCTATCCATGTACCTGTCTAAATGTTAAAACACTGCGATAGTCCCAGCCTCTACTACCTCCTCCAGCAGCTTGTTCCATACACCTACCGGCCATTGCGTGGAAAAGTCACCCCTTAGCTTCCTATTCAATCTCCCCCTTCCCACCCCCGCCCCCAGTTTAAAACAAGAACATTCACATGTTTTATTTACCCTCAAATAATGGCGGGTGCAAGAACAGCAGCCGGTGTTAAAACCAAGAGTGTAGAACTACAGGCAGGGCCTACACAAGGCCAGGAAAGGCAAGGCACATTGCTGAGACAAAGGAACACAAAAAGCAGAGGAGGTATAAGCCATAATCTGATACGAAGATAAGACATGTGGCCCAAATGTCTCATTTTGTTATAAATACCAGGCATTGGAGAGAACGCTGTGGACAGCATCTGCCAGGACATATGCTCGCAAATACATGCTAGCCGATTGGATGGTTACAGGCTTTATAGTCAGCAGATGGTGAAATAGTCCATCATTGAATACAGCTAGACTCCACCGGGACATGTAAAATAACATGCACTGCCATCCATGAGAGCAGGCTCACTCATGCAGCACAATAGTTGCAGAATCAAATATATTCTCATTCTGATGTAGACGCTTGCAAAGATTTACTGCTATTCCTCATGTGTACGCACAACACAAAAGGCATAAATATTTAAAGGCCTAGAGTCGTACACCACAGAACTGCGCCCTTTGGCCCAACTTGCCCAAGTCAACCAAGTTGGGCTCGACCCATTTGCATCAGCCCTCTCAACACTTCCTCTCCATGGATCTGCCCAAATATCATTGTATCGGGTCTCGATCGGAAACGTCACCTATTCCTTCGCTCCATAGATGCTGCCTCACCTGCTGAGTCTCTCCAGCATTTTTGTCTCCCGTCGATTTTTCCAGCATCTGCAGTTCTTTCTTGAAGATTGTTTCTGTTTCTATGGCTTCCTCTGGCAGCTCGTTCCAGATACACCCTTTGGGTGAATTAGTTACACCTCAGGTCCCCCTTAAATCTCTCCTCCCCTACCTTAAGCCTCGTATTTTATCCAAACTCCCTGATCTTGCTCACCTCAACAAGGTCGCTCCTCAGCCTCTAATGCACCGGTGAATAAAGTCCCAGCCCCTCCATAGAGCTGTAACAGAACACCAGTTAATACACAAACAAACATAAAGAAGGGTCCCGACACAAAACATCACCTATCCATGTTCTCCACAGATGCTGCCTGACCCGCTGAGTTACTCCAGCACTCTGTGAAACGTCACCTATCCATGTTCTCCACAGATGCTGCCTGACCCGCTGAGTTATGGTGCAGCAGCATCTATGGAGCAAAGGAAATAGGCAACGTTTCGGGGCCGAAATCCTTATGGAAATAGGCAACGTTTCAGGACGAAACCCTTCTGGGTTTCGGCCCGAAACGTTGCCTATTTCCTTAGCTCCATAGATGCTGCCTGACCCGCTGAGTTACTCCAGCACTCTGTGAAACGTCACCTACCCATGTTCTCCACAGATGCTGCCTGACCCGCTGAGTTACTCCAGCACTCTGTGAAACGTCACCTATCCATGTTCTCCACAGATGTGTCTTTTTTTTGTAAACCAGCATCTTCAGTTCAATTTAGTTTATTGTCACATGTACCGAGGTACAGTGTTACGTGCTAACCAGTCAGCAGAAAGACAATACATGATTACAATCGATCCATTCACAGTGTACAGATACATGATATGTGAATAACATTTAGTGCAAGGTAAAGCCAGCAAAGTCCGATCAAGGATAGTCCGAGGGTCACCAATGAGGTAGATAGTAGTTCAGGACCGCTCTCTGGTTGTGGTAGAATGGTTCAGTTGCCTGATAACAGCCGGGAAGAAACTGCCCCTGAATCTGGAGGTGTGTGTTTTCACACTTCTGTACCTTTTGCCCGATGGGAGAGGGGAGAAGAGAGTGGCCGAGGTGCGATGCTGCAGTACCTCGTGCCTCCAGGACATCAAGTCTACTTTTATTTCCATTGTACTGACTGTTGGCCAATATTATCATCGTTGTGCCAGTTCAGCATTGACCATTCCATTAGGAAGGAGATGAGGTGGAATTTCTTTAGTCAGCGGGTGGTGAATCTGTGGGATTCTTTGCCACAGACGGCTGTGGAGGCCACAAGTCAGTGGATAGTTTTAAGGCAGAGATAGATAGATTCTTGATTAGTGCGGGTGTCAGCGGTTATGGGGAGAAGGCAGTAGAATGGGGTTAGGAGGGAGAGATAGATCAGCCATGATTGAATGGCGGAGTAGACTTGATGGGCCGGATGGCCGGATGGCCTAATTCTGCTCCTATAATTCATGACCATATGACCTGACCTCATGACCTTATGACTTGTAGTTGAGAAGGCGATATTAGGAGAGGAACCGGAATGTTCTTGGCTTGCTTGTAACACTGAACGAATGGAATGTTTGGCAAGCATCATATTGCTCATTGAAGAGTTGTCAGATATTTATGAAGAAATTCTTTTCCCAAAATAACCCAATTTAATTTTAATTATCACCCTGAGACCAAAGATGTAAATTCAGGAACGCTGGTGAGGATGTCCTCAAAGATAGACATAAAGCGTTGGAGTAACTCAGCGGGACAGGCAACATCTCTGGGGAGCAGGAATGGGTGACGTTTCGGGTCAAGACCCTTCTTCAGACCTCAATCCAGAGACAAAACAACAAAACATCTCCAGGTGAAAACGCATGGACTGAAATTATATTTGTATATTTTCCCAAGTAGCTATTAATTATATTTAGTATTGATACTGGTTTCATTTTGTTACCTGTACCGGGATACGGTGAAAGACTTGTTTTGTGTTCAATGCAGCAGTTCATACCACACAGCAACGCAATCATGGCCTCCACTAGTATTTAAAACTGTGCAGCGATTGTCGTAGATGGCAGTAGATGCTGATCTGGGGCAGCTCACAAAGCCAACTATTGGGAGGGAAATGCACCCTTTAGTCAAACTGTGAATTAGCCTGGAAAAAAAAGACACAGAGTGCTGGAGTAACTCAGCGGGTCAGGCAGCATCTGTGGAGAACATGGATAGGTGACGTTTCACAGAGTGCTGGAGTAACTCAGCGGGTGCAGCAGCATCTATGGAACTAAGGAAATAGGCAACGTTTCGGGCCGAAACCCGTAAGGGTTTCGGCCCGAAACGTTGCCTATTTCCAGAAGGATTTCGGCCTGAAACGTTGCCTATTTCCTTCGCTCCATAGATGCTGCTGCACCATAACTGAGTGGGTCAGGCAGCATCTGTGGATAACATGTAAAGGTGACGTTTCAGGTAGGTTAGTTTAGTTTAGAGATACAGCACGGAAACAGGCCCTTCGGCCCACCGAGTTCGCATCGACCAGCGATCCCCGCACACTAACACTATCCTACACACACACTGGGAGACAATGTACATTGACACCAAACCAATTAACCTACAAAACTGCACGTCTTTGGAGTGTGGGAGGAAACCGAAGATCTTGGAGAAAACCCACGCAGGTCACGGGGAGAACGTGCAAACTCCGTACAGACAGCACCCGTAGTTAGGATCGAACCCGGGGGGTGTCTGGCGCTGTGAGGCAGCAACTCTACCACTGCGCCACCGTGCTGTTCACCAATATTCTGAGTTATTATAATTCTATTGTATTATTCAATATTAATATTTAATTCCTAATTGCCGTGTTGGTTTTAAATTTAATCCATCTTTTGCGGTTTTTTTATTTGGAAGAATCTATGATTCTCCAAACTGTGATGCAATTACCAGTCGTGAAGGAACATTACCGTTGCATCTCCTCTTTAAACACCGATTGTGTAACAATTATGTTTCTTAGCTCTGCCCACTCAATAAGTCAAAACACCATGAAATCCAATTTTACGCCTATTTGACTCACCTGATCAGAATGCAAACCAGAAGTGTTGATCAAGGCCCTTTGACAAGTGTGAAGGCCAGTGTTGCATCTGTGGCACGGACATTTAATAGCTGAATTTACAGGAACACCACTTGAAAATTCCCTGGCAGGCAGACCATTAAGCTTAGCGCTATCTCCCATCCCTCTGATTTGCTTTCTTCACCACTCGGTGGTTGCTGGGTGCTAAAACAAACCAAAGCTCTGTTTACAAAGTATACGGTTACAATACTCCCACCAAATATTTGTCAAAAGTCAGTCCACGCAAAACTATAAATGCATTAATCACAGGTGTGGACCTGCTACTTAAACCAGGGTAGCTCTTCGTGTCTGCATCGTGCCCACTGGGACTGCAGAATCCAGGTAAGAACTAATAACATTTTTGTAAAACTATCGGCTCAACATAAGAAGTCTAAAGCTGTCAGTGAACCTTGCTGCCTGAGGCCTCAGCAATAGTGATTACACAGATACACAGAGTGCAAAATGGTCATCTTTTAGAAGCTACTCCAAAAGATACAATAGTTCAAGAACATGAACTGGTAAAATTAGATTATTAATGCCAGCCTAGAAATATTTCAATGTTAGCTAGACTTTTTAAATCATAGATTCGCATGCTAATTAAAATCAGTGTTACTAGTCTTTAAAAGGAGTTACACCTGCTAACTTGTGAAATTATTTTATTCATATTAAACCATATATTTACAACTGAGCTGCTGTTTTCAGTGGAGTCCAGAAGACATGGTTTTATTACACCAATTACCAGTCTAATGGTTCAAATTTCTTGATAATCAATGGTTGTGTGCTGAAACAACTGTTGTGTACAGTGGTTTGTTTGTGTTCAAGTTCCTCTCGGTATCTTGCTGATAGCTGTCTCTCCACATGAACTGTAAACCCGGCACTGATGTTAGATGTCATTTCTTTCCGCACAGCGCTCGGGGTGTGACTGAAGCAAGATAAGCACCAATGGCAGCAGGTGTGGTCAAAAGCTTGGCTGACTTTCGACCAGCTCCGAGCTTCCAGCTCTCTTTTCTAAATCTGGGTCTTCACCAGGACATGGACTTCCAGGGAACGTCGGATGAAGAGGAGGAGGAGGAGGAGGAGGATGAAGTTCGGGAGGCAGGATCCACTGACCCTGGGGACTGCCCCTCACCTACCCCTGATACACACATGGCCCAGACCACACTACAGCTGCTGAGATTCACCCAGATCATCAACACTGACATTCAGAGGTATTTCGGACGGAAGAGCAAAGACGATGACCCCGATTCTTGTAACATTTACGAGGACAGGTTTTATTCAGGTAAATCGGGTAGAGAGCTGTACTACGCTGACCTGATCAAAGTTGCACAAGATGGCGAGCAGGACGAGGAGGAATTGCGTGCGACCTCACGCCCTCCCAGAGACATAGACACCCTGGCTCTGAAGCACGTGTGTAACAGGGAAAGTATCCAACAACTGGGCCCCCTGGCTGAACTGTTCGAGTATGGTTTACACCAATACATGAAACCCACGGCCGTGAGGAGGAGAGACAACAGGAGGCAGAAAGTGGATCAGAAACATGTCCACATTGTCCCGATGCACAGGCGAAGGCTGCCTTCATCCTTCTGGGAAGAGCCTATCTCTCCTCTCCCTGCCTGCACCCTGCACACCAGCACACCAGATTTCAGTGATCTTCTGGCCAACTGGACGTCAGAGTCAAATGGACCTGAACTCCAGGTTGGGAGAGAAATCTCCACTGAAATAAACAGACAAGTGCTGGAATCAGAGACCTACCAACTTGTGTAGACCAGACCACACACCTTCCATGCACCTGCGATTAACCCTTTGAGCGCCAGTGTTTCTACCACCCTTTAAGATGTTCTTCTTCTTGCGTATGTCGTGCTACACTAACCTAAAGTTGTTGGACAACGTGTTCTATTTGATCTTATTTGATTGTGCACGCCAGGTTGATTGCATTGGTCGAAACAGGGCGGACCCATGTGAAGGTTTCAGCCTCCCACCCCTTTGAAGATGTTAAATGTAAAGGAACAAAGAAGTTCCAACTATTACTGTTTTTTCTCATTTTTGGAAATGAATCTAAAACCCAATTTGAATGAAAATTGTATAATTTATGGAAAATCCGAACATTAACATTCGAGAATATTCGCTACAATCATTCCGTTTAGTTTCCCTGAAGATTGTCTTTAATGAATTTTGATTTTAAATTTGACATTGTATTTTATACGGTCAGATCGACAGCAAAGTGTGTTTATAAGTGTCATATTTACGTGTACGGATGTGTAAATACACAGACTCTTACATTTTAATAAACTATTACTGGGACACATTGGTTCAAGCTGCTTATGTGTTGATCAGATAATTTATATTGGAATTGAAACAAATATTAATGGCAATCTATTCCCTTCAGCATTGGCCAGGTGTGTCAGTGTACAGGTGAGATTCTGCGCTCAGTGAAGCAGGTAACAGCAACTGTCATTGGTGACCCACGGACTATCCTTGACTGGACGTTGCTGGCTTTACCTTGCACTAAACGTTATTCCCTTTATCCTGTATCTGTACACTGTGGACGGCTCGATTGTAATCATGTATTGTCTTTCCGCTGACTGGTTAGCACACAACAAAAAGCTTTTCACTGTACCTCGGTACAGGTGACAATAAACTACACTGAACTGAAGACCCCAGCGAGACTTCCACCTCTCAGCTTCCTCACAGATAGCAACAATATCAAGCATTGGTTCCCATGTTTTGTGTCTGCATTATTTAGCTTTTGCTACCTTCCCAACCCCTAGCTTCATAAACATGCACTATGCTTAACTAATAGATCAATATTAGTCAAAGTCAAAGTTAAAGTAGCCTTTATTGTCATTCAGACATTGTGGTCTGAACGAAATTCCGTTGCCTTGCAGTCCTACATATAGTAAAAATGACAAAAACACACAATATACACAAATTAACATCCACCACAGTGAGTTTACCAAACACCTCCTCACTGTGATGGAAGCAAAAGTCTTAAGTCTTTGCCTCTTCCCTCCTTGTTCTCCCTCTGTGCCGAGGCGATCCAGGCTTCGGATGTTGTGACCCCGCCGGGTGATGGTAAGTAATGTCAGTCCCGCGGCTGAATCCGAGCTCTGCGTACGGGCCGGTTCAACTCCGGGGCCCGGGGTGGTCGAAGCTGCCAAACAAGGGAAAGGGACCGACACAAAGTGCTGGAGTAACTCAGTGGAACAGGCGGGCAGCATCTCTGGAGAGAAGGAATGGGTGATGTTTCTGGTCGAGACCCTTCTTCACACTGGACTAAAGATCAGTATCAAAAGGAGTAAAGATAAAGATTCTACTGAGGATCAATATTAGGAAACGCTTTTTATTTACCCACTCGCTATTTTAATAGCAATGTATAATATTAGGCAAACACACACACACACACACACATCATCTTCCAAACAAGTTAGCTCTTGAAGAAGGGTTTCGGCCATCAGTTATGGTGCAGCAGCATCTATGGTGCTAAGGAAATAGGCAACGTTTCTGGCCGAAATACTTCTGGAAATAGGCAACGTTTCAGGCCGAAACCCTTACGGGTTTCGGCCCGAAACGTTGCCTATTTCCTTCGCTCCATAGATGCTGCTGCACCCGCTGAGTTTCTCCAGCAATTTTGTGTACATTCGATCTTCCAGCATCTGCAGTTCCTTTTGGAACAAATTAGCTCTTCAGTATATTCTTTCTACTTAATGAAATCTAGTGGAATCATCCATTGTATGGAAGGTTTGAGCTACGCATATATTTTAAATTCAAATACAACCTGACAACTGGTCTGAACATCAATTTTATTTAAATGAAAAACAAGCAAATCTTCAGCTGTGAACCTTTCTGTGGAACAGAAACGGCAGGTCTCATCTCTGGAGTGTTGGTCGGCAGAGGTGACTCTGGTGATTACTTGTTTATATTACATTATTTACACATCTTCTCTCTGTCTCCATATGTTTAATAAACCCGTCTAGAAATGACAACAGATTTGACAAGGGAATTGCCAACTGAATCATTTTTATTTTCAGTGAAACAGTGAACAGTTTAAATAGACATTATTTATTCAGGATAATGATGTCGTTCCTGAGAGAAAGATTACAGAAACATGTGTGGTGGCTTCACATCCAACACTCAAGCACCAACGAGGGATTTATATACACATGGAATCGATGTTAATACAATTCACATTTAATAACAATATCCAATTCATTTATAATGCATACACAATGAAGTAGCTGTTGGCTGTAGAAAACAAAGCTGGAGGGACGCGGTGGGTCGGGCAGCATCTGTGGGGGATGGACAGACAGTACAGGTGTACCTCAGCACAAGAGAGGGTGGGACAGGTGAGGATGGGGGTGATGGGCCGGTGGAAACAAGAGGGTGAGGGGTGGGGGGTGGAGGCCACTAGGTGACAAGTGGGGGGGGAGAGAACATCTCTTGATGTCGTGTTTCATAGCGTTTTGCCTGACCCTTCATCAGATGCCGCAAATCTGAAACAAAATCACAGAATGCTGGCAACACTCAACAGGTCAGACAGCATCTGTGGGAAAAGGAGCAGTTATGGTTAAACACACTTTAACCGTGACGTTGCAAACAATGTGGGGAAGATCAGACTTAAACAGAACATGTTTTCTCTTTGTAGAAACGAGGAACTGCAGGTGCTGGTTTATACAAAAACACAAAGTGCTGGAGTCACTCAGTGGGTCAGGCAGCATCTGTGGAGAACATGGATAGGTGACGTTTCACAGAGTGCTGGAGTAACTCAGCGGGTCAGGCAGCATCTGTGGAGAACCTGGATAGGTGACGTTTCACAGAGTGCTGGAGTAACTCAGCGGGTCAGGCAGCATCTGTGGAGAATGTGGATAGGTGACGTTTCGGGTCGGGACCCCTCTCCTGTGTCCACCTATCACCTACAATCAGCCACCTGCTGCTCACAACCCTCCACGAGGGGGAGAGAGAGAGAGAGAGAGACAAGGGCCTCTGGCATCACCACAAAGTCCCAACTCCTTTGATATCTAAACGTACTCGAAATAAGCAAGAAAAGTGTCTGTACTTTGTAACAGCTGCATCTTTATATAACAGCAGTAAATATGAATGGACATCATGTGTTGGGTCACAGGTCAAGGTCTTCACTGCCATCACGTTCTTCTCTAGAATGTTCTGGTGGTGAGGGAGAGGTGAATCTCGACAAACCACACCATCGCCTTGTGTGAACTCACCCAGTTATTACAGTGCCTCATCCTCACCTCCTGAACACTGCCTGGTGTCATAGACATCAACGTAACGTCACACAGCGAAGCAGAGGGTGGTTTTACTGCAAATAAATACAATGACAATGAATGACTTAATTATACAAAAATACTTTGCACTATTAGTAAATATTAATGAAATTAATTACACAATTTACAACATGTAGGACCGAGATGAGAAAATCATTTTTCACACAGAGAGTGGTGAATCTGTGGAACTCTCTGCCACAGAGGGTAGTTGAGGCCACACAGTTCATTGGTTATATTAAAGAGGGAGTTAGATGTGGCCCTTGTGGCTAAAGGGATCAGAGGGTATGGAGAGAAGGCAGGTACGGGATACTGAGTTGGATGATCAGCCATGATCATATTGAATGGCGGTGCAGGCTCGAGGGGCCGAATGGCCTCTACTCCTGCACCTATTTTCTATGTTTCTAGTTTAGCAACAGGTAAACAAGTCACTGCAGAAGCAGAGTTACTCAATAATTCACCCACTGTATCAAAAACTCTGGAAGGTTCAATAATATTAAAGATATTTAGGTGACAATAATGTCAGGGCCACTTTACCTGGTTAGTTTGTGTCTGAATAATTGTGTAAATATGCTTCTATCAATGTTGTTATCGTTAATCAACACACGCAGGAAGCCAAGCACCAAATGTACAAGTTTCCCCACACGTGCTACGTTGAAAAGTATCTCAAAATGTCCTGCTTTCTAAAATGACGGATGAACTTTGACCTGTAGTCAGCACCCAGCCTGAAAAACAAACAGTTCACAACCAAACCAGCTGCAAGGTTGCCAAATACAGAACGTCACGGTAGTGCAGCAGGTAGAGCTGCTGCCTCACAGCACCAGAGACCCGGGTTCCATCCTGACTACGGGTGCTGTCTGTACGGAGTTTGAACATTCTCCCCGTGACCTGCGTGGGTTTTCTCCGAGATCTCTGGTTACCTCCAATTTACAAATTGTCTTCGGTAAAATTGTAAATTGTCCCTCGTGTGGGTAGGGTAGTGTTAGTGTTAGTGTTAGTGTTAGTGTTAGTGTTAGTGTTAGTGTTAGTGTGCTGCCTGTGCGGAGTTTGTACGTTCTCCGAGAGAGGGCTGGGAGGCTGCAACCTTCACGTGTTTCGACGAATGCAATCAACCCGGCGTGCACAATCAAATCAAATCAAACAGAACAAGTTGTCCTGCAGCTTTAGGCTGTGCACGCCACACACAAGAAGAAGGAGTGTGTGGGGATCGCTGGTCAGTGCAGACTGGGTGGGCCGAAGGGCCTGTTTCCACGCTGTATCTCTAAATGAAACTAAACTAAACTAAACTAAACAAAATGAAAAATACAGAGGTCTGGCAACGCCACATTTATGAGCGATACAGGTACTTCATAGCAAAAGGATTTGAGTCTAGGAGCAGGGAGGTTCTATTGCAGTTGTACAGGGTCTTGGTGAGACCACACCTGGAGTATTGCATACAGTTTTGGTCTCCTAATCCGAGGAAAGACATTCTTGCCATAGAGGTAGTACAGAGAAGGTTCACCAGACTGATTCCTGGGATGTCAGGACTGTCTTATGAAGAAAGACTGGATAGACTTGGTTTATACTCTCTAGAATTTTGGAGATCTTATAGAAACTTACAACATTCTTAAGGGGTTGGACAGGCTAGATGCAGGAAAGTTGTTCCCGATGTTGGGGAAGTCCAGAACTAGGGGTCACAGTTTAAGGATAAGAGGGAAGTCTTTTAGGACCGAGATGAGAAAATCATTTTTTACACAGAGAGTGGTGAATCTGTGGAATTCTCTGCCACATAAGGTAGTTGAGGCCAGTTCATTGGCTATATTTAAGAGGGAGTTAGATGTGGCCCTTGTGGCTAAAGGGATCAGAGGGTATGGAGAGAAGGCAGGTACAGGATACTGAGTTGGATGATCAGTCATGATCATATCGAATGGCGGTGCAGGCTCGAAGGGCCGAATGGCCTCTACTCCTGCACCTATTGTCTATGTTTCTATGCTTACCTGCTGCCTGGAGCAACACCTGTCTGTTATTCCATGTTGTCCGTGGCTCTAGCTTCCTTCTCGGGTGAGTTGCTTCCTGACAGTGTGTTGCTTTCATCCTGTGTGTTGGGGGCCTGTGGGCTGGGGGCCTGTGGGTTTGGGGCCTGTGGGCTGGAGGCCTGTGGGCTGGAGGCATGTGGACTGGGCTGTGTGTTGGGGGCCTGTGGGCTGGAGGCCTGTGGACTAGGGGCCTGTGGGCTGGAGGCCTGTGGACTAGGGGCCTGTGGGCTGGCGGCCTGTGGGCTGGGGGCCTGTGGGCTGGAGGCCTGGGGGCTGGGGCTGGGGGCCTGTGGACTGGGGGCCTGTGGGCTGGGGGCCTGTGGGCTGGGGCTGGGGGCCTGTGGACTGGGGGCCTGTGGGCTGGAGGCCTGTGGGCTGGGGCTGCTCTGCACGGAGCCGACATCCTCCCTCAGCCTCTCCATCTCCTCGATCCACTGCAGAAATAATGGTGACAAACAAACAACATTTTTACAGACAAATCCATTTAGGATTGAAATATTAATGGTCAAATTGAGGAAAGCAACAGTAGACATATTATAACAGGATAAACAACATTGTCTGTAGGTTGACGTTTAAGTTCACGCTGCTTCTTTAGGCACGGGTGGTTATCTGCACGAGGACTCCCCAAGGAAGTCCTAATCTCATCAACTGTTGGTTTTTGTTGTTGAGAATCCCCACTAACAGCAACTAAATTCACCCCGGCAGAGAATGCCACAGACTCACAACTCTCTGGGTGAAAAACTTTCCTCATCTCCGTTCTAAATGGCTTACTCCTTATACTTAAACTGTGGCCCCTGATTCTGGACTCCCCCAACATTGCGAACATGTTTCCTGCCTCTAGCGTGTCCAAACCCTTAACAATCTTATATGTTTCAATGAGATCCCCCTCATCCTTCTAAACTCCAGAGTGTACAAGCCCAGCTGCTCCATTCTCTCAGCATATGACAGTCCCGCCATCCCGGGAATTAACCTTGTAAACCTACGCTGGGCTCCCTCAATAGCCTTCCTCAAATTAGGGGACCAAAACTGCACACAATACTCCAGGTGTGGTCTCACCAGGGTCTTGTACAACTGCAGAAATGTTGGCTGTTCTTGTTGAGAATCCACAATAACAGCAACTAAATTCACCCCGATTCAGTAATTACAGTGTCCTTCAGTTATGTGTTGCCTAAATGGTCAGATTTTCATTAATACAGCTTTTGGAAATCTATTTAGACACAAGGAACTGCAGATGCTGGGATATTGTGTCGGGCACAGAGTTATGGAGTAACTCAGCGGGGTCAGGCAGCATCTGTGGAGAACATGGATAGGTGACGTTTCACAGAGTGCTGGAGTAACTCAGCGGGTCAGGCAGCATCTGTGGAGAACATGGATAGTGTAACGTTCACTGGTCGAGTTACTCCTTCCTCAGCAAGGTGACGTTTGTGGGGGGGGGGGGGGGAGGGACTTGAAAGCTCGAGAATCTTTGTGTTCTGGAAATGTATTTGTGTTTCATAATGGACGTGACTTCTCTGATCTTTAGTTTAAATGCAGTGAATGCATTTTCCATCTTAAATTTCAATAGTGGAGACCTCAATTCACAAATTAATTTGTTTATTCTTAAAACGAGTGACTGTTTCTGTATGTATCATTATTTGCAAAAGATAAATGTTTCAAGTATCTACTGTGTATTAGTTTATGGTCTGGCCAGGTTTAACATTGTCGTTCAAAGTGAAGAGGAGAGCCACTGCAATCGGCAATTGTGCAAAAACGATTCTAACAGAGGAGAAATAACAAGTATATTTCACAGCCCACGGGAGCGGAGTAATAGAGAGATTTACTGTGATTGTGAAACAATACCAAGTCTGAACTGTTTAAAAATGACACGTGGTCTTCCAGTGTAACACCAATGTCAGTGTAAACACACTCATCTTGCCACTGACATTCTCACCCAGACGGTTCATACTCTCTGTAACAAACATCAGTGATCCAGATAAAGTCCTGTATGGAATATCCATTCCTCCCCATGTTTCACGTGGGAATCCTTGAGCATTTTATAAATCTGATAGCGAGCGACTGGCTCTGACTACATTTCTATTGTCGTGCTGACTTCCATTTAAAGTGTTTACTTTAAAGATTAAGATAAGGAGCTTTTACTGAAGATAACCAGATCTTAATTTGTTTTGCAGTTGAGTTAGGGTGCAGAGTGTCATGAATTGTTTGTCCAAATCTACTTCTGTGAGCTGTTGCCGATAAGGACGGCCAGACCATAGATATTTCCACTGATTTAACTCACTATCATTTTCAAAAGCACGTGGCCAAAGGACTCGATTAGTCGTGGAGTCATTGCTTGGAGGAACTGAAAGTAGACAAAAAATGCTGGAGTAACTCAGCGGGACAGGCGGCATCTGTGGAGAAAAGGAACGGGTGACGTTTTGGGTTGAGACCCTTCTTCAGACTGAGAGTCAGGGGACAAGAGAAATACTGGTATGAAAAGGTAAAATGAAACAAAACATGGTCTGTCCATTCCCTCCAGAGATGCTGCCCGACCTGCTGAGTTACTCCAGCACTTTGTGTCTTGGCCAAGATTCCAGCACCTGCAGTTCCTGGTGTCTCCATCTATTTGAGAACATTGTGAGTGCATGTACTCTTGCTTCCCTCTGTACCAATGTAGAGAGAGATGCAACAGTGTGTGAGTTTTCCACACTCCCTGCTTCCGAACAGCCGAAGCATATTCTGATTCACATGAGTTTATTGCCAGTGGCCAGTGTGCAATGAAAGTGCTTGTTCACAGCCAACTGCTGATGGAAAATGTTATATGCAGTTGTAGCGTGCCCACGAGCCTGCCACATTCTATATTGGTGGAGAGCTGGCCATTAAACTTTAATGTAGATATTAGATACTTTTTAAATGAACATTAGTTTTTACTATAGTTATATCGCCTGATTAAGAAGCTAATCTATCTTCTCACTCCCTTCCTAAGCTGAATGTACATCTGCAGCTGGATCTGGTCTTGCAGGCAACATCCTATCCTTCACTGTGTGTCATGTTGTCACTTGCGGGCGGAGCACCAAGGCAAATTCCTTGTATGTGCATACTTGGCCAATAAACTTATTACTCATTGATTCATTCACGAATCCTTCAGTCAAACCATGCCAAATACCATTTCAGTCACAGAGTTGCCCCAGCAGAACATGTAAGTGAAATGGCATGGACGAGATGGGCCAAAGGGCCAGATTCTGTGCTGTGTATCTCCATGCCATGTTTAATAACATCCCTCAGATTCAGATACATGTAAACTAATATTGACTAAATTTGTCATTGATCACTCATTTGTCAGACACGTAATTCACAACAAAAGACTTTAAAAAGCCAAATGAAAGTAATCGTACAGCAATCAGGTCGTCTTTCATCTTTGCAATTTCTTCAGGCGTGTCCTCTTTAATGCGATGAATATCGGCCAACAACCCTTCCATGGCGGCACGGGCTGAGTCCACGCTCCACGCCCTGAATAAACACATCGCAGAGCAGCGTTAGAGTTCCCCCCTTCACTAGTACCTACTAGAGGTTCACACGGAACTCTGCCTGCCTGCCTGCCTGCACATATTGGCTTCATCAAACCCAGTGCAAAAACAATTCTAAACACCTTTAAAACCACTTCAAAAATACGTAATGCAGATAAAAATGCTGGAGAAACTCAGCGGGTGAGGCAGCATCTATGGAGCGAAGGAATAGGTGACGTTTCGGGTCGAGACCCGGAAGGGTCTCGACCCGAAACGTCGCCTATTCCTTCGCGCCATAGATGCTGCCTCACCAATAGAGTTTCCTGAAGGGTCTCGACCTGAAACGTCACCTATTCCTTCGCTCCATAGATGCTGCCTCACCCGCTGAGTTTCCCGAAACGTCACCTATTCCTTCGCTCCATAGATGCTGCCTCACCCGCTGAGTTTCTCCAGCATTTTTGACTACCTTCGATTTTTTTTTTCCAGCATCTGCAGTTCTTTCTCAAAATTATATAAAGTCATGATAATCAGGAGGCCACATTTTTATTTAAATGGTTATATTTCCATTGATTGAAAATGTTGGCAGATATGACATTTTAAAAACACTGAAAGCAAAATAAAAAGAAATGTTTCAGGTCATAAAGTCATAAGTGATAGGAACAGAATTAGGCCATTCGGCCCATCAAGTCCACTCTGCTATTCAATCGTGGCTGATCTATCTCTCCCTCCTCACCCCATTCCCCCGACTTCTCCCCGTAACCCGACACCCGCACTAATCAACAATCTATTTATCTCTGCCGTAAAATCGCATGTAATCCTGTTTAAAATTTGTTATCCTGTTAAAATGAATCCTGATCCCGTTGAAGATGGTATTTTATACGCCCGATGTGTCATCGTAGCCGGGTTACCTGTCCGTTACTCCCTCGCTCATCACAGCTTCTGACTTGGAATTCTCCAAATGGACCGAATCGGCCTATTGAACAAAAGATCATTGAGAAGTGTTTGTGTTCATGAAACAGGCGCGATATAATCCGAAACGGCATTTCGTTTGGACCTCAAGGGGTCCAAATGACAATTAAATGTATCTTGTATCTTGTATATAACACACTTATAAACCAGCTGGAGAATCATTCTCTATCTGTGGGGGGGAGAAAACCTGACACATCCCTTACATTCAACTTCCTCACTCAAGGCTTGTCAGGCTGGGAGACTGTCTAACCCCCCCCCCCCCCGACCCCCCTCCCCCCCCCCCCCCCCCCCCCCCCCAATCTTTGCACCCCCCAATCTTTGCCACTCGTTGCTTGAATTTCATGTTTCACGTATCTCGTTGTGTTTCACGACTGTTGGCCGATCAATTTCCCTCCTGGGATAAGTAAAGTTCTCTGGTATCATATCTGTATCAGGGATGTGAAACCTGTGGCCCTCGGGCCGGATGTGGCCCGTGAAGGGGTCTGATCCGGCCCCTGGGATGATGTCTGCAATGCCGGATTGGGCAGCGAGCGCACGTGCACGGCGTGCGTGAAGCCGCATCTTGCCCGTGACCTGACATGCGTTTGACACCCCTGCTATAAACGGGTGGATTGTAATCACGTGTCGTCTTTCCACTGACTGGATAGCGCGTCGCAAAAGCTTTTCACAGTACCTCGATACACGTGACAATAAACGACACTGAGGTGAATGTTCCCGGCATTGAATTCTACCATCACCGTAGACAAATATTCAATATTTAAATGATGTTTACCTTCCTCTTCTCCTTATTAAAGTCTTCCTGCAAGATGCCTAGAGCTTCCTGAAGGGTTAGTAACGCCAGGCTCACACGCTCATGTAATCCTTCCATTTTATGTTCTAATTGAGTTTCCTGTTTGTTCCTGAGGGAAGAGTGAGATTGTTAACTCCACTTTGGATGAGAACGTTGACCAATAAACCAATGGTTAATGTCTTCTCCACAATGCTGAACCTATCAGCAAATTATCAGCAGTTTATATATGAATGGAATTAATTCTGGGCTTTTTGGAGGCAGCAACTCCTGTAGATCCCCTCGATGGTGGGGAGGTCGGTATCTGTGATGGACCTTCGATGGTGGGGAGGTCAGCACCATGCCGGCAGTGTCCACCACCCCCTCCTTTGATCCCGGCCGTTCTAGCTACAGAATCTGCCGTGAACATTGTGATCACAATAAACATTACTTCATCGCTAAGTCCACAAGGATGATGAAGAGATTATTTTAATGGAATTTGGGAAATGACATGTGTAGCAAGGAACTGCAGATGCTGGTTTATGCCGGGGAGAGACACAAAATGCTGGATGCACCTCTGCTCAGTCCGCCTGGGCCTACCCGGTTGCTAAACACTCTAACTCCCTCGCCCATTCCCACACCAACCTTTATGTCCTGGGCCTCCTCCATTGACCAGTGCAAACTGGAGGAGCAGCACCTCATATTTCACTTGGGCAGCTTACACCCCAGCGGTATGAACATTGACTTCTCCAACTTCAAGCAACCCTCTCTCCGTCCCTCCCCCACCCTAGTTTCACCGTCCTCCTGATTAATTTCATTGTCTGTCTGTCTGCCTTGCTGTCGACTTCCCCTCAGCTAACAATGAACCATTCTACATTTCCTTGAGCATTGTCTGCTTTGATCTTTCGTTTTCACACCTCATCCTTCCATATCTCTAGTCTCACTTTCCCCTGAGTCTGAAGAAGTGCTGACCCGAAACGTCACCCATCCCTTCTCTCCAGAGATGCTGCCTGTCCCGCTGAGTTACTCCGGCATTTTGTGTTTATCTGGAGAAATAACAAGCTTCCTAACCGATCAAGGATCTCCGCTTTGAGGACTTTCTCGATCAGGGTCATGTTGTGAGCAAACGAGTCTGCCAGCTGCTTGATATCACTGTCCATCCTCACGTTGCTTTCTTCCAACCTTGACTGGAAGAAAAAACTTTTATAAACTTACTTTTTCCAATTTACCAGAACCAACTTAACATGACTTTTATGTTTTACTCGACTAAGTGGGACCCGTTGGGTCCCAGTCAAAAGGGAGGCCTGGTCCCCCAAACGCAACCCGTTCCCCCAAAGCAAGGTTCCACCACTCTCCCATAGCCCCTAACTGCGCAGGCACGGCTCATTTCCCCTCATTCCCCAGTAGCTCCCGGTCTCACTCTGACTTCACTCAGAGGCTCTCTGCCGGACACTGCTCACGGACTCAGCCCCACCTCTGGGGTTTTATTATCCGTGGGTTACCTTCATGGTGACTGACAGGTGAGAAGACCAATCTGCTGATCTCACGACTTTTTAAACCTTCACAACTTTTCTAATATTTCACCGATTGGAACAAACCTTGGTGCACTTGGAGCAGAGGAGAATGGTGAGTAAGGTGGCAAAAATTCCTAACGATATAGGTTACCATTTTTGCGCCAATAAAAAAACCCGCAAACCGGAGGTGGTCGAGATGAGAGTTTTAGTAATAGTATAGATTAGATAAACAGAATGAAAAAATCATAAAATATAGAAAACAACAACTTAGACAAGAGACAGTAGACAATAGATGCAGGAGTAGAGGCCATTCGGCCCTTCGAGCCAGCACCGCCATTCAATGGTCAATAGGCTGATCATCCCTAATCAGTACCCCGTTCCTGCCTTCTCCCCGTATCCCCTGACTCCACTATCTTTAAGAGCCCTATCTAGCTCTCTCTTGGAAGTTTCCAGAGAACCGGCCTCCACCGCCCTCTGAGGCAGAGAATTCCACAGACTCATAACTCTCTGTGTGAAAAAGTTTTTCCTTGTCTCCGTTCTAAATGGCCGACCCTTATTCTTAAACTGTGGCCCCTGGTTCTGGACTCCCCCAACATCGGGAACAGAGGATGCGGGGTTAAGGTGAAAGGGGTGGAGGGTGGAAGGTGGATGGAACGAGCTGCCAGAGTGTGTAGTTGAGGCAGGGACTACAATATTTTAGCAGGACAGGTACATGGATCATCGTTCATACCTGGAACAATAACGCTCACTCTTTACCTGTAGAAGTTACTCCGAATGATCCAGGAATGTTGGATCGGCACGGTGGCGCAGCGGTAGAGTTGCTGCCTCACAGCGCCAGAGACACGGTTCAATCCTGACTATGGGTGCTGCCTCTACAGGGTTTGTGACCACGTGGGTTTCCTCTGGGTGCTCCGGTTTCCTCCCATATTACAAAGATGTGCGGATTTGTAAGTTAATTGACTTCTGTAAATTGTCTCTCGTGTGTGTACGGGGTGATCGCTGGTCGGCACGGACTCGTTGGGCCGAAGGGCCTGTATCTCTAAACCAAACCAAACTAAGGGTAATGGATGAAATATTCTACGCACCTGCTGGTCTTTGATTGTTTTGATGACATCCTCACTGGGTTGGTGTAAAGTGCTCCATTCACTGCCACTATTCTCCCGCAAGTCCTTCTCAAAGTTGCCTCCCACCCTTTCCAATCTATGCAGGTTCTGTGTAAATACATACAAGGGCCAGCATCTCCTTTATCAATGATATCACTGATGAAAGTGCAATGTAAGTTACTGATCAGAGCTGCCTGATACACATTACAGTACATCAGTGTAACAAATAATGGTAGCTTATCAAGTGATGGGGTTTTATGTATCTATTCTTTCCAGGCCAAATGATCAGTTTGACAAATACAATTATAAGGTCAGAAGTGATAGGAGCAGAATTAGGCCATTCGGCCCATCAAGTCTACTCCGCCATTCAACCACGGCTGATCTATCTCTCCCTCCTAACCCCATTCTCCTGCCCTCTCCCCATAACACCCATAATTATGACTTTCAATAGACATTTGGACAGATACATGGATGGGAAGGGTTTAGAGGGATATGGGCTAAATGCAGACCACTGTGGCTAGCCCAGTATGTCAACTTGGTCAGCAGGGATGAGTTGGGCCGAAGGGCCTGTTTCGGTGCTGTACAGATCTAAGGCTCAATGAGATGTTGCCTGACCTGCTGAATGCCTCAACTAGGATGTGTGACTCAGTGGGTCAGTGTTCCCATTGAATCCTCCTGGCTATCCAGGGTGGTCAACCATCCAGGTAGATGTCCCGACATTAGGGGCAAGGCTGCTGTCTGGAGATGACACCATGACACCTGAATCCAAAAAGGATCTCAGTCACATTGCAATGTCCTTGATGATGATGACATTTTATTCTCAGATGTAGCTCAGCACAGTGGAGTCTTTTGTTTGCAGTAGGATACACAGAAATGCAATAGAAGGTATGCAAACAGTCGCTTCATAAAGGGCAGTGACAAAGTTACAAATGTATTAATTATATTCCCAATGGACCCACTTTCTTCTCGGCAGCCCCCCCCCCCCCCCCCAGCCCCTCCTCCCCCCCCCCCCCCCCCCCCCCTCTCCCCCCCCCCCCCCCCCCCCCCCCCCCACCACTCACAGCGGGACTCGCTTTCCTCTCAGTGACCCCCCCCCCCCCCCACTCCGGCCCCCCCCTGCCCGCCCACATCTGATTGACCGCCAGTACTCACTCACTCACACGGCCCATCCTTGACTGACCACTGGATAATCGAATCATTGTGAATTTTGTTTTAGCCTCAGACACCGTTGACATTACAGACCAAGGACTGAACAAAGAAAAACATTCAAATTCCAAGCCCATCCTGACCTCGATGCATGGCTGGCTTCAGTCACACGGATGCTGGTCATACCTTCAGTTGCCAAGGTGTCTGCAATGTTCTCCTTAAACCTCACCATCTCTCCCCTTCCCTCTTCCCAGAGTTCTTCAACACCCGCGCCTTCAACAAGTTCTACATGACTTGCTCTTGTGTGGCCTCCATTGGTTCAGCATCTAGTGTGGGCTGGGTGGGCACCAGGTTCATGTTGGTGAACACCTGTACAGGTGTGTGTTACTACAGAGGGCTGGGCACTGAGGGAATAGAGCTAACAGTATGAATGTAAGGGATGTCCACCTCTCCGAGGCTCCCAGCCAACTCTCACCTTTTCAAGATGTAGAAATCTCTCTTCTATTTCCTTCCGAAATTGAGCTTCTTGCTGTTGTAAATGTTTCCTGAATTCTTCCAAACGTTGAGCGACTTTATCCTGAAACAAAATGCCACATTGTCTCCAAGGCAACAGGAACTAACAAACTATAGGATCTACAGGTCACCCAAGCCCAACATGAAGGTGTGTTGAGATCTCAGTGTGAGGATGGAGGGCTGGGTAAAGCATTTGGTTTGTTTGGGCCTAGTCCAGCTTCTAACATTGTCCAACACTAGCCCTCCCTCAGCCCATCTCTGGACTCATCCTGCGGCCAGAATTATATTACCCTGGAGGTGACCATTCCAGTAACTTCATGCTGGCCCCCTCTGACACAAAACGCTGGAGTAACTAAGCGGGACAGGCAGCATCTCTGGAGAGAAGGAATGGGTGATAGAAACATAGAAGCATAGAAATTAGGTGCAGGAGTAGGCCATTCGGCCCTTCGAGCCTGCACCGCCATTCAATATGATCATGGCTGATCATCCAACTCAGTATCCCGTACCTGCCTTCTCTCCATACCCTCTGATCCCCTTAGCCACAAGAGCCACATCTAACTCCCTCTTAAATATAGCCAATGAACTGGCCTCAACTACCCTCTGTGGCAGAGAGTTCCAGAGATTCACCACTCTCTGTGTGAAAAAAAGTTCTCCTCATCTCGGTTTTAAAGGATTTCCCCCTTATCCTTAAGCTGTGACCCCTTGTCCTGGACTTCCCTAACATCGGGAACAATCTTCCTGCATCTAGCCTGTCCAAACCCCTTAAGAATTTTGTAAGTTTCTATAAGATCCCCTCTCAATCTCCTAAATTCTAGAGAGTATAAACCAAGTCTATCCAGTCTTTCTTCATAAGACAGTCCTGACATCCCAGGAATCAGTCTGGTGAACCGTCTCTGCACTCCCTCTATGGCAATAATGTCCTTCCTCAGATTTGGAGACCAAAACTGTACGCAATACTCCAGGTGTGGTCTCACCAAGACCCTGTGATGTTTCGGATCGAGACCCTGACTCTGAGGTCAATATTCTCACGTGCTCCGTCACTCCCCCCAGCACAAGATGATGGCCAGACATCACGTCAGTGGCCAGTCCTAGTGACCGCTCACAGCCGCTGCAGACACCTGTCAAACACAGCCCTACGGCATCTTAAACACCCTCCACTTATAAAACAATAAAAGATGTGGAATATGGAATATTATAATACACTTACTCGATTCATCGTTAGGCTTAATGATGTGACCATACTAAAAGTGAATCACAGTGGATACGCCGGCAATCGGGACCAGCTTAGATGGGGCGGCTTGGTTGGCAAGAAGATTTGGAAAGAAAGTATTTGGGAAATAATCATATTTAAAGGTGACATTTATAACCTGAGTTTATGGGGATCATTTACCTTTCAGACATGGGGGTGATTAAAATTCTTTGTGATTGAAGTTGTTTCTCCATGAGGGCTAGCACTGACTAGATGGGCCGAAGGGCCTGTATCCGTGCTATATGGCCCCCCTCATGGCATTGCATGCTTTGCGAAAAGCTCCCTTAACATTACGACTGAGTCATGGATACATTGTGGTGATGTTTGCAGGTTTGAGATCTATTACAGATCGTTACTGATGCAGCAACAGAAATATGATTAAGGATGTCATTGAATCAGTAATTATCCAATTTGTAACGAAAGTGCCGCTAACGACAGCAGAATACCAGCAACACTCGGTACCTGAGTTATTGCTGCAATTAATACCTGAACTTTGACATTTTTCTTTGCTTTTTGTTTCGAAAACATACACATTGCATCTATTTGTGGCTGGATTGTGTGGGTCGGACTCCCAGGATAGTATGGGGGCGGGTAGAGGGGGATTTCTCTAACACGTTTCCGGTGAGATTCAGACTCCGCTGCCAGGAGATGTTCGATGGCACTGAATGGATTATTTCCTGTGTGAATCTCCTCAGCACCATTTATCACTGCTACACTGGACCATGTTATTCACAAATTATAGGAGTAGAATTAGGCCATTCAGCCCATCTAGTCTACTCCGCAATTCAATCATGGCCGATCTCTGTCTCCTAATCCCATTTTCCTGCCTTCTCCCCATAACCCTACCCACTCGTTCTAATCAAGAATCTGTCTATCTCTGCCTTAAAAATATCCACTGACTTGGCCTCCACAGCCCTCTGTGGCAATGAGTTCCACAGATTCACCACTCTCTGACTAAAGAAGTTTCCCCTCACCTCCTTTCTAAAAGCGTGCCCTTTAATTCTGAGGCTGCGACCTCTAGTCCTAGACTCTCCCACTAGTGGAAACATCCTCTCCACATCCACTCCATCCAGGCCTTTCACTATTCTGTACGTTTCAATGAAGTCCCCCCCCCCCCAACGTTCTAAACTCCAGCGAGTACAGGCCCAGTGCCGACAAACGCTCATCATAGGTCAACCCACTCATTCCTGGGATCATTCTTGTAAACCTCCTCTGGACCCTCTCCAGAGCCGGCGCATCCTTCCTCAGATGTGGTGCCCAAAATTGCCTGCTTGCAAGAGAGTTACAAGACAGTTTAGTTTTGAGATACAGCAGGGAAACAGGCCCTTCAGCCCATCGATTCCACACCTGGAGTATTGCGTACAGTTTTGGTCTCCAAATCTGAGGAAGGACATTATTGCCATAGAGGGAGTGCAGAGACGGGTTCACCAGACTGATTCCTGGGATGTCAGGACTGTCTTATGAAGAAAGACTGGATAGACTTGGTTTATACTCTCTAGAATTTAGGAGATTGAGAGGGGATCTTATAGAAACTTACAAAATTCTTAAGGGGTTGGACAGGCTAGATGCAGGAAGATTGTTCCCGATCTGGGGAAGTCCAGGACAACGGGTCACAGCTTAAGGATAAAGGGGAAATCCTTTAAAACCGAGATGAGAAGAACTTTTTTCACATAGAGAGTGGTGAATCTCTGGAACTCTCTGCCGCAGAGGGTAGTTGAGGCCAGTTCATTGGCTATATTTAAGAGGGAGTTAGATATGGCCCTTGTGGCTAAGGGGATCAGAGGGTATGGAGAGAAGGCAGGTACGGGATACTGAGTTGGATGATCAGCCATGATCATATTGAATGGCGGTGCAGGCTCGAAGGGCCGAATGGCCTACTCCTGCACCTAATTTCTATGTTTCTATGTTTCTATTCCACACTGACCATCAAGCACCCAAGTACTTCAGGCTTGTGGCTGAAACTCTCATCACTAGAGATATTCTGCAGTGTGTCTGAACCTCTGGAGTCTCCCGAACCGCACAGAGCCGTGATGATCTCACAGTGAGAGATGTTTCGAGATTTGTCTGGGTGGCACGGTGGTGCAGCGGTAGAGTTGCTGTCTCACTGCGCTGGAGACCCAGGTTCCATCCCGACTACGGGCGCTGTCTGTACGGAGTTTGCACGTGGTTCTCCCCGTGACCTGCGTGGGTTTTCTCCGGGATCCTTGGTTTCCTCCCACACTCCAAAGACGTGCAGGTTTGTAGGTTAATTGGCTTGGTGCAAGTGTGTAAATTGTCCCTAGCGTGTGTAGGATAGTGTTAGCGTGCGGGGATCGTTGGTCAGTGCGGACTCGATGGGCCGAATGGCCTCTTTCCCCGCTGTATCTCTAAACTAAACTGATTTTCAATAGATTTCCAATAATGCATTATGTCTGGCATTCTATATTCAGGTTCGTGTTAAATTATCCCAATTTGTTAAAGGAAACACATTCTAAATAATACGTGGTCAGTGATATGGGGACAATGTTACCTGGTCACTCTTGTTCTCTGATGTGGAAGTCTGCATCCCATTGTGTTTCTGCTGCCTCGTGAGTTCTTGTTGTGCGATTGCAGCAGCTAGATCACCGAGCCTTGGACACAAAGACACAGAGGCCTGGGGTTGCCTTCAAATTGCATCCAACATGCGGCCAACACTGAATCCTACAACGAGGACTCCAACTATCTTCAGCTTCTCCCTTCCAGTTGTGAAAGTAACCAAGGAACCCCCCCCTCAATGCACTGGACATTGCTCTGACATTGTCCACTCTGGTGAGACATCGACCCACATCCCTGGGTCATGTCCACCTCAAGCTGGGAGCCAGCTGTCTTGCTTGTGGCTTTACAGCACTCATCAGTCTATATGCTCTTACACAGAACAGAGAGAGGATTGTGTCTCTGGGGTGGCCAACATTCCCATTCCCAATTAAGGGACAAAAGGACAAAATACGGGACAAATTCCCCACGGCAATTTGTTGACCGACTGGGCCGTGACTGGGTGAATGATGAGTTGGCCCCGGGTGCTGGACTGCACACAAAGCCCAGCCGGCGGGGCCAGCTGAGGAGTTTTGGCCCAGGCAAAGTGGACGGGGCCACGGGCGAGACGCTGCTGCTGCTGCACTCCACGGGCTGCACTACATCGGGACGGGTGAGGCGGGGTCAGATGCGGCGCTTTGACCTGACAGTCCCCTCGACCCAGTAGTAGCGGTCAAACACGGGACAAGGGCGTTCCTGTACGGGACAAACCAATTTAGCCCAATATACAGGATGTCCCGGCTAATACGGGACCAGTTGGCGACTCTAGTCTGCACCGACCCAAGGGGGGCTTGTGGAAAATGGTAGCAAGGAAGTCATAGTCACAGAGTCGTACAACACCAAAACAGGCCCTTCGGCCCAACCTGCCCATACTGATCAAGATACCCCATCTACAATTGTCCCATCCACCTGGGAATGGCCCATATCCCTCTAAACCTTTCCTATCCATGTACCTGTCCAAATGACTTTCAAATGTTGTTATAGTCCCAGCCTCAACTACCTCCACCAGCAGCTCGTTCCATACACCCACCACCCTCTGTGTGGAAAATGTCACCCCTCATGTTCCTATTAAATATGTTGCCTCTCACCTTAAACCCCATGTCCTCTGGTTCTTGATTCCCCTACTCTGGGTAAAAGACTCAGCATTCACCCGACCTATTGGAATTTAGAAGGATGAGAGGGAATCTTATAGAAACATATAAAATTCTTAAAGGATTGGACAGGCTAGATGCAGGAAACATGTTCCCCATGTTGGGGGAGTCCAGAACCAGGGGTCACAGTTTAAGAATAAGGGGTAAGGCATTGAGGACTGAGATGAGGAAACACATTTTCACCCAGAGAGTTGTGAATCTGTGGAATTCTCTGCCACAGAAGGCAGTGGAGGCCAATTCACTGGATTTTTTCAAGAGAGAGTTAGATTTAGCTCTTTGGGCTAACGGAATCAAGGGGTATGGGGAGAAAAGCAGGAACGAGGTACTGATATTAGATGATCAGCCTTGATGATGTTGGATGGTGGTGCTGGCTCGAAGGGCCGAATGGCCTCTACTCCTGCACCTATTTGTCTGTGTCTATGTTTCTATTCCCTTCACTCGACGAATTAAAAGATGAACCTTGTGTTAATCCTTTCCTCCAGATTATTTTCTTCCGATTCAAGAAAGGTTTGTCTGTTCTTGAAGTAAGTCAATGCATTTTCAATCTGCAGCATCCTGTAATGTTAAATACATTTCATTACTAACCCCTTGAGCTAAATTAATCCAGTCAAAAGATCTTATGAGTACGTTGGTATACTTCTGTAAAACTGCATAAAATAGCAAGCTGACCAAACTTGGAAGGTTTATAATAATAATAATAATAAGTTTATTTATAGAGCACTTTAAAAACAAACATAGCTGCAACAAAGTGCTGTACATCACTAATCATTGACAAAAAAGTTAATACACACCAAAAAATAACAATCAAAAGAAATAGTAGGAAAAGACATGTAAAATAAAGAAACATCAAAAACACCACAAACAGAAGCAAAGCCTCAGGCATGGTCAAAAGCCAGAGAGTACAAATACGTTTTAACACTGGATTTGAAGATGGACAGTGAGGGGGCCTGTCTGATGTGCAACGGCAGGGTGTTCCAGAGTGCCGGAGCAGCAACAGAGAAGGCTCTATCCCCCTCTGAGCCTCCGATTAGACCTCGGTACCTCCAGGAGCAGCTGACCAGCTGACCTGAGGGACCGGGCAGGAGCGTATGGGTGGAGCAGCTCAGAGAGGTAAGGCGGGGCGAGCCCATTCAGAGATTTAAAAACAAATAACAGTATCTTAAAATGAACCCGAAAGTGCACCGGGAGCCAGTGTAGGGAGGCCAGAATTGGCGATATGTGCTCCCTCTTTCGAGTCCCTGTTAAAAGGCGTTTGGCCAAATTGTGCTATCATTATACGTTTTTGGTAAATCATTTTTTTAAACATTCATCGAAAGCTCAAGAAATAATTGGCACATTAAGAAACTAAATTAACATAAAACAGCCGTGAAAAGACAAATAAACACATTACCCGCTAATTCCTAGGACTTTGAGATACACAGACTCTATAACCAACATAACATGGACTTTAAGCAACCCTTAAATCCTCAGTTTATCAGGCAACTGAACCATTCTACCACAACCAGAGAGCGGTCCTGAACTACTATCTACATCATTGGTGACCCTCGGACTATCCTTGATCGGACTTTGCTGACTTTACCTTGCACTAAACGTTATTCCCTTATCATGTATCTGTACTCTGTAAGTGGCTCGATTGTAATCATGTATTGTCTTTCCGCTGACTGGTTAGCGCGCAACAAAAGCTTTTCACTGTACCTCGGTGCTACCTGCTGTTAATATTCATTTTGTTCCAATGTTACGAACAGACTAGTGGGAGTTAGTTGTTTGAAATGATTTTTTTTTCACATTAAATAAGGGCAAAATATTTTGTGTACTCGTGTGACAGGATTGTCCAAAAGGTGCGTCTATGTTTAAGAACGAACTGCAGATGCTGGAAAAATCAAAGGTAGATAAAAATGCTGGAGAAACTCAGCGGGTGAGGCAGCATCTGTGGAGCGAAGGAAAATGTGAAGTTTCGGGTCGAGACCCTTCTTCAGACTGATGTGTGTAAATATATTCTTTCAGGAAATTGAAAATAAAGTACATTCATTAAGAAGGCTGTGGGGCCCACAAGTCAGTGGATATATTTAAGGCAGAGATAGATAGATTCTTGATTAGTACGGGTGTCAGAGGTTCTGGGGAGAAGGCAGGAGAATGGGGTTAGGAGGGAGAGTGAATGGGCGGAGTAGACTTGATAGTTGTGCTCCTATCACTTGTGAAATTGTGCAAGGTGGTTTGTCCACGTTACATTTGCAAGCTGCTGGATGGTTTTAGTTTAGGATTAACCATCACAGCTTTGGGCCGAGCCCTGGGAAGGGAGGTGGTGGCTCAGCACGGACATGGAGCCAGCAGTGGGGAAGGAGCAGATAGTTAGCTTGTTATTTACAGCACAATAGAACATAGAACATGGAACAGCACAGGCTCAGGCCCTTCGGCCCACAATGTCCCTGCTGAACACACGGTCAATAAAAAGTGAAAATTATTACTGGCTTCATTTCAAGACTAAACAAGATAAAAACGTACAGCAGCGGAGAGCAGAGGGAGGAAATATCTTGATGTTGGTAGTAGCCAGCAATGTCTGGAGAAATACAGTATTAATCACACAATACCTGTGTTCAAATGCGCTCCTTAATTGTTTAATTGACTCTTCAGCATAGAGTGTTGCTTCATTTTGTTTCTGTAAGTTGCACCACTGTAAATATATAAACACATTCTTAGTTTCATCCCAGATTAAACTTGTATTAAATTTATTTTCACTGCCAGGGTAACAGTAAGCCATTTCTAAATGTGGATATTCATCTGGCAAAGGAATGTTTGACATTTTCCACCCGATCTATTCCCTTCATGATTTCGTACACCTCTATAAGATCTCATCTCAGCGTCCTGCACTCTGGTGAATAAAGTTCTACCTGCCCAACCTCTCCCTATAGCTCCAGCTCGAGTCCCGGCAACATCCTCGTAAACCTTCTCTGCGCTCGTTCCAGCTTAACAACATCCTTCCTATGACAGGGAGACCTAAACTGTACACAGTAATACAATTGTGGCCTCACTAACATGTTGTACAAGTGTAACATAATATCCCAACCTTCATGGAGAGAAGGAATGGGTGATGTTTCAGATCGAGAACCCAAACGTCACCCATTCCTTCTCTCCACAGATGCTGCCTGTCCCGCTGAGTTACTCCAGCATGTTGTGTCCATTATCTGTAGTTCCTTCCTTGTTTATGGATTGGCAACGTGAATGCAGGAAGAGGTTACATTGGATAGCTCCTTCTCTTGGCTGCTACAAACACACTGAGCCAGATTGCTTCCTATATCACAAGTATTCCATGACTCTATGAACTGAAGGAGCCAACCGTCTTGTTTATGGTCAAGAAACCAATTAAAATGATTGGGATTATAAGGCAAGGTTGGCTTTCGCTACATGCTTGGAAATCAAAGTTGCAAACTTGGTCTGGGTTACAGTGTCTTCGAAAAACTTCAGACAAATAAGTTGCATATAAAAATTAGTTAAGAGAAACTTGTCCGTTTCTGAAGTTTTTGAAAGTATTTTTAAAAAGTAAAATAAAGTACATAGCATGCAAATGTGCTCGTCAAGATTTAAGGCATTCACAAACATTCGACATAATGTTAAATATAATTTCCCCAATACTGACGGTTTCCTTGTTCTCCTCGTCCATTTGCTGCGAAACTTGTTTCAGCTCTTCTCTGACCAGTTTAATTTCAGACTCCTGCAGTTCCATCTGAATCTTTCCCTGTCCCACGTCGCTCATTAAGGTGGAGATCATTCTCTCCGTTTGCACCTTCTGCCCGTGAATGTTCTGCACCACACTCTGTAATTCTGTTAACCTACGAGAAAACACACCTGACTTCAGCGCACAAAGCCAGCCCCTGCCATCAACAGCTTTAAATTCCACTTTAAATTCCACTTTAAAATCCATTTGGAATATTTTGGAGAACCAAGAACCAAGGAAATGTAAGATTATTAGTGGGACTTGGGGAAATGGCACCGAGTAAAGACAGGCAATGTCTCCAAATGTTTATGGTGTGTTGTTGCAGGGAATAATCTGAAACTTAGCCAAAGAATTGCCTAACCTCTAGTTTTACCATTGTTACAATCCCTGCCATCAGGCTCCAGATGTGCCGACTGCTGTGCGCGGGACTCGAGAGACTGTAAGGGGGGGGGGGGTGAGTAAACTGCAGGTTTTTCATTGTTGTCAGGGGGGGATTTCCTCATACAACAAGCTTATGACGTGGAGGAAATCCCCGTCTGTCATCCACTCGTGCTTTTTGTCAACAGGTTGCAGGCCTGTTGAATCGCTGGATTTCAAAGTCGGGGCTCAAATTCAAGGTGTTCTAAATCACAGATCACACGTTCACACTAAAACAAAAGGCACGCAGAGCGTTTATTTAACAGCAGCTTACCTAGTTTTTGATGATGAGAAATGTTAATTAGGCCCCGATATCGGCAACGGGACCATTGTCCGTATTGTATAATTGTCCCACAGTGATCACAAAATATCTGTCTAAAGATTCCACAGTGCGTACAGGCCGGAGTGTGGCCGCTGGCCGCCACGTTGAACATAGTGGCCGCCATGACCGATCTGTACGTACGTCTGTGTAAAACGGCCCTTGTGACGAGGCTTGTCCTCAATCACAGCTTTTGAGTTCAGTCAATACAATACAACAGGGAACAAGATGCTAATTTCCTAGTATGAAAATGACCATAACTTTTTTAATATATGAGTTAATATTAAAGATGTTTTTAATGCTTTATCTGATGGGATAATATCTGATGGCAGGAACTGATTGGGGATGATCAGCCATGATCACATTGAATGGCGGTTCTGGCTCGAAGGGCCGAATGGCCTCTACTCCTGCACCTGTTGTCCATTGTCTATACTTACAGGCTTAATTATTAAAATCTCAAAATGTTGTAACTTTCCTAACAGTTTGCCAGCCACTTCTACCTCTAACCAGCCAGGTGGGTCTGAAACGCCGTTAATATCAACAGTTCTGTTAATACCCCAATGGGATGAAGACACAAGGAACTGCAGATGCGGGAATCTTGAGCAGAGGAACACAGCGGGTCAGGCAGCATCTGTGGAGGGAATGTTTCATCTTAACCCTATGCCCTCACGTACATGAACGGAGAAAGAGTGGACAAAGTCTCCAGTATCAGGTTCCTGGGCACCCACATGTCAACAGATGTCAGGTGGTTAACTCACAAACACTCCCAGGTAAAGAAGGCACAACAACGACTTCACTTCTGAAGATCACTCAGGAAAGTCAACTTGCCACAACAGCTGCTGGTGTCATTGTACCGTTGCTCCATAGAGCGTGTCCTGACACATGGCATCCTGGGGTGTTACGGCAACAGTTCTGCGGCAGACAAGAAGGTTCTGCAGAGACTCGTCAACACAGCCCAGATCACCAACACACACCTGCCTGCCCTGGAAGAGATCTATAGCTCTTGTTGCCTGAGGACAGCATCACGCATCCTGAAGGCCTCATCTCATCCCACACATTTGTTTGTCCTTCTGCTCTCAGGAAGGCGTCACAGGTCCATCAAGTCACACACCACAAGATTAACAAACAGTTTTTACCCCAAGGCCATCACCACTCTGAACTCTGCACTGAACATACACCCCCCATAGCCAATATGTTGTACTGCCATAACAATATACTGTGGAATATATTACACATTCTGACTTGACGATGTTTTTCTTGCCGTTGTTATTTATCTGATACGTTGGAGCTCAGCTTGGGCAGCGCGCCTGACATTTTGTTGTATGTATTTACAATGACTATAAAGTATATGATTATTATTAATACACTGGGCAAATTCTGCACATTTTAGCAGCATTTTGAGCTTCCACTTGTCGACACTACACAGTATTGTTTTATAATGTGAACGTGTTGGCATTGACCGATCACCCTTGTGTTCTTCACCTGGGCTCACCTGCGCTCAGATTGATTCCTTTGGCTTTTCATTTCCTCCTCGTTGTCAGTGATCATCAGTTCTAACTGCTGCGCTCGGTTTAATAACATGATCATTGACAACTTCTCCGAGTAAAGTGTCCCCTCTGCTTCCTTGAGACGTGACATGATCTTTGAGATGGTGTTGTTGCTGACTTCAATATTGCCCATGATGGATGACCATGAGGTGGTTTGATCCCGGAAGCCACAGGCTTCTCCTCCAACCTGCTTGAGTTCATTCTGAAGTTTTCCAATCTCCTTTAGCAAGGAGCAGTTTGCTTCTTCCACAGACTTCACTCTGGATTCCAACAAAGACATCTTTGTACCTTTGCCACGAGTGGCTGGAGACTCAGGCTCGAGGGAAGGCAGCTGATTCCTGCCACAGTCCGGGCTATTGATCGCGTGTCTGATCCCTCTCTCTTGTCTCTCCTGATTCAGATCTGACACATGGATATGGGGAAATCGGCCGACCTGAGAAATATCTTTGTCAGATGATCTGGAAAGATATTTTTTAAATAATTTGTGATTTGCCATTATCAAGCTGGAAGAAATGTAACCAAATCACTAGTTCATCTATAACACAGAGTGCTGGAGTAACTCAGTGGGTCAGGCAGCATCTGTGGAGAACATGGATAGGTGACGTTTCACAGAGTGCTGGAGTAACTCAGCGGGTCAGGCAGCATATCTGGAGAACATGGATAGGTGACGTTTCACAGAGTGCTGGAGTAACTCAGCTGGGGTCAGGCAGCATCTGTGGAGAACATGGATAGGTGACGTTTCACAGAGTGCTGGAGTAACTCAGCGGGTCAGGCAGCATCTGTGGAGAACATGGATAGGTGACGTTTCACAGAGTGCTGGAGTAACTCAGCGGGTCAGGCAGCATCTGTGGAGAACATGGATATGTGACGTTTTGGGTTGGGACCCTTCTTCAGACCAATAACGTCACCTATCCATGTTCTCCACAGATGCTGCCTGACCCGCTGAGTTACTCCAGCACTCTGTGAAACGTCACCTATCCCCCAACACCATGTGCTCTAATTTTGCACGCTAATCTCTTGTGTGGGACCTTGTCAAAGACTTTTTGAAAGACCAGATACACCACATCCACTGGCTCTCCCTTATCCATTCTACTTGTTACATCCTCAAAAAATGGCAGATTAGTCAAGCTTGATTTCCCCTTGATAAATCCATGCTGACTTTGACTGATCACGTCACTGCTTTCCAAATACGCTGCTATAACATCTTTAATCATCAACGCAAGCATCTTCCCCACCACCGATGCAAGGCTAACTGGTCTATAGTTCCCCATTTTCTCTCTCCCTCCCTTCTTAAAAAATTGGCTACCCTCCAGTCCACAGGAATGTCCTTTAATTCTGAGGCTGTGACCTCTAGTCCTCGACTCTCCCACCAGTGGAAACATCCTCTCCACATCCACTCTATCCAAGCCTTTCACTATTCTGTATGTTTCAATGAGATCCTCCCCTCATTCTTCTAAACTCCAGTGAGTACAGGCCCAGTGCCGACAAACGCTCATCAAACGCTCATCATATGTTAACCCACTCATTCCTGGGATCATTCTCGTAAACCTCCTCTGGACCCTCTCCAGAGCCGGCACATCCTTCCTCAGGTATGGGGCCCAAAATGGCTCACAATATTCCAAATGTGGCCCCGACCAGCGCCTTGTAGAGCCTCAGCATTACATCCCTGAGGCAGGGTGGGTGGGTGCTGTGTAACAGGGTGGGGTGTCTGGGTGTACACAGCAGGGTGGGTGCTGTATACATCAAGGTGGGTGCTGTACAGAGTGGGTGCTGTGTAAGGCAGGGTGGGATGTATGGGTGCTGTATACATCAGGGTGGGTGCAGTATAACCACGGAAGGGCCGATACCGATCACTGGAGCAGCGGGAACATCTGCTGTAATCCGCCGAGGAGAGGTCGCTCATCGCCGGCCGCCCGGAGCCGCCCCAGTGCGGGCAGCGACCGGTCCCGGTCCCGGGGCCGGAGTCCCGCTGATGCCGCGGTCGGGGCCGTCACAATGGGCTGGACCCGGGGCAGGAGCCGGGGGTCGGTGCCTCTGTCCTGGGGCTGCAGGTCCCCACACCAGCGGATCTCACCTTTGTAGAGTTTTTAATGTCACAAGACGATGGCCACAGTTAAACTAGACAAAGATATATTGGCGACATCAGCCCGTTAGACGCGGGTGTCTGGTGTGAAACCAATCTCACAGCTGGAGAGAGTCAGCGGGTCGGGCAGCTTCTGTGGAGGGAGGTGGGCAGGTGAGGTTTTGGGTCACGGCTCTTCCTCAGACTGACCGATGGCCTTCATCCTCATTGAGGCTGGTCCCGGGCCCATTCCCTCCACAGATGCTGCCCGACCCGCTGCGTTCCTCCAGTACTTTGTCCTTTGCTCCAGACTCCAGCACCTGCAGTTCCTTGGTGTCCTCCCACCACCAGCTGATGGGAGTCAAGAGTCCAGTGTTTTATCGTCATGTGTCCCAGATAGAACAATGACATTCTTACTCAGACAGTGTAAACATGGTACACTGGGAACAAGATCATCAACGAGAGAAAAAAGTTAAGTGTGTGTGTAAATACTCACAAGTACACACACACACACACGTACACACATACATACACACACACACACATATACACACACACACATATATATACACACACACACAAGTACACACATATACATACATACACACACACACAAGTACACACATATACATATATACACACACACACATATACACACACACACATACACAAGTACACACACACACACACAAGTACACACATATACACACACACATATACATATATAATATGTATATATATACACACACACACAAAACAAACAATAATAGTCCATGTAGTTCAGAACTGCTTTGAGGTTGTTGTGTTTAATAGCCAGATGGTTGTGGGGAAGTAACATAGTCATAGAAACATAGAAATTAGGTGCAGGAGTAGGCCATTCGGCCCTTCAAGCCTGCACCGCCATTCAATATGATCATGGCTGATCATCCAACTCAGTATCCTGTACCTGCCTTCTCTCCATACTCCCTGAACCCCTTAGCCACAAGGGCCACATCTAACTCCCTCTTAAATATAGCCAAAGAACTGGCCTCGACTACCCTCTGCAGCAGAGAGTTCCAGAGATTCACCACTCTCTGTGTGAAAAAAGTTCTTCTCATCTCGGTTTTAAAGGATTTCCCCCTTATCCTTAAGCTGTGACCCCTTGTCCTGGACTTCCCCAACATCGGGAGCAATCTTCCTGCATCTAGCCTGTCTAACCCCTTAAGAATTTTGTAACAGTAGCTGTTCCTGAACCTGGACGTTACAGTTTTCAGGCTCCTGTACCTTCATCCTGATGGTAGGGGTGGGATGAGTGTGTGGCCAGGGTGGTGTGGGTGTCTGATGATGCTGCCTGCCTTTTTGAGGCAGCGACTCTGGTAAATCCCTTCGATGGTGGGGAGGTCAGAGCCGGTGATGGACTGGGCAGTGGTCACAACTTTTTGCAGTCTGTTCCACTCCTGGGCGATCACGTTGCGGAAGCAGGCCACGATGCAACTCTACTGTGCACCTGCAGAAGTGAGGTTGACCAAGGGATGATCTGTTTACCTGCACCTTGACATCAGAAACAAGCGCCGCTCACAACACCATTCAGAGGTGGAACTAGACAGCATAGATGAGCAGCTTCAAGAGTAGGATGAAATAAACAAACTCCAGGAGAGTGACTAGACATTGGATATCTTCACCGACACTGCAGTATCAAGCATCTGAACTCCCTGTCTACCATCCTTGTTTATGTGGATTGATTGAAAGATACAGCATGGATACAGGCCCTTCGGCCCACCAGGTCCACACCAACCAGTTCCATGTTACCCCACTTGCTCATCCACTCCCTACACACTTGGGGGCAATTTACAGAGGTCGGATTAACCAACAAACCCACATGTTATTGAGATGGAGGAAATCAGAGCAAACCCATGTGGTCACAGAGAGAAGATGCAAGGACCAAGACCCAAGACCAGGATCCAACCCCCGTCTCTGGCGCTGAGACAACGGCTCCACCAACAGAAACACAGGGATTGAAACCCAATAATGTTCAGGTTTGGATTTAAACCATTGTGGTATCACATTTGTATCTGCATGTTATTGGGTTTGGGTTTACAGGCATGTTCCTGATGTTGGGGGAGTCCAGAATGCCAGGGGCCACAGTTTAAGAATAAGGGATAAGCCATTTAGAACGGAGACGTGGAAACACTTTTCCACACAGAGAGTTGTGAGTCTGTGGAATTCTCTGCCTCAGAGGGCGGTGGAGGCCGGTTCTCTGGATACTTTCAAGAGAGAGCTAGATAGGGCTCTTAAAGATAGCGGATACAGGGGATATGGGGCGAAGGCAGGAACGGGGTACTGATTGTGGATGATCAGCCATGATCACATTGAATGGCGGTGCTGGCTGGAAGGGCCGAATGGCCTCTACTCCTGCACCTGTTGCTGCAGCAAGTAAGAACGTCACTGTTCAGTTGCTGGTACATCTGACAATTAAACACTTGGCACCAATGACCATCTCCTCAGTAAAGGCCAACATCGCCACCTGCTGTCCTCTCCCTTCCCTTGCAGGAGATGAGAGACAAGGTCTCTCTCAGCAGAGCCAACCTTTGCTGATTCCTTTGTACCCTAGATTACTTTCTCCAGAGAAACACAAACGTATGCATACAAAAGCAAACGTAAACTGGCCTTCACAAATGATTTTGAGTGCGGCAGCAAGGTTGGCTAGTTATGCAGGAAGGAACTGCAGAGGCTGGTCTAAATCATGGACAACATGGATAGGTGACGTTTCACAGAGTGCTGGAGTAACTCAGCGGGTCAGGCAGCATCTGTGGAGAACATGGATAGGTGACGTTTCACAGAGTGCTGGAGTAACTCAGCGGGTCAGGCAGCATCTCTGGAACTAAGGAATGGGTGATGTTTCAGATCGAAACCCTTCTTACCTTAGTGCAATCAATTTTAAATCCCTTTAACCAAGAAAGGCTACATTAGCTACAGTGGAGTGAAACAAAGGCTGTCGTGATTCCAGCAATGGTTGCACAGTTATACTGGGATGAGTGGGCCTGTATTCATTAGTTTATACTGATTTCTACCTATCCAACATCAATAATACTTTGAAACGCAGAATACCTCTCTGGTGAGCCGCTGGATGTGGATTTGAACCCAGTCCATTTAATCTCGGTTCTGATCTCTGGTAGGGACGGGTTGTAAAATGCGTGGGAAATTTAAATGCAGTATCTAGGAGGCTACGTGCACTCAACATTATTCACAAATCACAAGATTTGGCAGCTGCGATACTGAGATATGACTGAGAGAGGAGAGGGAATGATATGTTCACAGTTACAATTCTTATAGTCACAGAGTGATACAGTGTGGAATCAGGCCCTTCGGCTCAACTTGCCCACACAGCCCACCATGTCCCATCAACACTAGACCCACCTGCCCACGTTTGGTCCTTATCCATCCCAACCTGTCCTATCCATGTACCTGTCGGTTTCTTAAATGTAGGGTTAGTCCCAGCCTCAACGACCTCCTCTGGCAGCTTGTTCCATACACCCACCACCCTTTGTGTGAAAAAGGTACCCCTCAGATTCCTATTAAATCTTTCCCCCTGAACCTGTGTCCTCTGGTCCTCGATTCCCCTACTCTGGGCAAGAGACTCTGTGCATCTACCTGATCTATACGTATACAACTACATAAGATTCCCCCTCATCCTCCTGTGCTCCAATTCTTGTTTAAACACTGGAAAGAATTTATCTCTAACAGTCCCAACTCGACTTTAGAAAACCAGAAGAAATACTTTCGATTCTTGATGTTTAAAAGTCTGCATGAACACAGTCGAATAGATCAAACATGTAAACATTTATTATGGCAGGACACAAAATTCACAATCCTTTTGAAAATTTTGAGCATAGATATCTTAAAACTATTTAAATAAGACCCAAAATCTAAAATATGTTTATGGTTCATTCAGGTGGCCATCAAAATATAATTAGTGCAGCTGTTTCTACAGCAGAATAAAAGCAACATTTGAGCATGATAAAATACAAGCCACCACGGAAGGAATAAGAACACTGATTAGCTATAAAAGGACTAGTTTTGTGAAACTTTTTATTGGTTAATGGAACTTTAATTAAGTTTAGTACTTGTGCCCAATGTGTCATTTATTATTTTAGTCATATCAATTTTTCTGCAAGATCGAACATTAAACTTAATTGGTCTTCAGTGGGGTGTGTATAGCAGCAGCCACCACAATAAAATAACTGTAGATAAACCATCACAGATAAGCTCAATTCATCCATATTCATTCTTGCTTTATCTCTGCACAACATCTCCTGCTACAGTCAGGGAACACAAAATCCTTTAAAAAAAAAAAATAGCACTCTAGAAAACTCATGGGTCATTTCCTCAAACTTTGCACAGCTTCTGATTTAGTTGGTTTATAAAATACAAAGTGATATATAATAGACTCAGTGCTCTAGTGATTCATATATAATTACAACACACAGTAAACTGAGGAAATGACACCCTGCCCTGGGTTAAGAGTGGTTTTACATTGCCATTTGTGTAAACCCAATGTGGAAGAAAGAACCGCAGATGCTGGTTTAAAACTTAGACACAAAGTGCTGGAGTAACTCAGCAGGACAGGCAGCGTCTCTGGAGAGAAGGAATGGATGACGTTTCAGGTCGAGACCCTTCTTCAGACTCAACGTCACCCATTCCTTCTCTCTAGAGATGCTGCCTGTCCCGCTGAGTTACTCTAGCTTCTTGTGTCCAACTTGTATGTAAACACAATGCCCGGTGCCCATCCAAACTAGTGACAAGTGCCTCCTGATCTGCCCCCATCTATACAGAAGCTACGCCATGGGAGGCTGTATTCTTGTGTTAGTCGCAGTGCAACTCTAACTTGGCGCCAACTTCGCGTTTGGACCCACCACTTCATGTTTGGGGAAGGCAAGTGCCCTTGCTCGTTGCTAGTTATACGTTGGTAACTTGGACAAGGATAAGGTGACTGCATGCAGAGAGCTCTCATTTAGCCGTCTTGTAGCAAGGTGCACTAGCAAGCGGAATTGTTCTGTCGACCCTGTCACCGATGCCTGTGAAATTTGGAACTGCTTAGCAAGTAGAATCCAATGAAGTGCCTTCTGCATGCAGAGCAAGTTGTTACTGAGGCAGTTGTTCCCAAGTGCTTCATCAATACTTGACTGAGTTAGGAGCAGAGTTTTCAGAAAATATCAGAAGCTCCCAAAGTTAAATCCAGTCCAACTAATCGGACGTGAGACACTTTGTGCATGAATCTTGGACCCAAACACTTACATTTACAATAATCCAGGAAGAACAGCAGACAACTGTGCAAGGCAAACATTTGTTCTAGTTTAAAAAATATAAGACTGTACAATTTAAAGTTACAAGAAGTGACAGTGCAAACGCTCCGTTCTGGCACACTAGCCCTTCCAGAAACTATCCTGGGTCTCCAGGCCCCGTTTACATGAAGTGCAAACAAAACAATGGCTGGATAAAATGTTTCTACTAGAATTGTTCAAAGGGTAAAATTCCAGCAAGTCCGAGCGCAACTCTGATGAAAGGCAGGTCATGTGATCACGTGTGCGCCATTTCAAGTTCCTCCAGTTGGCCTTTATGTATACGATATCTGGCAAGATCTTTTCTGGTAACGATCCCAATCACCTACATGCAAAATATTTAGCACGTCAATTTTGGCAAATTAAATCAGTTGCATAACACACAGCTGCTCCTGACGTAGAGAGTCATGCAGCACAGAGCCAGGCTCCTCAGCCCCACTAGTTCAGCATCTTGCAGTAGTATGGTTTAGATACTCACCCCATTGCTTCCATCACAGATGACCAGGTGCCGCAAGCCAAGGGTACGGAATAATCTGAAGACTCTGGGCAGAGACGCCTCCTGTAACAAAAAAAACGCACACACCGAATTGTAAATTGTAATCTTGCTGTTGAATTTGTCAACTTCTTAACATCTTCACGTTGAAATTGTGTATAAACTAACACATAATGGCACAATTCAGTCTGAAGAAGGGTCCTGACCCAAAACATCATGGAAGATAGACACAAAAAGCTGGAGTAACTCAGCGGGACAGGCGGCATCTCTGGAGAAAAAGAACGGGTGACGTTTCAGGTCGAGACGCTTCTTCAGAACTGCTTGAAGTAGGGTCTCGACCTGAAACATCACCCATTCCTTCAGGATTTATGTCGATCTAAAGTAAATATTGTTCCCTGACAGATTGTAAATGGAGAACCCATAATAGGAATTTAGAAAATGGCAGAAAACTTTGAAGTTGATTTCTACTCGACAAAAGAAACTGAAATGTTCCAATATCAGAGTCTCAGGGAGCAAAGATAATGCGGTTTGGCAGGTGAAGAAATTAAAGCAATTATTGTCAGCCGGAATCTTATGGTTTGAAAAGAAGTAACATGCCCAGATAGTGGGTGCATTGGATGTGACCATCCAGAATCCCCATGGTTGTGGAAAGGTCCCAGTCGAGTGGAGCAAAGTGGGGAGAGGCAAGGAAGGAGGAGAGGGCTGGATTTCAGAAATATTCACCAGCTATGTATAATTCCACTCATTATATGGGGCGCAGACGGTTTCAAGTTCTTACTTTAGGGACAAGCAATGCAGCGGCACAAAGGGCAACGAACAAATCTATTCCAAGTGTAAGGAGTGAGCTATGATCAAAGATCACAGTTTATAGCTCAAATACTAAACTATATATCAGAATATCTACCTACCTGAACAAAAGTGTAAGACACAACAGAGTAGAAGTTATGCTCCATAGAAAACCCAAATATAATGTATCTTGTCTGTCAATGTAGGACCAGCAACTTAAACAAAGCACCATGTCATCAAATGGACAAAACCTTGTATAACCCATCCCCCCCCTCCCTCCACCCCCACCCACATCAGTCTGAAGAAAGATTCCACCCTAAAATGTACTTATCCCTGTTCTCCACAGATGCTGCCTGACCCGCTGAGTTACTCCAGCACTCTGTGAAACGTCACCTATCCATGTTCTCCACAGATGCTGCCTGACCCGCTGAGTTATGGTGCAGCAGCATCTATGGAGCGAAGGAAATAGGCAACGTTTCGGGGCCGAAATCCTTATGGAAATAGGCAACGTTTCAGGCCGAAACCCTTCCGGGTTTCGGCCCGAAACGTTGCCTATTTCCTTAGCTCCATAGATGCTGCCTGACCCGCTGAGTTACTCCAGCACTCTGTGAAACGTCACCTATCCCTGTTCTCCACAGATGCTGCCTGACCCGCTGAGTTACTCCAGCACTCTGTGTTTTTTGTACATCACAATGTCAATGAAGCATGAAAAAGGGCGGGGTTGAAAGAGGAGCAGACGGCAGCATTTGAACGTTACTCACCCCAGGCACACTGTAGGGCGTGGGGTTGATGAACTCGGTCAGGTCCACGGTACAATGGCGCTCGTCTTGCGACACGTGGATGGACTGGATGGGTGGAAACCGTGGGTAAGCATCGCGGAAATCCTTCAGTTGGAGCTTCCTTTGGGTCAGGTTGGAGTTTGCTCTTTCCACAAACACCTGAAATAGTCAAGAGTCAAAGTAAGGCCAAGTGCTTCACCTGGCAGCTGGGGGAACATTTCCATCCTCTATACTCACTCCCTCTCCCACTCTGTACAATAATCACACATTTGATATCCAACTCACAACACCATTTCCTAATTGACATCTTAATCCATGTTTAAGGGCCTGACCCACTTTCATGACCTAATTCACGACCTCTGCGAGGTTTGCCCTGGACTCATACTCGCAGCATGGTCGTCACGAGGTCGTAGGTGGTCGTCACGAGGTCGTAGCTACTCGTGGCATCAAGTAGGTTGGGGCGTTTTTTCTAGCATGATGAAAAATGTCCACGAGTAAAAAAGGTTGTGAATTAGGTTGTGAAAGTGGGACAGGCCCTTTAACATGTACTTCAATAAGATGAATTACAGTTATAACAATCCTGAAGAATGTATGGAGAGTCATACAGCATGGAAACAGGACCTTCAGCCCAACTCGCCCATGCCCACCAAATTGCCCCATTTTAGCTAGTCCATATCGCTCTACCATATACCCACAACCCTCTGTGGAAAAAGTTGCTCCTCAAGTTGCAAGCAAATCTTTCCCTCCTGACCATAAACCTATGCCCTTTAGTTCCTGCTTCCCCTACCCTGGGGAAAAGATTATTTTCAATCACACTATATTTATACACCAGCTTTTATACACCTCTATTAGATCAGTCCTCAACATCAGTCCCAGTTTGCCCAACCTCTCCCTACAACTCAGGCCTTCAAGTCCTGGCTCTCTTTCCACATTGCTCCGCAAACAAATCAACATATTGTTAGCATTTCTTTTTTTGATTAGATTCACTTCAAAGATTACCTTGTGTTTTAGGAGAACGATTAGCTGGGATCGTAAAATTAATCCGCATAGTCTTCCAACATTATCGTATTCAGGCTAAAAAGTGAAAGTATTTCATAATTATATAGTGTCATATGTGGAGATTTGAATTAGTAAACTAGAACAGCAGTTTGAGATACGTTGTATTACCAACAGTAATCCCACCAGGGGGCGCTGCACGATGGCAGCCTCGCCAACAGTCTGTCTGTCTTTGTCTTTGTTATTTTTAGTGTTTTAAAAGTTTGTGTAAATGTTCTGTGGTCTGTTTTTTATGGGGGGGGGGGGGGGGGGGGGGGGGGGAACATTTTTACAGTCTCTTACCGTGCCGGAGATGCAATTGTTTCCCGGATCGTATCTCCGGTCTCTCTGTGGCCTAACATCATGGAGCTGGCGGCCTTGCTCGAGATGGACTTTGAGCCCCACCGCGGGACTGTGGACTTATCATCGGAGCCGATCCCTTGTCTCCGAAAAGCCTGCAGATTTCACCATCGAGGAGCTCGCAGTCTCGGGTAGAGACCGATGTCGGGACGCAGGTTTCGGCCAGCCCCGACCCGGGGTCAGATCGCCCGGCGCGGGGAAGCTGAGATTCCCCCCCGATGCAGGAGCTTGATCGCCCCGAGACGAAGGCCCAAACGCTGCCGGCTACGGGAGCCAAGATCACCCCATCAATGGAAGGCTCGAGGCCCCAGACCGCGGGAGAACAAAGAAGGGAAGAGATTGAACTTCCATCACAGTGAGGAGTGTGGAAGAGTCACTGTGGTGGATGTTCATGTTAAAACGTATTTTGTGTGTTTTGCTGCTTTTTATTGGCGTGACTGTATGGTGAATGAAATTCCTCGTATGTTGCAAAAGATACTTGGCTAATAAAGTATGATTATTGCTCACTTTACCTCTCCAGCTTTGGAGTATTTTATGAGAAACAGTAAGGATATAGTTAGTGAACACAATACTAGATTATACATGTGTACTGTTTCAGTAAAATGGCAATAGGTACAGAAAAGTTATTAAATAATCAACTCCCTAGACAAACAAAACATCTCCCTATGCTGCCACCAAAGAAAAATATAGAATGAAGTCACTTGAGAATAAAAAGAGACAAAACAGTAGCTGCATTGGAGAAAGAACGGTCTCTCGAGCGCATAAGGTTTTCCACACAAAGTTTCTCAGTTTCTCTGGATTTAATAACCAGATGTCACATGAATTGTTAAAAACTGAAAATACAGCAAATTCAAGATGATCCAGTTGCATTTGGCATGACAAATGTGCAGCAAAATACTGCGTTTCCTCAGGCAACATGTTGCTGTACTGGCCGGGAGACTAAAAAAAGGTTTAAGAAGGAACTGCAGGTGCTGGAAGATCAAAGGTAGACAAAAATGCTGGAGAAACTCAGCGGGGGCAGCAGCATCTATGGAGCGAAGGAAATAGGTGACGTTTTGGGTCGAGACCCTTCTTCAGACTGATGTGGGGGTGGGGGGGGGCGGGAAGAAGAAAGGAAGAGGCGGAGACAGTGGGCTGAGGGAGAGCAGGGAAGGGGAGGAGAAAGTAGGGACTACTTGAAATTAGAGAAGTCAAAGTTCATACCGCTGGGGTGCAAACTGCCCAAGCGAAATATGAGGTGCTGCTCTTCCAATTTATGGTGGCCATGGAGGAGGCCCAGGACAGAAAGGTCAGATTTGGAATGGGAGGGGGAGTTGAAGTGCTGAGCCACCGGGAGATCAGGTTGGTTATTGCGAACCAAGCGGAGATGTTCGGTGAAGCGATCGCCAAGCCTATGCTTGGTCTCACCGATGTAGAGCAGCTGACATCTAGAGCAACGGATGCAATAGATGAGGTTGGAGGGGGTGCAGGTGAACCCCTGCCGTACCTGGAAAGACTGCATGGGGCCTTGAATGGAGTCAAGGGAGGGAGGTAAAGCGACAAGTGAAGCATTTCTTGCGGTTGCAAGGGAAAGTGCCCGGAGAGGGGCTGGTTCGGCTGGGAAGGGACGAATTGACCAGGGAGTTCCAGAGGGAAAAGGGTTCTAAAAAAAAGGTTATTTCTTCAGAGAAAGGGCAGAGAAATGCAAGATGGTTATTCTGCGGCTCCAGTCACTACCTCCTTGGTATCACAAAGGTCATTCACTGTCACAATGAGAGGATCAGAATGAGAAGTTGCCAGGGTGGGGATGGGAGGGAGGCAAGCCACAGACGTTGAACACTAGCGAGGTTTTAACACAATTTGAAAAGAGGTCATTTTGATCACAGAGAAATGTTGCGTACTAATTACACAACACAAGATCTCAACAATACATTTAATAAAGCTTCCTGCTTGTTCTCAGAATGAAGAATTCTCTTTCAATGTGGGATGTGGCTCTATTCTATACCAGGCACTCTACATGTTACGCTGTTTCAGAAATCTCAACACTGGTCCCATCACAATTGGAGAACGTTGTCATCAAGGTTTTTCTGTTACCTTGTGGCCACATTTAGGATCATTACCATCCACCCGTTTACATTCCTGGCCTAGCTGGTGAGAACCAAAATCTACATATTTTCCTATTTACGATGATTACCTCGTGATTCTCGTCAACCACTGGAAATCCATTGTGGTTGGTAGTTGTGTCACTCAGGAGGTCCACAATGCGCCCAACCTTCTCCACACGTTTGAAACAAGTGACTGGGTAACTCATCACTTCACTACAATCAAATGGAATATTGGGTGTTAACGTACGCATTCATTAAAAACTTAGTTGTGCAACACAATTCACCTCAAATATCAAACCCTGTCCTTGAAATTAATGCCAGTGCCATTTTAATTTCCAGTATTATGGAGTACAAAGTAAATAACTAATAATAAATGAATAAAGGGTATCTTTATAGACAAAAGTGCTGAAGAACTCAGCAGGTGTGTCAGCATCTATGGAGCAAAGGAAAGACAACGTTTCAGGCCGAAACCCTTCTTCAGTCTGAAGAAGGGTTTCGGCCCGAAATGTTCCCTATTTCCTTCGATCCATAGGTGCTGCCGCATCCGCTGAGTTCTCCAGCACTTTTGTCTACCTTCGATTTTCCAGCATCTGCAGTTCCTTCTTGAACAAGGGTATCTTTATAATTGATGGGACACAAAAATCTGGAGCAACTCAGCAGGTCAGGCAGCATCTGTGGAGAACATGGATAGGTGACGTTTCACAGAGTGCTGGAGTAACTCAGCGGGTCAGGCAGCATCTGTGGAGAACATGGATAGGTGACGTTTCACAGAGTGCTGGAGTAACTCAGCGGGTCAGGCAGCATCTGTGGAGAACATGGATAGGTGACGTTTCACAGAGTGCTGGAGTAACTCAGCGGGTCAGGCAGCATCTGTGGAGAACATGGATAGGTGACGTTTCACAGAGTGCTGGAGTAACTCAGCGGGTCAGGCAGCATCTGTGGAGAACATGAATAGGTGACGTTTCGGTTTGTGACACTTCTTCAGATGGATTGTTGGATTGTAGCTCCCCCTACAATCAGTCTAACGAAGGGTCCTGACCCAAAACGTCACGTGTCTATGTTCTCTAGAGATGTTGCCTGACCCGCTGAGTTACTCCAGCACTCTGTGTCTACCTTTTGTATAAATCAGCATCTGCAGTTCACTTTTATTATATTTTTTATAATTGATTAGGTAATTGTACATTAGAGCCATAACTGAGAGCTCTCTCAATGAGATAGGAGTAACGCTTATGGAAAGGACGAAGTGGGAAATCTTACCGTGCAGTTAAAGTGTGAGATTTCTCAGGAGGTTCCCAACCAAGGAAAGGGACACTCTGCAGCTTGATGTGAATGTCATACAGACCCTAGAAACACAAACAAGCTACTTGTTAAACTTTAATTTATATACAGCCCAATTCTACTTTACATTAATATAGCTCAATGTAAAATTAGATTACCGAGTTAAATCATTGACTCAGTTTGTTTAGGATTTACATACATACTGTCAAAGCTGATCTCTTTCTGCAATGGTTTCCAAAGCTAATACAAAGGACTGCAAATATTGCAAATGGGTAGTAAACCCAAATTATAGGAACATTCAGGTCAGGCTAATTCTAGGGGGTGAATTAGGTCGTCTGTTCAAGAAACGCCAGACTGTTCAGGTATATGTTGCTTGGAGCTTAGAAGAATGAGGGGTGGCCTTATACAAATATACAAGATCGCAAGGGAGATGGACAGGGGATACGTTTAAGAAAGAACTGCAGATGCTGGAAAAATCGAAGGTAGACTAAAATGCTGGAGAAACTCAGCAGGTGAGGCAACATCTATGGAGCGAAGGAATATAACATAGATGCTGCCTCACCTGCTGAGTTTCTCTAGCATTTTCGTCTACCTTGGACAGGGGAGGGTGAGATGTGGCCACTAGTGTGAGTGTCACCATCAAGGAACAAAGCTCCAAAATAAGGGGCCAGGCATTTAAAAGTGTGGTATATAGAAATATCTTCTCTGAGGGTGGTGAATCTGTGCAATTCACACTGACCAACCAGTCCCATTAGCCTGCATTTGGTCCAGCGCCCTCTAATACCACAATATGCTCTGGACTAGGAAATCCAGAGAGCTGGATAAATGATTTAGACACAGGAGTTGAAATATCTACTGTATTGGAGTATAGAAGTTGGGAGGTCATGTTGCAGTTGTATAAGACGTTGGTGAGACCGCATTTAGAATATTGCATTCAGTTCTGGGCACCATGTTATAGGAAAGATATTGTCAAGCTTGAAAGGGTTCAGAAAAGATTTACCAGGATGTTGCCAGGACTAGAGGGTGTGAGCTACAGTGAGAGGTTGAGGAGGCTGGGTCTCTATTCCATGGAGCGCAGGAGGATGAGGGCGGATCTCATAGAGCTGTACAAAATCATGAGAGGAATAGATCGAGTAGATGCACAGAGTCTCTTGCCCAGAGTAGGGGAATCGAGGACCAGCGGACATAGGTTCAAGGTGAAGGGAAAAAGATTTAATAGGAATCCGAGGGGTGACTTTTCCACAATGGGTGGTGGGTGTATGGAACGAGCTGCCAGAGGAGGTAGTTGAGGCTGGGACTATCCCATCGTTTAAGATGTTAGACAGGTACATGGATAGGACAGGTTTGGTTGGATATGGACCAAACACGGGCAAGTGGGACTAGTGTAGCTGGGACATGTTGGCCAGTGTGGGCAAGTTGGGCACAAGGGCCTGTTTCCACACTGTATCACTCTCTCTCTCTCTATCTCTATCTCAATGCCAATTGGAGAAAGCTACTTGGTTCATCAACAATAAGAAATTGGCAATGAATGCTTGCCACGCCACAGACACACTCAGGCATTAAGGGAAAAATGGGAATGATAATGACTTTAATTAATAAAACCTGTAAGCTGCAAGTGAACAAAATAAACATTTAGCAAGGCAAATCATTAATGCAGCTGTTAACTCCACAGAAAATCTATGGCGGGAACTATTAATTAATGTCACACAATCAACATCATTACTGTTCTGTTTTTAAACATAACATAACTAATAGGCCACACTTTCCAATTTTCAATTAGGTGATTTTACTTCATTTAAACAGAAAAACTGTCAATTGTTCTTCAGCACTTTCTTAACAAACCCTAAACTGAAACTTTGGAAGCAAGACAAATTCACTATTTACTGCCATAGAGGACACAGCAGCAAGAACGTGCGGTCAGCTTTCTCTGTGCATTTTATAAATAAAAACAAACCTGCTTTAAATGTGTCTTTGAATCAAAGAATCTTCTGCATCAACTCTTTGGTGAATTCACACACATTCTCCCTCTAATCTTCCCCCTTCAAGTAATTATCCAAGTCTTCTTTGAAGATTTAGTTTATTTTAGTGTACAGATACAGATAGAGATACAGTGAAAAGCTTTTGTTGCGTGCTAACCAGTCAGCAGAAGTTGCGGTTACGTCACCTTCTTTAACCTATTCCAAGCTCAGCAACTTTCAACTGAAAGTGTTTTCCTGAGGCCGTTGTTTAACTGAACAATTAATCCGTGCTCTTCAGTTACTGAACCTCGGCTTTACTACAGCTTCTCCTTATCTAAGCCATCAGTACCACTCACAACTTGGAACACTGCCAACAAATTGTTTCCCATGCCCCTGTGCAATGGACACCGACAACAGAGTCAGCATGCACATGTTGGTCAACAACACAACTTTTCTTAAGTCCCTCATTATTGCTACTATTATATTAAATCTCTTCTGCACTCAACTGAGAAACATTAAATGGAATTTATTTCCCCACCAAATAGCACCTGCAGAAAAATATTCCAGCTCCCCAAATTATGAGGGAGATTAGTTACAAATAACAACGGCAATTTAGCCAATCAGTATCACTTTTCAACAATTAAAAGAAAAATATACCGGCAATTGATGCTCTTGTCTTTCAACAGTAACGGTGTTTTACTTTTTATTACAGACTCAAGGTCCAGATAAACAACAAGACATTACATAGAAGTAAGTAGTGCTGATAAAACTATCATCATTCATAATGAAGTGCCACTTATTTATAGTAATATTGCCTAATAAAACTAATGAACAAAGCAGATAGTATTGGAGAAAGAGCAAAGTTACAAGTTGAGAGCCAACATGATGTAATGCCTGCCCATGCATGACATGCCAAGGGGTGCAGCCAACATGATGTAATGCCTGCCCATGCATGACATGCCACGGAGTGCAGCCAACATGATGTAATGCCTGCCCATGCACGACATGCCACGGAGTGCAGCCAACATGATGTAATGCCTGCCCATGCATGACATGCCACGGAGTGCAGCCAACATGATGTAATGCCTGCCCATGCATGACATGCCACGGAGTGCAGCCAACATGATGTAATGCCTGCCCATGCATGACATGCCACGGAGTGCAGCCAACATGATGTAATGCCTGCCCATGCATGACATGCCACGGAGTGCAGCCAACATGATGTAATGCCTGCCCATGAATGACATGCCACGGAGTGCAGCCAATACTGCAATAAAGAATGCCAGGGAGCGGAGTTACGCTGCTGCACCTCATCACGTGATCAACAACCTCCCCCCTCACCCCCTTATGTGAGTGAGATTGATGTTCTCACCAAGGAGACTACCCCACTCCCAAATATCATCTTGATTTACTTTCACTCGTCAGTACTGGGAGAAGTATTTAATTCAGCCCTTGATAGATGTTGTTATTAAACGCATGTGTGAGGAGCTGGTGTTTGTGCGTGTGTGTGTGATGTCCACATTCGGTCTGTGGCTGCATGGGTCTCCCATAGGTGCCCAGGTCTTCTCCCACACCTCAAAAACGTGCAGGCTGCTAGGTTAATTGGCCATTGTAAATTGTCCCTGTCATGTAGGTAGGTGTATGGTAGATACTGTGAGGTATTGATACGAATGTGGAGAGAATGGGAATAATTTAGTTTAGTTTAGAGATACAGTGCAGAAACAGGCCCTTCAGCCCACCGAGTCCACGCCGACCATCGATCCTTGCACATTAACACTATCCTACACCCACTAGGGACAATTTTTACATTCCCCAAGCCAATTAACCTACAAACCTGCACGTCTTTGGAGTGTGGGAGGAAACCGAAGATCTCGGAGAAAACCCACGCAGGTCATGGGGAAAACGTGCAAACTCTGTACCGACAGCGCCTGTAGTCGGGATCTAACCCGGGTCTCTGGCGCTGCATTGGTTGTAAGGCAGCAACTCTACTGCTGCGCCACCGTGACTGCCCTAGATTTACACAGATGGATGTGTGGTGGTCAATGCAGACTCGGTGGGCCAGGAACCTGATTCCATGCTGTTTGACTCCCACTAAACTGCACTATTTTCAGGAGTATACATTTACAATTTAAAAATAAACCAGTTACTAATTTTTAAAGCTTTAAACTCCGATCCTTAGATGGTGAATACATTCCTTCCAAACAGGATGGAAATAGACATTTTATTTACGGTCACAAGCACTGCAATACTTTGTTTATTCACCCGGATGAAAGTCAAAACCAGGTCTAATTTAGTCAGAAGTTAAGTCGTGCAGTGCATGTCACTCAATCACAATTGCTTACATTAGGAGATTCTCACACAGCAGGTCATGTATTTTCATGAAATCACTTGTGTTCATTGCATGCACCTTTACATCAGGTAATGTGGATAGCTGGGCATTCATACTGGTTCCCATTTCCCCCACAGGGAACTTCTGGAATAGCCACAATATTAATAGAATGGAATTTGAAAAGCCTCCTCCTCATTCTACATACATAGAACACATCATGCCCCGCTTTCAAAATATTAAACTAAGATAAGAGTTAGCAGTTCATGTTTATGTAGTCGCTAGAGAGAATAGTAGGAAAAATTGCAAATCTATACACAGATCTCATTTAAAGCTTCCATCGACGTGACCTATTGCTTTGAGGTACAGGTTTGTAGGTTAATTGGCTCGGTAGAAGTGTGAATTGTCCCTGGTGTGTAGAGTACAGTGTTAATGTGCGGCACTGCTGGTTGGTGTGGGTCAGTGGGCCGCAGGGCTTGTTTCCGTGCTGTGTCTCTAAAGGCTATTAGGCTATTAACCCTGGCTCGGACAAAACTATGATTATTAACAACCCATTTTCTGTTATTTGCAGTTTATTTATTCATGTGTGTATATATTTATATTATGGTATATGGACACACTTATCTGTTTTGTAGTCAATGCCTACTATGTTCTGTGTGCAAGGCAATGTTCAAAGCAAGAATTTCATTGTCCTATACAGGGACACATGGCAATAAACTCACTTGAACTTGAACTTGGACTTGGACTAATCTAAACACAGTCATAGCAAGAACATTAAACTTTATCAAATGTGTGAAGTCAGAATTGACCCAGGTCCCTAGAGTTGAGGAAGGCAACAATACGTTGTGTCGCCACACCAGTCGAATCTGAATCAGACCCACTGCACTGTTTAGTGGGAAGTCACGTTGAAAACAGAAGCATTTTACTACTGCTTTATTTTATTTCTGTTGTTATTTAAATCACAGACAAATTAACCTATGAATTAGAGCTCACCTTCTGGATTCAAGGCTGATAGGATACAACTAGAGTCAGGTCTGAGTCACATTGACTAATGAGAAATTTCAAGTCCAAGGCACAGGATAAACTGGCTCTTTATAAATGAGAAGTGAGTGCCCACAAACAGCCAGACTGCTTTCTGTAGCACAGGGAGCAGCTCCTGCTTCTCAGTAGATTAGTAGGGTGTATAACTGCCCAATGTAAACTCAATCATCTGCGGCAGATTTAATGTTTAAGAAAGAACTGCAGATGCTGGTTAAATCGAAGGGAGACACAAAATGCTGGAGTAACTCAGTGGGTGAGTCAGCATCTCTGGAGAGAAGGAATGGGCAAAGGGTCTCGACACGAAACATCGCCAATTCTGTCTCTCCATAAATGCTGCCTCACCCGCTGAGTTGCTCCAGCATTTTGTGTCTAACTGTGGCAGATTTAAGCCAGGTTGGATACTAGAAATATCTATCCTTAGCCCATGTTTTAATTTTATGTCTGAACATAGCTTTTATTTATTTATACATCAAGAACTGTAGCAAAATATCCAACCAGCCAATCAGAACTTGCAGTTTCATCTGGTCCTCCAACTCGCAACAGTATTTTTTTTTTTAATTCAGGGAAACTGCAATTCATCAAACTATGCTGACAATTAAATCCAATCAGCTGCTTCTTTTACAAAGTGAGAAAATCACAGCAAAAAATATTCGCAGTGTTTATTATATAATCCGCCCGCAAATACTTGAAATGTGAAGAAAATGGGCACCTCAATCCAGTAATCGCCAAATATTTTGGCCGTCATCAGCACCAGCATGATGGGCAGACCATACGTCACATTACCAGTCGCCTCCATGATGATGACCGTTAAACTCAGTGTCATCCGTACAATACCTCCTGACAAACGAAGCAGAGACAAGGCAAGTTAGTTAGACTGCATCTGGTAGACAAAAGTGCTGGAGAAAATCAGCGGGTGCAGCAGCATCTATGGAGCGAAGGAAATAGGCAACGTTTCGGGCCAAAACCCAAAGGGTTTCGGCCCAAAACGTTGCCTATTTCCTATTGCCCATTTCCTTCGCTCCATAGATGCTGCCGCACCCGCTGAGTTTCTCCAGCACTTTTGTCTACCTCCTATTTTACAGCATCTGCAGTTCCTTCTTAAACACAACAGGCTGCATCTGGTGTTCCATGATGACACTGCCCTCTATTAATGTTTGGGACATTGATATATTTGCCTCTGTACTCCACAATTTGAGGTTTGGCTGATGTCTCTAACAGTTTTATTCTTGTTTCTCAGTCTCATAGTGGCTTGTTTGACTTTCATTGGCACAACTTTGGCCCTCATGTTGATAAACAGCAATAAAAGTTTCCAAAGGTGATGGAGAGACTGGAGGATAAACTAGGTGCTGAGAGCTCTCTTATACCTGCATTAAGGAGGCAATTAAACACACCTGAGCAATTATGGACAATAGACAATAGGTGCAGGAGAAGGCCATTCGGCCCTTCGAGCTAGCACCGCCATTCAATGTGATCATGGCTGATCATCCACAAACAGGACCCCGTTCCTGCCTTCTACCTATATCCCCTGACTCCGCTATCTTTAAGAGCCCTATGTAGCTCTCTTGAAAGTATCCAGAGAACCGGCCTCCACCGCCCTCTGAGGCAGAGAATTCCAGACTCACAACTCTCTGTGAGAAAAAATATTTCCTCGTCTCCGTTCTAAATGGCTTGCCCCTTATTATTACAAAGACCTGTGAAGCAATTATGGTGCCCTGAAATGGGGGGGGGGGGGGGGGGGGGGGGGGACTATGTATAAATACTGCTGTAATTTCTACATGGTGAAACCAAAATGTATAAAAATGGCCTTTATTAAATTCTGACAATGTGCACTTTAACCACATGTGATTTATTTTATTCTAAGATTGATCATAGCTGATCATCCAGAATCAGTATCCCGTTCCTGTTTTCTCCCCACATCCCTTGATTCCGTTAGCCCCAAGAGCTAAATCTAACTCTCTCTTGAATACACCATCCACTGTCTGACTCAGTTACATTCTTCATTTTGTTCTTTCACTCAAAAGTGATCAAAAGGATGCATTTTTCGCTCATCTGCTGGAGTCCTTTAGGTTTAGCGCCTCTACCTTGGGAAACTGACGAGGAAAGGGTCGTTAAATGGAACCACTGGGCTGAGGAGCTACTTTCAGTATTCCAAATTCTGTAAGATTATGCAAAAGATCTATCAAAATAATGTGTAGGAAGGAACTGTAGATGCTAGTTTAAACTAAAGATAGACACAAAATGCTGGAGTAACTCAGCGTGACAGGTAGGATCTTTGGAGAGAAGGAATGGGTGATGTTTCGGGTCAAGACCTGAAGATATGTCTCAACCTGAAAGATCACCCATTCCTTCTCATCAGGGATGCTGCCTGTCCTGCTGAGTTACTCCAGCTTTTTGTGTCTATCTTCGATCAAATTAATGTTCTCTGTCCAGCTGGCATGCTTGGTTTATGCCAGTAACTGACCCTATACAATGTGGCACCATGGAAATCAATCAATCAGTTTTATTCGTCACATTGCCCATAAAGTGCAAGTGAAATGAATTTGCCAGCAGCGGTACAATGAAAAAGAACACACAATAAAAATTTAACACAATGATGAGAAATCTCCCACGGTGAACCCCAATACCAATACTACTGCCAATACTCCAGTGCAAGTGTGACTTCTTTGAGAATTGTAGGGTTGTAATAGAGATTATCTATTGCTACAGGAAAGATTACACAAAAACACGTCACGTCCTACAGACTGTCAAACTGGGAGTCTGAGCTTTCATACGAGGTGAGTCCACACTTACCGAGCTGAGCTGCTGCCCCCATCAAGGCGTATTTCCCTGGGTCGGCCCAAGTCTGCAGATAAGAACAGAATGGCAAACAATCAAAACAATTGCAAAGGCCTAGAGACACAAGAAACGGCACATGGTGGAAACCGGAGCGGAAAACAACGTGCTGGAGGCACTCAGCAGGTCAGGGATTACGTGCAAACTCCACACAGCCAGCTGGGGAGATCAGGGAGTACATGCAAACTCCACACAGCCAGCTGGGGAGATCAGGGATTACGTGCAAACTCCACACAGAGAGCTGGGGAGATCAGGGAGTACATGCAAACTCCACACAGACAGCTGGGGAGATCAGGGAGTACATGCAAACTCCACACAAACTGCTGGGGAGATCAGGGAGTACATGCAAACTCCACACAGCCAGCTGGGGAGATCAGGGAGTAATGCAAACTCCACACAGACAGCACAGAAGATCAGGGAGTACATGCAAACTCCACACAGACAGTAGGGGAGATAAGGATCCAGCCCAGATGCTCATTCTGTGAGGCGGCAGCAATATCTGCTGTGCCGCTGTAGTGAGCAATAAGAAGTCCTTTTTGGAATCTTTCCCTCAAATTTCAACCAATTAGCTTCAGCTTTAGAGTTTAGTTTATTGTCACGTGTACCGAGGTACAGTGAAAAGCTTTTGGTGTGTGCGGACCAGTCAGCGGAAAGACAATACATTATTACAATCGATCCATTCACAGCGTACAGATACAGGATAAGGGATTAACGTTTAGTGCAAGGTAAAGCCAGTCTGCATTAGTCCCTCAATATTTTGTTTAGTTTCGAGATACAGCGTGGAAACAGACCCTTCGATCCACTGGGCCCACACTGATCCCCGCACACTAACACTATCCTAAACCCACTAGGGACATTTTTTACATTTACCAAGCCAATTAACCTACAAACCTGTACGTCTTTGGAATGTGGGAGGAAACCGAAGATCTCGGAGAAAACCGACGCAGGTCACGGGGAGAACGTACAAACTCCGTACAGACAGCACCCGTAGTCGGGATCGAACCCAGGTCTCTGGCACTGTATCCGCTGTATGGCAGCAACTCTACCACTGCGCCACCGTGACTGCCCTTGTATCTCATCAACCAGGGCTCCCTAAACCCGTCAGCTTTATGAAATACCAACGGTTGACATCGTGCTTGCTACAGTTCAAGATCATGGATAGCGATTACACTTACAGAGCCTGATGAAATTTTGGAAAGAAATATTCCAAACAATCTTCCCCATGCAGCGCCGATCAGTAAAGACGGAATGAAGACTCCGCTGGAGACAGCCAGCCCGTACGTCCAACACGCCAAGAAAAAGTAACTTAATGTGAACAGGCCCAGAGTCAAAGGGTTGTATGAACCTGCAAACACCACAAATATAGACTGGTTTTGAATATCAACATTGTATTTTATTTCACTGCAATCAGCTTGCTTGATAACTGTCAACTAATCAATTGATTGATTGAATTCTACTTTTACGTTCTCACAAATATTATAATGTAAATGCAGCGTGTTTGGTAAATCCAAGAGGAAAAACAATCTAACAGTCATTCTAACAGCGGGAAGTCTTGAGGAAGCGGATCCCCATTCCCCACGATTAAAAAGGATGACAGGATTAGAATGGTACACCCGCATTTCACTTTGGGAAGGACTGTGGATGTGGGATCATCTGCAGGGAAGAGACACTGCTGCAGGCAAACAAGTAAATGAAGGGACAGAAGAAAAGTAATTTTTCCATTTCTTATCTCCCAGCTCCTGTACTAAATATAACAAGACCCGCAAAATGCATTCAAATCTCGTTCAGTAATAAATTCAGTTGGATTTTCACAGGCTTGTTTTACAATGGTTGCCCAAAGCTCCAAAGCTTTTTTTCACGAGTAGTAGCTCTACTCAATAAAAAAAATCTGTAGCCTCCTTTTGTCTGGTATTATATTCAGATTCAATTTTCAGATTCAATTTTAATTGTCATTGTCAGTGTACAGTACAGAGACAACGAAATGCATTATATTATATTTAATTCACATGTATAATCGATAATGTTTTAAGTGTCATTCCTAACTGTCACTGTATGTCATGTTGTCACTTGCGGGCGGAGCACCAAGACAAATTCCTTGTATGTGAATACTTGGCCAATAAACTTATTCATTCATTCAACATGGCCTGGCCACCCGTCATTAAAGGATTCGGCTGTGGCCGTCAAGAAAGTCCATTCTAAAATAAAAATACTAACCCACATGTGTAACACTGCCAAAGCCTATTGCTTTCCTTCTGAAGGTGTGTGCTGGGAAGAAGCTGTTCCTTTGTGATATTGGCTTTTATATATGTTGGAGAATTAAAAATTATTAAATGATTGAAAAATGTTGGAAACGGATGGTACCTATTTAGTTATACCCATTTAAAGGGAACTTATTGAAAAAGTAGACACAAAATACTGGAGTAACTCTGTGGGACAGGCAGCATCTCTGGAGAGAAGGCAAGGGTGATGTTTCGGGTAGACCCTTCTTCAGACTAAAGTAGTCCAGTTAGCAGTTATTAACCTTGAACCATTTATCTTACCAATGTTACAGTGCAACAGTTGAATAGATGTTAAGGAAGTATCACAAGATGTACACTGACCTGGAGAATCATGAAACAGACTGCGAACACTCTTTTCAGGAGTGTTAAAGAATGTTGTGGCTATTGCATTGTATTCCCCATCGGGGCAAAACAGCTGAAATTACAAACGTGAAACATATTAAATTATTAAGTGTTTGGACATGCTAGAGTCAGGAAACATGTTCCCGATGTTGGGGGAGTCCAGAACCTAGGGCCACAGTTTAAGAATAAGGGGTAGGCCATTTAGAACGGAGATGAGGAAAAACCTTTTTACCAAGAGAGTTGTGAGTCTGTGGAATTCTCTGCCTCAGAAGGCTGTGGAGGCCAATTCTCTGGATGCTTTCAAGAGAGAGTTAGATAGAGCTCTTAAAGATAGCGGAGTCAGGGGATATGGGGAGAAGGCAGGAACGGGGTACTGAATGTGGATGATCACAGTGAATGGCGGTGCTGGCTCAAAGGGCCGAATGGCCTACTCCTGCACCTATTGTCTATTGATATCATTAAGATAATGCAGCTGGAATCTTTATAGGATCAACGGCGTCATATGCACGCAGTAAAAATCTAGCGAGCCGTTAGGGCAGACATCAATACTATCCTTTCACACACCGCCAGCTTGGATCTCCAAGTGAGATCCAGGTAACCTTCTCTCCCCCCAACATCAGTAGTTCCCCCACTGTATCCCCTTCCTCATCTTTCACCCACATCAATAAAGCATCTGCCCACACGGGCAGCGATGGTTCCATCTCCAGCTCCCAGAATATGTCCACACTTCTCAGTGGCTCTGCCTAACTCTTGTCTCCAAATTAAACCACAGGATTGCCATAACTTTCTCTGAAAACAATCCTCCCAAAAGAGTCGGTAAGAGAGTAATGGTGCCAATAAAGTACACACTTTGAGAAGAAACAAAAAGAAACTTACTTGAAGGGGATATTTAATCGGATCTTCTCCAACAGGCTGGCAGTCACTGGTGTACGTGGCATAAATCATGACAAAGGAAACTGTAGCAGTCACGGCTCCAACCACCATCGCCTCTATTACTTGTAGACAAGGGCGATGAATGTACCTTTACAGACAAAACAAACACAGGTTAATCTTCCCTTCCATTGACTTGTATTCTATTGTCTGAAGAAGGATCTTGATCCAAAACATCACCCGTTCCTTCTCTCCAGAGATGCTGAGATACCCCAGCATTTTGTGTCCATCTTCAATTTAAACCAGCATGTGCCGTTCTTTCCTACACGACTTGTATTGATTGCATGTTTGGCAATGTTATCAAAAACCGATTCACCATCATCAGGTGGTGTCAGGACTGTCTTATGAAGAAAGAATGGATAGACTTGGTTTATACTCTCTAGAATTTAGGAGATTGAGAGGGGATCTTATAGAAACTTACAAAATTCTTAAGGGGTTGGACAGGCTAGATGCAGGAAGATTGCTCCCGATGTTGGGGAAGTCCAGGACAAGGGGTCACAGCTTAAGGATAAGGGGGAAATCCTTTAAAACCGAGACGAGGAGAACTTTTTTCACACAGAGAGTGGTGAATCTCTGGAACTCTCTGCCGCAGAGGGTAGTCGAGGCCAGTTCATTGGATATATTTAAGAGGGAGTTAGATGTGGCCCTTGTGGCTAAGGGGATCAGGGGGTATGGAGAGAAGGCAGGTACGGGATACTGAGTTGGATGATCAGCCATGATCATATTGAATGGCAGTGCAGGCTCGAAGGGCCGAATGGCCTACTCCTGCACATAATTTCTATATTTCTATGTTTCTATCAGGATTTACTACCATACACACATATGCAAAGAGACGTTACGGAAAAGAGAGAAAGATAACGCGCTATTAAATCAATCCCCCCATGTTGGGGGAGTCCAGAACCAGGGGTCGCACAGTTTAAGAATAAGGGGGAGTCCATTTAGGACTGAGATGAGGAAAACTTTTTTACCCAGAGAGTTGTGAATCTGTGGAATTCTCTGCCATAGAAGGTAATGGTGGCCAATTCACTGGATGTTATCAAGAGAGAGTTATGGACCAGTCCCACTTGGGCAACTTTTTAGGTGACTGCACATGGTCGCCACATTTTTGCGGGTGGTTGCCGGGAGAGTCGCCTTCATGGTCGTGAGGAGTCCCCGCATTCTGGGAACTAGTCGCGGCCTCATTTTGGTGACTAGAATGAAGCCGCCACGGAGAGTAGCGAGAATTCTCGTGTCATAGGTGCAGTGGTAGTGGGTTGCCAGGAGGTCGAAGGTTGTCGTAGGTTCTCATGGATTGTAGCCGGTGCTGGCCAGTGAATTTCATTGTCTCATTGGGGAAAAAAACGTAGACAGTAGTTTTCAGAACCAAGGATAACCGGCCGGTAATGTTAAATGTCCGTCGAGCTTCACAGCCGTGTATCTCTGGCTTCTTACAACTTGTCTCTCTACTCCGTATCCCCCCTTTTAAAGGATTTACGTACACTGTGCTTTGACTGTCTTAATTACAACGCCAACCTTCCTGTTCATCGCGGTGTGTCTGTATTGCATTGGCTTTGTACAGTGTGAATTTCACTCAGCCACCATTCCCCCCATCCCCCGCCTGCTTAACGAGCTGGTGAGTGTGTGTGTGGCCTCAAGCCCTCCCCCTACTCCAGGATCCTCCCCCCCGGGTTGAGTTGGGGGACCAGGCCTCCCGTGTGACAGGGGCCCAACGGGTCCCACTTAGTCTAGTAAAGACTAAAACTCTATTGGGTGGATCAGCACGACTTGGCTATATATACTCCAGTTACAATCACAAATCTAATGAAACACAATCTAATGATTAACATAAGCCTTCCAATATTTGCAGATGATAACTTAAGAACTACAGCAGATCACGTGACAGCTGCATTCCTCAGGATTGCGCCCAAGTTCTGCTGCAGTAATGAATAGAGAGTTTCGTTCCTTGCATGTTGACTGTGGAAATGGGAGCAGACAGCAACAGCAGGGAATGCACAGCTGCCGCCCATCATGTCCCTAATTAACTCACAAACAGATATCCTTCCATATAAATGTTTTTTCTTAGATCAGTGGTTTCAGCAAATACCATCCATGTTCATATACATTTTCACTATAATATTTTAATATTTCCGACCTGTAATGTCAGCCGTCCATTCCTTCCGCAGATGATGCCAAGCCCACTGAGATCCCTTTCTGTTCACTTGGGTCATTACAAGAAGTGGAATGTATACTAATTTAAAACAAACACTAACTAAGAGAACCTAAATAATATTGAAAAAGTCCAGATAAAATGTTGACCTTTATCATAATACAAAAAAATTGTTTTAAATTGTGTGCTGAAGTTAGTGGTGACCAATATCTAAGCTCAAATCAGAATCATATATGACATCAAGGTCGATAACTAGACTGTTTCTGTTTCAGACAGAGAGAAGTGCAGACTTGGTGGTTAAGGAATAGAATTTATAGATGAAAAGGAGAAGACACCTGTGCTGGCGGGTGAGAGGGGGACTGAGAATATCCTAAATTGCCATAATAATAACATTGAGAATCAAGGAACCAACTCTGTCCCAGCACAGTGGAAATCCCAACTCCTCTCCCATATAAGTTGCAGGTGAATCAATTGACATTCTCAGATTGATAGAACTTTGTTGTGCAAGGAGGGTGGATCAAACGCAGAAAGCCAGTTTCGCCCAAAGATAACAGGATGGTAGAACAAGGTCACCGCTGGAAAGGTTTACCCCCTGTGCTGTAGTCCTTAAAATAGCATTTCACTCATGAGCTTTTCAGCTGACGTTTCTGCTTTGGATCACGGAACTTTGCTCCAAGCGCAACACCTATTTCCTACAATATTTGCGATTTGGATTCAAAATTATGGATTGCAAAATGACAAAATAATTTGGTTCTGATGTAAATGTGTCATCAAAACCATTTCAAAAAACTAATTTGATGATTCCTGCGATTCTTTAGAAAATTCTTTACACAGTGTTTTTCCACTGTTACAATCTCCACTGATTCCACTGCTTACATTCCTCTTTCAGAATGTCCACCTTAATTACATTAAACAAAAATCATCTTTACAACGTACCTGATTCTAAACATCGTAAGACAGTAATTCAGTCTATTAAACACTGCTCCGAGAATGCCACCTGAAAGATGGAGAATGTAATACTTGAGCAGACTTTTAAAAGTTAGCAAGAAAGTTTGCTGAATTTTGCCTCCCACAGCAAGTACGAACCAAAATAAGTTACTTGACTATTTCAAAAGATATAGTACATACCGATTGCACCCACACATATGAACACCGGGATTTCAAACCAGTTATACTGTGCAGCCTGGTAAAAAAAAAAAATAAATTGATGTGAGCAGTTAGTATTACCAGAGATTTCCACACATTTTCTGTTTTCTAGTTCAATGGATGAAAGAATCAAAAGATATTTTACAACATTTATAACAAGATATTTAAGACATTTGAAGAACCAAACAATTTTTTTTAACCGAGGCCATAATTTTTTTAGGCTAATAATAAAAGAATAAGAAAATATCAATGCTATAAATAATCAAAGCAGATTTGATAAAATGAAAACTTGCAAGAAAACTTGAGAGACCAAGTGTGACGAGTGGATACTTTTTCTTTTTCCCTGTTTTTTTTAACCACGAACCATTACAATTCTGTCTAACTTTCATACAATGATGATTCAGATTAGTTGGTTCTGCAGTCGAGGAAGAAACAGACGGCTGTAAGACCCTCCTGGTGGGAGATGGAGGTGTAGAGTGGCTGGACATCCATGGTGAAGATGAGGGAATGAATGGGGGCCTAGAAAACTGAAGTCATTGAGGAGACGAAGAGCATGTGATGTGTCTTGGACATGGGTAGGGAGGGATTTAACCAGGGATGGGGGGGGGGGAGATAGGATGGAGTCTTCACTCCATAGATGCTGCCTCACCCACTGAGTTTCTCCAGCATTTTTATCTACCTTCGATTTTCCAGCATCTGCAGTTCCTTCTTAAACATTCAGATTAATCTGCTTGTTCTTCACTTTCTGCATCACAACATGGAATGTAAACTGTTCACAAGAATTCTTCCAAGCAGTTTGTACTTTCCAAGTCAAGACTTGGATTTATTTTGAATAATTTGCATGAGATTAGCAAAAAAAAATCAAGAATAAAATAATCAAGCTAATAGTCGTTGAATGCATTATAAGGTTTGAAATTTCAACCCAACTCATTTAATTAAATTTCAAAGCCACACAATTACCATTTTCCAGAAGATTAATTAACCCCACCCTGAAAAAAAAAAGACATGAAACATTCTTAACTCGCCCAAAGGGTTTTAATACTAAATAAACATATTCTGTAGAAGTGTGTGTGTGGATAAGTAATTTGGGATAGATATCTATCAAAACCAAAAGTAATCTTTGAGCTATCAGAACTGCCTGTAAATATGCAATCTAATCAGCATCAGAAACATTCAACAGTCTCCACATCTTTAAATAGATTTTTTTTTAAAGATTATGTTCCCCTGCTGTTCCTATAATTCTTTGAGTTATCATTATGAAGAGGAATTAAATGGTTCAATTCTCAGAAGAAATGTTTACTGTTAGCTAAGGGACTACTTGTTTTGTTTTCCACATAAAACTGCACTTTATGCAAGTGTTTGACATTTTCCTACCTCACTTTGAAACTGCCCAAAATTGATCAGACCCGGGCTGGACAGATCTCCTGGATTGCCGCGGTAGATACTCAGAACAAAGTTCAAAGTAAATGTTGAAATCATTGAAGCAAAGAACTGGAATAAAAACAGAACATTTCAAGCATCACAAATTTGTATTAAATAAATAGCTGCCTTGTAGACTGCAGTGCCAAAGAAACAATGTTTTTTTTCACTACTTGAAATGTTGGGAGTATTTTTTGTTGCAATAAAGAACTCCAAATACAGGCTTATATATTTTTTTAAAGTGCTGGAGTAGCTCAGCTGGTCAGGCAGCATCTGTGGAGAACATGGATAGGTGACGTTTCACAGAGTGCTGGAGTAACTCAGAGGGTCAGGCAGCATCTGTGGAGAACATGGATAGGTGACGTTTCACAGAGTGCTGGAGTAACTCAGAGGGTCAGGCAGCATCTGTGGAGAACATGGATAGGTGACGTTTCACAGAGTGCTGGAGTAACTCAGAGGGTCAGGCAGCATCTGTGGAGAACATGGATAGGTGACGTTTCACAGAGTGCTGGAGTAACTCAGAGGGTCAGGCAGCATCTGTGGAGAACATCAGAACGCATCTCTGGAGAACATAGATAAGTGATGTCTCAACATTGCTTCGGGGAAAGAAGAAGAGTCCGGGCCTGAAACGTCACGTACCCATGTTCTCCAGAGATGCTCCCTGACATGCCGAGTTACTCCAGTACTTTTATGTCCAAGGTTTAGCTAAAACTGTTAAAACAATGTCTTTGTCTCAGGATGTAGTGAAGACAATCATATATCTCATAATTGCCACTGGCAACCATTAGGTATTGCTATGTTGTAAACCCGTCTACTTACTATACGCCAAGTCAACATTTGGTTCCAGAAGGAAGCCCCTTCTTCTAAGCTGAAAAGAACACCACCTAAAAATGAAATGTATATTATAACGACGCTCAAGTCCAAAACTATTAGTTATTTAATTTAGCAATGGTAGGCAAAATAAAATTATAAATAAAAACACAATCACTAGATGTTGATCAATTGTTATCAAATATCCTTCAGCACAAACATAGGGCAAAGCTCTATATGCCTGAATAATAACTCAAACAGAAGAATGATGCCTGGCTACAATTTGGTGTTCTTTAAGTGGGATGTTTAGAAAAGATATCCAGATGCATTTCATCATTCTCTATTGTGCTTCTACAGTCTCACAGTGCAAACAAATCAAGATTCATTATATTTTGGTTGACAAAGTGGTGGAACTGAATATTTTAATTGATCGTGCATGGGGATGGTGTTCTGCTTTAACGCATCAACCACAGACAACTGAGCTGTGATGGCCAAAGGAACTTCAGAACATGGACCTTACAAGCAAGGACAAAATCCTCTCATTCAGAGCTGGATTCCAACCCAGGTCTCAGGCTAACAGGACTCCCATGGCAGCCTATTTGAAACATGATAGATTTTACTGTTATTAAAAACACATCCTATTTTGATCTTTCTTACCCCTTAAGCTAGGGTTTTCTCTCTCGAGGCTTTAAAGGCAGAGCCTAATCTGCATGAAAAAATATTTTTTTTTTGGGAATGCGAAGTGTACCTGCACAAACTGCAAGTAGTTTTTAAATGTTTAAGAAAGAACTGCAGATGCTGGAAAAATCAAAGGTAGACAAAAATGCTTAGGCTGTGGGCTGAGCATCAAAAATGTGTCTAAACATCAACTTTCGTGACCCATGTCTCAGAACTACATGAAATTTTGCACAGATTTAGATAAAATATAATTGAGAAGGAAGTCATAACTCGTCAGTGACAAAAGTTGCACATTCATTAATTAAACTAATTAGAAAATGAGATTAAAAAAGTGATTGCCATCTAGTGTCCAAAGCCCATAATACACCATGGGGAGCCTAATTCCGTGTTGCAGTCAATTTAAACCCTATATTATTATATATATATATATATATACTTGTGAATATGTGGTATAATTATATTATATAAAAATAATATAATGAATATAATTATGAGTGTGTTTTTTGAATGAGACTGCTGCAGAGGTCCAGCTCCTGAACCAGCCTAATTAATGGGTGAGGGCAGTTCTTATGGGTTCCACTGTTTACTGAACCCCACTGACTGCCAGTGTACAGAGAAGGGGGTCACAGCCATAGTGCGACTGGGACAGTGCCAGGCTGGGGGAAGGCTAAGGCATCTTCCACTGAGAGGAAAATGCCTAACCTTAACCTTAACCCTAACCCCCCTTCGAGAGCTGCCCATGGTTGGAGCTGGAGCCGTTTTGTGACCGGCTGCATGCTCCGTACGTGTGGCCGCTCAGCGAGTCTTCCTCGGCCAGCATGTCCTTCTGGATCATCGTGGTGATGATGGTGGGGACAGCACTCCCCTTCAGCACCACCTTAACGCCGTCTCCGTCAGTCCGCTCACACCCTCGCTGCAACACCAGCCGACCAACAGCCCGACCGACCCTTCACAGCACTCACCGGACTACCGAGAGCCTGACTGACCCCTCACTGCATCCACCGGCCTACCAACAAGCCCGACCGACAGACCGAACTTGACCCTAATCCTAACCCGAGCTCGACATTTGTTATTTATCATTTTTTAATTAACAGTTCACATCATAACTTTATAAAGATAAATCAATTGAAAAACAAAATCATCAGCAAGGTCAGCATCACCTGTATTCCAAGGAAACCTTGTTATTGTTTTGATGTAATGAGGAGGCAGCCATGATCCCAGGGTTTTCGCTGCCTCGCGAACATAATGCAAAGCGCGGGATCGGTCAATTTGTGTCCAACCTCAATGTCAAACGTGCATTGATTGGACAATTACTACTCAGAAAATTGGAAGCGTTTCCCATATTTCAAAAAAATGTGTAGGTTTTGATCTTGATGAGTTTCAGGTATGATTTATATAATATTTCTACACAATATGTTAAAAATTCAGGTACTTCCGTGAGGGGTCACAAACTTGAACGAAAAAGCTCATCGGCCCACAGCCTAGCTGGAGAAACTCAGCGGGTGAGGTGGCATCTATGGAGTGAAGGAATAGGTGACGTTTCAGGTCGAGACCCTTCTGGAAATTCAGCGGGTGAGGTGGCATCTATGGAGTGAAGGAATAGGTGACGTCACCTGTTCTATCGCTCCGTAGATGCTGCCTCACCTGCTGAGTTTTGCCAGCATTTTTGTCTACCTTTGTAGTTTTTAGATGCACAATGTAAAACATCACTGGGGATAATTACATCACTGCTTACCTACTGGGGCACCAAACGCAGCAGAAACTCCCGCTGCAGCTCCGGCTGATACAAAATCTCTTTTCTCAGTATCTCTGCGAAAATACTCAAATATCTGAAACGCAGGAGCACAAAACACAGTCAAGGTCCTGTCCTGTATATTCCTTCCTGACTTTGGCTTGCTAACTGGACAATACAGGACACAATCTACCTTTGTCACGATTGCTGGCATAACCTCCAATTTAAAGTGCCTTGAACAAATGTATTGATTTCAGCAATCATTCAAAATGAAAAATTTAAATGTGAAAAATAAATATGAATATAGAAAAATATAAAGTACATCACACAGTAAAAATTGAGGTCAATTACTTTCACTTCATCCCTTTGTCCATGACAATAGAAACATAGAAAATAGGTGCAGTAGGCCATTTGGCCCTTCGAGCCTATACCGTCATTCGATATGATCATGGCTGATCATCCAACTCAGTATCCCATCCCTGCCTTCTCTCCATACCCCCTGGTCCCTTTAGCCACAAGGGCCACATCTAACTCCCTCTTAAATATAGCCAATGAACTGGCCTCAACTACCTTCTGTGGCAGAGAATTCCACAGATTCACCACTCTCTGTGTAAAAAATGATTTTCTCATCTCGGTCCTAAAAGACTTCCCTCTTATCCTTAAACTGTGACCCCTAGTTCTGGACTTCCCCAACATCGTGAATAATCTTCCTGCATCTAGCCTGTCCAACCCCTTAAGAATTTTGTAATCTAGGAATACTTCACAATGTCAATAAACTTGGTTCTTCAAAAGAATTATAGGCATCGTTTTTCAAATCATGTGTGCTCACACATATGAATAATGATCAGGATCAGAGATTCACTGATATTAACAATTGTATAACCACACTTCCCTTGGAGTTTCTGTATGATATTCAACCAAAAGTGTCATCAGTATAGAATGAAATTGCACAGTGATCTCACAGAACATTACGTACAATTTATGTTCATTAACACCTTTACTGCAAAATGTCCACTATATTTTATATGGAGAAAGCAATCTGGTGATAGGCTGAAGAGTAAAAGACAGCAGGAAAACTAACCTTAAAATCTCTCTTTAAGGTTGAGGATCTCCCTTGTGAAATACCAGCAGCAATAACAGCACCCGAATGAATCATTGGACCTTCCTAAAATTAGAAAATGGAAAGTTTAAACTGATGTTTCAATACCTCCGATAATCTTGGCCATGTTTCACCGTAAACACTTTTAACTGACCAGTTGATGAAATAGGACCTGTGGACAAGTGGTTTTATTACTGAACGGATAACCTGGATTGGGGGCTAGTCTAGGATTGGGTTAAATGTGTCGGGTTTGGATCTGGCCTGGCCAATGTTCAGCTGATACACAGAGTTTGGGTCTTATTGAGGAAATGCAACTGCCATCTAGCCTCCAAACTCACTGGTGTCTATCTACTCAAATAATCTCACACTGCTATTTACCCTAACGACAGTACTAAATGGTGACTCACCACATTCACCACTTCAAGATAACTGGGGTTGAGCATTAAATGTCGACTTTGTCAACGTGCATCTCCCAGTACAAAACTTTTACAAGTGGAGGGGAAGTGAGAAGATCATTTCTGTTTTTGCCTGTTTCATACTGTCAGAAGCCACTAACTTAGGTGGGTACTTGGGCAATCTTGGACTTCCAGGATCTAATGAAACCACAAAATGCTAGAAATGTGGGTTGAGGAATATTCGGACCAGTAAATAATATTTCAAGCAAGCTGAATTTGGAACTACATTTTCTCCTACCTATAATCCACTTGAAGTTGATTCACAATTGAATAGTGAAAGGCTTGGATAGAGTGGATGAGGAGAGGATGTTTCCAATAGTGGGAGAGTTAGATACGGAAAATATCTAGAGATAGCTTCAGAATTAAAGGACATTCCTTTAGGAAGTAGATGAGGAGGAATTTTTTTTAGTCAGAGGGTGGTGAATCTGTGGAATTCTTTGCCACAGAAGGCTGTGGAAGCCAAGTGATTGGATATTTTTAAGGCAGATATAGATAGATTCTTGATTAGTACGGGTGTCAGAGGTTATGGGGGGGGGAGGGAAGGCAGGAGAATGGGGTTAGGAGGGAGAGACAGATCAGCCATGATTGAATAGTGGGGTAGAGTTGATGGGCCGAATGGCTTCATTCTGCTCCTATCACGTATGATCCTATGACAATATTTGCAGAACGCTCAGTCTAACAAGTTTAAATATGGCATCAAAAACATGTTTGACACTAAATAATGACATAGCACATGCAGTGAACATCTGCTACAAGTGTGGGCTGTCAAACATCTTCAACATTCTTAGCTTGTGACATTTCAAGAAATTTAAAACCAAATGTTACTTGAGGCCATAAAACAATGGGTCAAAAATACTGATGCCTCCCAGCTATAAATTACAGAAGCAAATAACTGCATCTTTGTTTATGTCAAAGGCTTGGAGAGATAGCAACTTCCACAGCCAAGACGTAGTAGGTACATGCAACATTTCTGATCTTCACTTACTTCATTTAATACAGGCTGCAGAAGGTTTGCGGTGAGCTAAGAATGTAAATCTTACCAACACATCCACTGCTAGGAATTATAATATGATGCACAAGTCAGGCCATCTGTAGTCCCTGCTTTCACTTCACATCTTGCAATAAAATAATGGGGTCACGGTAGTATTTGTGCTAATGCACGGTTCATGTCTAGCATGGGCCATTTTCATGCTGTACCATCCCGATTACTCGTGATGACTACGAATACACAATCTGCAACGCCATCACGTCTGATGTATCTTTGTGCACACATACAGTGCAAATAGATGGTGCAACATGCCTGCTGGATCAACCACTATATTCTTGCTCAGTTCCGCAACTTCTTTCTTCTCATTCCTGAACATTTTTTTGAAATTATTGCATAACCATCGCAAAAAGCAGTTCCTTAATTAAATCCACTTCATGAAGCCAGTAAAAGAAAATGTGCATAGAGGAAATACTGAGGAATCTGCACTCAGCACACGACTGAAACAATACTCTCCACTCACATGGTTATGCTAGTTCCCCATCACAGCAACTCTGGGACAAGATTAGTCAGAGACTATAACAAGATACTAGATCACATTGTGTAAGAAGGAACTGCAGATTCCGGTTTAAACCGAAGATAAGACACAAAAAGCTGGAGTAACTCCGCGGGACGGGCAGCATCACTGGAGAAAAGGAATGAGTGAAGTTTCGGGTCAGGCTGAAGAAGGGTCCCAACCCGAAACGTCACGTCACCCATTCCTTCTCTCCAGAGATGCTGCCTGTCCCACTGAGTTACTAAATCTCATTGCTGCATCAAACCAACACAAAAATGATAAATTGCTTTCTAACGAACAAAACTGCCCACATATTGGGTAAATATCACATGCTTTAACATCTAATTACATTATTTTACCGCAAAATACTAACGGTTAAACACATTATTTATTGGATGTAGGAAAGCATAAAAATTCAACTCTTGTTTCACACTTTAGTTTTTTTTTGCTGCCTCATAGTCTTATGATAAATATATTGTCTTCTCTAGTTTCAGATCCATGAGAACAGTGTTTGTGCAGTAGGGTTTTGTAAACACTAATTATCTGCTGCTCGCACAAGCAATTATCTCTGCGGCACCTTACCTTTCCAACGGCCAGCCCTCCAACAACTGAGAAGATAACACCGAGCACTTTGACCACCAGCGTCTGCAAGATAATAAGTACACCCATCATTCTACAGGCATACATATGTCCCTGTGAGGAGGGCAACAGAGTTCCACACCAGCATAACACAGGTTACACTAACTTTGGAAAGATTAATATAATCAACTCATATTTGGCATAAAGTTAGAATCAGAATTGGACATCGTACACTTGGAACAGCTATAAATTCAAGGACTTTTCAGTGACTTTCAAAGACCATAACAGCCCTGTGGACATTATCTAATTGAACAATGGTCCAATATGTCCATGCCGACAATTAAAAACTAATCTCAATGTTCTTACTCCCACTTAAAGGATTACCATAATTTCTTTGTGCAAGATGGAACCGCAGATGCTCGTTTAAACCGAAGAGAGACACAAAAAGCTGGAGCAACTCAGTATCTCTGGAGAGAAGGAATGAGTGACATTTTGGGTCAAGACCCTTCTTTGCCTTTGTGCTCAATGCTTACACGTTGAGAATCCCAAATATTACTGCATTTGATCCGATCATGTCTCTATTGGACCTTTGAAATTCAAGATCGGCGAATTTGATGATGGGGTTCACACTATGCCCGGCTACACAGTCATGAGTATAGAGTGAGTACAGCAGGGGGCTGAGCACGTAGCCTTGAGGTGCTCCCATGCTGATTGTTATCGAGGATGACATATTTCCACCAATACGGACAGAGTGTGGTCTGTGGATGAGGAAGTCGAGGATCCAATTGCAGAGGGATGCGCAGAGACCCAGATCCGTGAGCTTGGCAACCAGCTTGGAGGGGATGATGGTATTATCAAGTGCTCCTGCTCTACAATTCTCTATGAGCCCAAAGATCGATGATTCATTCCTTATCAAGTACACATGTACTTGGTCTGAAGAAGAGACTCGACCCAAAACGTCACCCATTCCTTCTCTCCGGAGATGCTGCCTGTCCGCTGAGTTACTCCAGCATTTAGTGTCCATCTTTGGTTTAAATCTACAGTTCCTTCCTACACACACAAATGTACCTGTACTTTGAAAGTCAACATCGATTTGATCACCGTTTCACATAATGCACAGGTTTTTTCCTCAGACCCCCAAATAACGTCTATGCTAATTATTTACCTAAAGTGGAATTATCCACATTTACTCTATAACCCTGTAGATGGGTAGCAACAAATAAAGGGAGACTTGATGGGGATAAGAGGGAAAAGAACATTGAGATTAAGTGTTTAATAGGAGGTATGGACAGGTTGGTCCAAGGAGTCTGTTCCGGCGATAGAATTCCATGACTTTAACTCTGCAACTTCATAAATATTTTGCCTACCTTCAGTCGAACCACATGAGGAACCTTTACTCCGTTTAGGTAACATTTGATCTGTGGAATTCCACTCCCAGATGCTGCAGGCTAAGTGAAACATAAAACAAGTATAATATAAAGATGGGTCAACTTCAAAATGGCGTTAAATTTTAACGCCTGACTGTGTTCAATCATATTTTGGCAGAGAACTTATTTAACAATGCCAAGTAGATCGATCAATAATTGAGACATGCAGGAGCTGATCATATTAATTAAGCCTACATGAGAAAACACTGGTGATGACACAAGAATGAAAGGCAGGTATTAGAGGATAGTAAATAAATAATTAGCACCAACGGTAAATATACTGTGAATGGCAAGATCCTTGAAAACAGTGGAATAAAAGAAAAAATCTAGAGCAATGACCAAGATCTTCAAAAGATAAGAGTGAAGAGAGAAAATGAATACAAAGGGCAAACTTATGGTAGGTTTTATGTACCACATATACAAAGTAAATGAAATGCTAATTTTCTCCAAGATGCAAAGCTGGCCATAGCTGGAATGCTACCAGCCACACAGGATGTTATCAGCAGGAATACTTTCTTTCATTCATTATAAAAGCACCAGCGCTCAAATTAAATGTACTACACAAATAAAGAGGACAGTATAATATAGCTACAGAGTTATAGAAATCCCATCACAAAATTAACCCTGTAAATGATTTCAGTAATGCTAACGTTTTAGTTTATAAGTAGCCATTTTAATCAGGTTTAATGTTCAAGAAAGAACTGCAGATGCTGGAAAAATCGAAGGTGGACAAAAATGCTGGAGAAACTCAGCGGGTGATGCTGCCTCATCCGCTGAGTTTGTCCGGCATTTTTGTCTACCTTTAATCAGGTTTAAAATTATTTAGGGAAACAAATTGCCTCGAGACCTCTATGAAAGCCACCAGGAAAGAGCCGATCATCACAAAAGCAGCGTTCAATGATGCCCAGAGTACAAGGGAAATGGATAATCCGCCACTCTCTGTAGATTTATCAATATCTGCATGTTTGTTAAGGAATGTCAATATAACTTCTGTGGAAAACATGAACACATTTTTAAAAAGCCAAGCGGATGAAGTCTGTAACAGTATTTTGCAACAAGCCATAATCACAAAGGATACTTTCTTTAATTATTTGGTACTTTTTATCAGCGAGTAATTCTACAACAATATCTATAATGCAGGCAATAAGGCCAGTGAAGATTCCAATAAGGCAACAAACAATCCATCTTTTGATTTCCAGTACATGAAAGCCCTGTGAGGAAGGGGAAAAAGAAAAAGCCTTAATTAGATTATCAATATTACAGTTGTGAGCAAACTACCACATGACACTGTGAAGGGTTTCTGTGAATGAATGCTGTAATTGGACCAAGCATAAGCTTATCACTTATCCATGGTCAACCACAAGAACTACAACATCAGCTAATCTTGATAACTAAATTAACAAATAGACCAGTTGTCAAAAGCAATACAAAATGTGTAGGAAGGAACTGCAGATGCTGGTTTACACCAAACGTACACACAAAATGCTGGAGTAACTCAGCGGGAGCCGGGGGAGAGGGAGATTTCTCTTTTGATGTCTCGTTTTCACACACCTTACCCTTCCTTATCTCTGTATCTCCTTCTGCCGACCCTCAGTCTGAAGAAGGGTCTCAACCCAAAACATCACCCATTCCTTCTGTCCAGAGATGCTGCCTGCCCCGCTCAGTTATTCCAGCATTTTGTGTCTATCTTCAGTGTCAAAAGCAGGATGAGTAAGTGAGACTTTCACATTTCCCCTAGCTTAAAAACTTTCTATTATTCAGTGGCCACTAATTTAAAAAGGAGTTTTGACCAGGCACGTCTAAAGTAATATTTGCCGAGATTATATTTATTTGATGTGTATTGATTGGACAGCAACAGCCCAGAGACCCATGGTAAGAATCTTGTGATTACTCCATTATACATCGATCATTCAGCACTGAATAATACTTTGATTTTTAATCAGATAGCTAATTGAGAAATCGATTAGCTAATGAGTAAAGCCATTGTTTTTATGTGTATGAAGGAACTGCAGGTGCTGGGATAAACGGAAGAAAGACACAAATACTGGAGTAACTTAGGCAGCATCGCTGGAGAGGAATGGGTGACGTTTCTGGTCAAGACCCTTCTTCAGACCGACATAGAAACATAGAAAATAGCTGCAGGAGGAGGCCATTTGGCCCTTCAAGCCAGCACCGCCATTCATTGTGATCTTGGCTGATCGTCCCCAATCAGTAACCCGTGCCTGCCTTCTCCCCATATCCCTTGATTCCACTAGACCCTAGAGCTCTATCTAACTGAGAGATGACATAGATAAGGAAGTGTGATGATGTGAAAACAGGGCAAAGGGAATGGGAAGGAAAATGTAGATCATTGTTAGCTTGGAGAAGCTAACAACAAATCAGATAGATTTTAAATGTAGTCGGAGACAGGAAAACTGGTCGGAGAACTGGGAATGGGGGGGATGGAGAGGGGAGAAAGCAAGGGTTACTTGAAGTTTGAGAAAGTCAATGTTTTTATTGTGTTTATGTGTGGTTCAGCATTTATACCAATCATGCTTCACTTATTGTTTATATGATTTAACTTTAAATCCCTCAGATCTCACTTTCCTGGTGCTGCAATGCAGTCTACCTTCCAAAGAACTTGCACTGTATTTTGGATCCTATATCAACAGGTTGCAGCTTAGATATAAAAACCACAGTAAAATGCTTCACTAGAAGAGTTTTATAAAGTACTGGATCGAGTCGCACCCGTTGGGTCCGTTCCCCCAACGCAATATTCTACCACTCGCCCATAGCCCCAACTGTGCAGGCGTGGCTGAGGGGTTCCCGCTGTGAAGCAAGAGACCCCCATTGTGACGCGAGTCGTGGCAACCCTCCCCCAACTGCGCCTCGCCATCTCTCTTCCTACCCCTATTCTCCTCCATTCCCCCTCATCCCCCCCCAGCACTCCCTCCCCCTCCTTCATCCTCCCTTTCCCCTGTCCTCCTCCCCCTTCTCCTACCCTGTCATTCTCTCCCTCCCTCCATAACTCCATCCTGGAGCATCCTGGAGCCGGGGAGGAGGGCTTGAGGCGGGGGATGTCGGGGGGGCGAACGTCCTGGAGCCGGGGGAGGGGGAGAGGGCTTGAGGCGGGGGCTGTGGGGGAGGAAGCGTCCAGGAGTCGGGGTAGGGGAAGGCCGAGGGTACCTGGCGCGGCCTCTCTCCGCCCCCAGTCCCAGCCCCAGCCTGGGGGGCAGAAATTAAAATAGAAGGAAACTTACCCGTGGAGTCGTCGGGTCGCCATTGTGACGGGGAAAAAAGATGGCGGTCTGAAATTGTGGAAAGGCCGCGCTGAGGACCCGTGGGGTGGCCTTTGTGACCCCTGTCAAGTAAAGGCGGCACGTGGGGACGGGGCAAGTGGGGGCGCTGTTTTTTAAAATATTTTAAACATCAATAATGTAAAATATACCATCAATTTGATCGAAACTTGTTTAATTTACATCACAGGACAACGGTGAGTAAGGTGGGCCAAAAATTGTATATCGTGTACCATTTTTGCGCCAATACAAACCAGGCAAACAAACGGACAAACAAACAAGACAAGAGTTTTAGTAATAAAGAGATTTAAAGGTCATGCACTATCGCCAACATTTGGGAAGCCATTATACTGGATAGATTTCTCACATTTCCAAACAGAGTGGTTTATACTCAAGTAAAACAAGCCACAGTTATGGTCTCTTTGCAAATGTTCTAATCTCAAATCAAGAGTCAAGAGAGTTTTATTGTCATATGTCCCGGACGGAACAATGAAATTCTTACTTACTGCAGCGCAACAGAATATGTGAATATGTAAACATTGTATATAATGGGAAACAAAAAGAAAAAGTTCAATAAATAACAAATATAGTGCAAACAACAAATGATAATATAGTCTTTTGCAGTTCAGAGTTCATAGCTTATTCGTTGTGTTTAATAGCCTGATGGCTATGGGGAAGAAGCTGTTCCTGAACCTGGACTAATATATGCCTTCAGACTAATTAGGTCATAAGTGATAGGAGCAGCATTAGCCATTCGGCCTATCAAGTCTACTCCTCCATTCAATAGTGGGTGATCTATCTCTCCCTCCGAACCCATTCACTTGCCTTCTCCCCATAACCCCTGACACTCGTGCTAATCAAGAATCTGTCTATCCATGCCTTAAAAATACCAATTGACGGCCTCCACAGCCTTCTGTGGCAAAGAATTCTACACTCACCACTCTCTCACAAAATAAATTCCTCCTCATCTCCTTTTTAAAAGAACGTCCTTTAATTCTAAGGCTATGACCTCTAGTCCTAGACTCTCCCACCAATGGAAACATCCTCTCCACATCCACTCTATCCAAGCCTTTCAATATTCGATAAGTTTAAATGAGGTACCCCCTCGTCCTTCTAAACTCCAGTGAGTACAGGTCCAGTGCCGTCAAACGCTCATCATAGGTTAACCCACTCATTCCTGCGATAATTGAACCAAGAGTCAGTCCCAAGAACTCCCTGACTTTGCTCCTTTGCACTGACCCACACTTTAGCCATCACTTGATGGATTTCATCAGTGGTGCAGTATATCAGGTTTGGATATGTAAAGTGGTTGATTAATTACTGAACCTGGAAACACAAGAGACTGTGGATACTGAAACCTGGAGCAACAAGCAACCCGCTGGAGGAAGTCTGTGAGTCAGGCAGCAACTGTTGGGGGGAAATGGACGGTTAGATCGAGTTTAGGTGATAGGCCACGACCAAAAATCAAGTGTCCATTTCCCTCCACAGAAACTGCCTGACACACCGACTCCCTCCAGCAGTTTGTTTTGTTGCTGACGACTTAAACTGTTTAGGGAAACCTAAAAATGCCTGACAACTACTGGTAAAAATAATCAGACAGTGAGATCGAAACACTCCTTCACAGCTACAGTCTCATTCTCACTGTGACCCTAATCTAGTCTTCCGCATACCATCTGAGTATCGAGAGAAAACTGTGTTCATCAATGAAACTTAGAAACATTGAAAATAGGTGCAGGAGTAGGCCATTCGGCCCTTCAAGCCAGCACCGCCATTCACTATGATCATGGCTAATCATCCAAAATCAGTCTGCTTTCTCCCCATATCTCTTGACTGCATTAGCCCCAAGAGCTAAATCTAACTCTCTCTTGAAAGCATCCAGTAAATTGGTCTCCACTGCCTTCTGAGGCAGAGAATTCCACAGATTCACAACTCTCTGGGTGAAAAAGTTTTCCCTCATCTCAGTTCTAAATGGCCGACCCCTCATTCTTAAACTGTGTCCCCTGGTTCTGGACTTTCCCCAACATCTGGAACATTTTCCTGCATCTAGCCTGTCCAATCCCTTATGAATGTTACATGTTTCTATAAGATCCCCTCTCACCCTTCTAAATTCCAGTGAAAGTTGAGCTAGTCACAAAAAATGGGATTCAAAAGCAGAAACATTACAGCAAAGGATCAGAAAGGTAGACTGACACAAGCATAAACACACATGAGCAGCAATGGTAAACCCAGTAGAAGAGAAACCCTTTAATTTTGTCCGAATTAGAATCTGTATTTTTGAAACAAATGATTAGATTTCACAGGAGTACTTACTATTTTGCTTATCCTTCTTTCTTCTTCCATAAACAATTGATTTTCACTGTTGTCATAGTCAAGGCTCTTAAATAAAAACAAATTTAAAATAAATCAAAGCCATACAGCTCACAAACATGATATGACAAGACATAGTAACATAGAAAATAGGTGCAGGAGGAGGCCATTTGGCCCTTCGAGCCAGCACCACCATTCATTGTGATCATGGCTGATCGTCCCCTATCAATAACCCGTGCCTGCCTTCTCCCCATAACCCTCGACTCCACTAATAGAAACATAGAAAATAGGTGCAGGAGGCCATTCGGCCCTTCGAGCCAGCACCACCAAATGTTTCTTGTTATACAAGGCAAAATATGTCATAATTTGAAATGTGCATATTATGAAGAGCAGATACTTTGTCCTTGTCTTAATGTTGAACACCTTACATTTTGTGGCTATTACTGCAGGTTTATTCCAGTGCAGGTGAAGGTATGCTATAGTACAAAATAACCCTTTTATCATTTACTCTGAACTAACAGGAGCATCAACTTAACATGAAAGTATATAAGACAACAAGCAGTGGCCATTACCTCATACTTAAGTGAAAGCAGCTTTTCTGTACGTGGAATTTCCTTGGGCACACCAGCAGCTGAAACTCCATCCTAAGGAAAAGTTGCACAAAAACAACTGAGAAAACATACTTTGATCCAGGATGTAATATAGATTTGTTTTACTTCAAAGTTCACCAACGAATAAAAAAGAGACTGACAACAATGATCACACCCAGATATTTCATTCCCACAAAACAGAGTTTCAATAATTGTGGAACAAAGGACTGCGACTCAGAAATAGGCTCTACTTATCAAATCGCAACCTTAAAAATCAGTTGTATATATGTAAATATATGTTGTATTAAAGATTCACTGCAAATATCTATTTCATTGTAAATGAAAACAAATGGTAAATTACCTGCTCGTGTGTTGGATCATCATCATCTAGATTCACTGTGATCAGCCTCTGAATCCGAAAAAAGTTGGTCTACAAAAATAAATCAAATAAAAATCGTCCATGCTATTTTAGAAGAGGAGCATGGTTTATATAAAAGGCGGGTGATAACAGAAAACACAATTTTTCAAAAAATGCACGTCAGACAATGATATGGGGAAAGTATTGCAGTTTCCTTATTCTGTATATAGTGCATTCAGAAAGTATTCAGACCCCTTCACTTTTTCCACATTTTGTTATGTTACAGCCTTATTTTTAAATGGATTAAATTCTATTTTTTTTTAATCATAAATCTACACATAATACACCAGAATAAAGAAGTGAAAACAGGTGTTTAGAAATTTTTGCAAAGCAATTAAAAAAAACCGGAAATATCACATTTACATAAGTATTCAGAGCCTTTGCTATGACACTCAAAATTGAGCTTAGGTTCATCCTGTTTCCATTGATTATCCTCGAGATGTTTGTACAACTTGATTGGAGTCCACCAGTGGTAAATTAAATTGAATTGGAAAGGCACACACCTGTCTATATAAGGTCCCACAGTTGACAGTGCATGTCAGAGCAAATACCAAGCCATGAAGAAATTGTCCAGAGACATGATTGTGTTGAGACACAGATCTGGGGAAGGGTATAAAACAATTTCTGCAGCATTGCAGGTTCCGAAGAGCACAGTGGCTTCCGTCATTCTTAAATGGAAGAACTTTGGAACCACCAGGACTCTTCACAGATCTGGCTGCCCGGCCAAACTGAGCAATCGGGGGAGAAGGGCCTTGGTCAGGGAGGTGACCAAGAACCCGATGATCATTCTGACAGAGCTACAGAGTTCCTCTGTGGAGAAGGGAGAACCTTTCAGAAGGACAACTCTATCTGCAGCACTCCACCAATCGGGCCTTTATGGTAGAGTGGCAAGACGGAAGCCACTCCTCAGTAAAAGGCCCATGACAGCCCGCTTGGAGTTTGCTAAAAGGCACCTAAAGGACTCTCAGACCATGAGAAACAAGATTCTCTGGTCTGATGAGCCTGTATGCCAAATGTCACATCTGGAGGAAACCAGGCACTGCTCATCACCTGGCCAATACCATACCTGCAGTGAAGCATGGTGGTGGCAGCATCATGCTGTGGGGATGTTTTTCAGCGGCAGGAACTGTGAGACTAGTCGCGATCGAGGGAAAGATGAATGGAGCAAAGTACAGAGAGATCCTTGATGAAACGTGCTCCAGAGCGTTCTGGACCTCAGACTGGGGCGGAGGTTCACCTTCCAACAGGACAACGACACCAAGCACACAGTCAAGACAACGCAGGAGTGGCTTCATGCCAAATCTGTGAATGTCCTTGAGTGGCCCAGCCAGAGCCTGGACCTGAACCCGAATGAACATCTCTGGAGGGACCTGAAAATAGTTTTGCATTGACGCTCCCCATCCAACCTGACAGAGCTTGAGAGGATCTGCAGAGAAGAATGGGAGAAATTACCCAAATACAGGTGTGCCAAGCTTGTAGCGTCATACCCAAGACGAGGCTATAATCGCTGCCAAAGTACTGAGTAAAAGGTCTGAATACTTGAGTAAATGTGATATTTCAGTTATTTATTTTTAATTACTTTGGAAATATTTCTAAACGCCCGTTTGTGCTTTTTTATTATGGGGTATTGTGTGTAGATTCATTAAAAAAAAAAAATTAAAGAATTTAATCCATTTTAGAATAGGGTTGTAATGTAACAAAATGTGGAAAAAGAAAGGGTCTGTATGCTTTCTAAATGCACTGTAGATAACCACTTTAGGAGGCACAGTTAAGATGTGTATCTAAAAACAAAACACTAGAAATACTCATGAGTGCAGTTTTTATCTATTGTACTGATGATAGGTCAACAACATGAAATGTGAACTCAGTTTTTCTCTTCACGGATACTTTCCAACCTGCTGTTTTATTCAGTTCTTTCACGTTTTCAGCATCAATCGATATCCGGTTTCAGTTGGGGTTAGCGTAGCTCACAGCCAAAAGTCAGAAAATAATCGGTAGTTATCCCAATAACTTAGATTTCATAGTCGGCAGCAACCAAACTGTGCTCACTATTATTCAGCTGCTCACAGATATTACTGCAAACTATTACACACAAAAAAGTTGGAATCAGGGACCTATAAACAAGATTGGCAACAGCAATCAAACCTTACTTAGCCTTAATGAGAACTGAAGATCCTTAATGAGGTGAGGAATACAATACAATTTCAGAAAACAGTTGTTTTTTTGCTCAGTCGAAATCTGAAAATCTCTCCCAAAGGGTTTGAAAAGTTATGAATAATTTTGTTGTGGGGAAAAAAAGGAATGACAGGTGGAAAAAGTTGGTCATAAGTTAGAATGGATCTATTCCCCTCCTGATTTAAACAACCTCCATAAGATCATCCCACAGCCTCCTGTGCTCCAAGGAATAAAGTCCTAGCCTGCCCAATAAATTCTTATAAATATCTCCATAATCTAGTTTGGATTCCATGTAATTTAATTTGTTTGCAATTGCTTCTGGCCTTTATTAATGACATTAAAAGCAACATAAAGGATATTATCACCTAATTCTAGGCAACACATGATAGAACATGAGCTTCAATGTGTTCTCTACTTTTACAAATTCTCTGTGCTGGAGTTCTGGCAATTTTTGTCTAACTGCATCTTGTGATATCTTTGACTCAAAACATCTGTGATCTTTGATCTATGGGTGCATACAAATAATTCAGACATTGGTCATAATGAAATGCAACTAGACTGCAATATTGTCTCCTTTTAGTTTCATCTTTGCATACAAAGGTTTTCTGTTTGAACGTATTCTATCATCATAGTAAGTTCTCTTAATTTCTACGGAATTGTTTATAAATGCGATTCCTTGTTTAGCTCGTGAAATGTCTAATGGCCATAATTCTTATGCACATTATCATACCAAGTGTTTCAAAGACATCTAGCCTCATGGTTCTTAGTCATGCATTCTTGTTTATCACAATGCTCATATCTGATAACTTTGTTAACCAGTCTCCACAAAGTTGACTTGAGGTTTTATTTTTAGCATGTTATTTACGACTAGTAGAATGAATTATCTCTAACAGATTACGATTATATTTAAGGTACACAAAAAAATGCGGGAGAAACTCAGCGGGTTTTAAATGTTCTGAGGTTTTCAAATTTACACGCATTTCCCTACAGGGTGTTGTCATTTCTCCAGCTTACAAAGAAATCCTCCCAACTGCCCATGCAAGTCAAAGGATTTTGAGGAACTAAAAATGTTACTAAAAATAACAGTAGAAATTAAATTTGCTGCCAAGGAGTTCTTCTGCTTTTATTTTCCTGGCATTTGAGAAATGCACTCCTGTGAATCGGAAGATGCTGTTTTGCAACCATGAGCTCAATTCACAGCTTGCTTACAAAAAGTGAAGAGAGGAGAAATTAAACTTGCACAAGAATGGTCGGGCACCAGAGTGGGGGGGGGGGGGGGGGGGGGGGGGGGGGGAGAGAGGGGGGGGGAAGGGGGAGAGGGGAGGGAATGGGGGAGAGAGTGATGGAGAGGGGTGGATGGAGGAGGGAGAGATGGGCGGTGGTGGGGGGGGGAGGGGGAGGGGGGGAATGGGGAGAGTGATGGAGAGGGGTGGATGGAGGAGGGGAGAGATGGGGGGGGGGGGGAGAGGGGGGGGGAGGGAGGGGGGGGGGGGGGGGGGGGGGGGGAGGGGGGGGATGGGGGGGGTGGGAGAGGGGGGGGGGGGGGGGGAGGGAGGGAATGGGGGAGAGTGATGGAGAGGGGCGGATGGATGGAGGGAGAGATGGGCGGTGAGGGAGGGAGGGAGGGGGGGGGGGGAGAGAGTGATGGATGGAGGAGGAGGGAGAGATGGGGGAGAGGGAGGGAGGGGAATGGGGAGAGAGTGATGGAGAGGGGGTGGATGGATGGAGGGAGGGAGAGATGGAGGGGGAGGGAATGGGGGAGGGAGATGGAGAGGGGTGGATGGAGGAGGGAGAGATGGGCGGTGAGGGAGGGAGGGAGGGAATGGGGAGAGAGTGATGGATGGAGGAGGAGGGAGAGAAAGACAATGATAGAGAGCATAAGCAGAGAGAGGAGCGGGGACGTTGATGAGATCACCAGCCCTGGGCCAGCGCCCCTTCGGCCCCTCCACCCCTGTCCGCGCCACTGTTCTCCCCCGCTGCCCTGTCGGGCCATTAGTGCCGGGGCCGCTGTGTGTCCGTCACCCACCTACCTGTGTGTGCGCGGCGGTGGGGGAGCCGTTGATCAGCGGCGTGGTCTCCCCGGGCCGCGGCTCCTCGTCCTTGCCGGCCCACGAAACTTTCTTGGTCACGTTCGCCATCTTGCCGCGGCCGCTCATGTGACCCGCGCCGGGGACAGTGCGTCAGCGCGTCAGCGCGTCAGTCCGTGCGTCAGCGACGTGGAACGCGGTAACGCCAACGCCGTAACGTGGTAACGCGGTAACGCCAACGCCGTAACGTGGTAACGCGGTAACGCCAACGCCGTAACGTGGTAACGTGGTAACGCCAACGCCGTAACGTGGCAACGCGGTAACGCCAACGCCGTAACGTGGTAACGCGGTAACGCCAACGCCGTAACGTGGCAACGTGGTAACGCCAACGCCGTAACGTGGCAACGCGGTAACGCCAACGCCGTAACGTGGTAACGCCAACGCCGTAACGTAGTAACGCCAACGTCGCAACGTGGTAACGCCAACGCCGTAACGTGGCAACGTGGCAACGCCAACTCCATAACGTGGAACGTGGTAACGCCAACGTCGCAACGTGGCAACGCCAACGCCGTAACGTGGCAACGTGGTAACGCCAACGCCGTAACGTGGCAACGTGGTAACGCTTGATGTTGTGTATCTGGGCCCATGTGCAGGCAATGCTGCTGCAAGATTCTCATTGTACCTGCCTGCACCTCACTGTACTTGTCCAGCTGGCAATTAAACAAAGATAGACACAGAAAGCTGGAGTAACTCAGCGGGACAGGCAGCATCTGTGGAGAGAAGGAATGGGTGATGTTTCGGGTCGAGACCCTTCTTCAGACTCGAAACGTCACCCATTCCTCCTATCCAAGTCAAGTCAAGTTTATTTGTCACATACACATACGAGATGTGCAGTGAAATGAAAGTGGCAATGCTCGCGGACTTTTGTGCAAAAGACAAACAACCAAACAAACTATAAACACAATCATAACACACATATTATTTTACATAATAAATAATGGAAGGAAAAACGTTCAGTAGAGTTAGTCCCTGGTGAGATAGGCATTTACCGTCTGAATGGCCTCTGGGAAGGCATCCAGAGATGCTGCCTGTCCCGCTGAGTAATTCCAGCATTTTGTGTCTCTTCAGTTCCTTCCTGACAATAAACAAAGTTATCTTGACTTGACCGTGTTCTGAGCACTTAATAACCCACATGAAAAGATTTTACTTTATGAAGGAATCCTTCCTTCTACTTCATGTTGCAATGAGCTGAACTGACCTTACTTCGTGTGTAGTAGAAACAAACAAAGATTCAGCAATGTTATATTAAATATTTGTAGTTGGACCTGTGTATTCTTGCATAACATTTTATTTGCAGTCCCAGAGGGATAATGATCATAGATTGGCACATGTTCCTGTAAATCTATCCTATCCATGTACTGTACCTGTCCAAATGTTTCTTAAACATTGCAATGGTACCTGCTTCAACTACCTCCTCCGGCAGCTCGTTCCATATCCCTACCACTCTTTGTGTAGTTGCCCCTCAGGTTCCTATTAAATCTTAAATACACAACCTGATGCAAACCCCTGGAATTGATACAGCAATATGAGTATTAAGAAAATGCAGCACATGTAGCGGAAGTTTGATATCAAATCAGTTTATCAGTAAAATATATTACAAAAATACAAGTATAATTAATGCATTTCAGTAAGGAGTCACCACAGGATACCAACAAATATGATCAGGCCTTCATAAGGAAGCACTATAATACATAATTAAATTTAATTATCAGCTTTCCAATTAATATGACACAATTTAAGTTTATAAATTATAAGTATTTACAAAAAATAGATTCTGCAAGGCTACTTTAGGCATTAAAATTTCAGAATCCTCATACTTGGTCTTAAATTATATTCGGTGAAGATCTTTACACATGTTGAACTTTTTTCATGTATGTCACAAGCCTTTTATTTTTAATAGTACATGTTTGCAGTTATACTACAATCAAAACGTTAGACAAAATCACTGCTTGGTTTCTGAGAGTATTCAAATCATTTTTTGTTGTAAATCAGATAGGTGAAAGATGAAAAATACAACTGAATTCCCGTACAATACACTTTGCATTTGCCAAAAGCCGTATATGGTAGAAGGCAGTGTTGAATGAATCCCAATACAGTACAGTTGGCTTAGTAACAATGATCTAAGCATGTACAATTAACATGTTGAATAGCGCCGTTGAGAGTGGAAATATCATTGAAGGTTAAAATTCTGCTTCCAGGCAGAGCCTTTCCTGTGGCAATGCCTGAGACTTCCCCAGGAGACAAAGCGCGGTTCCAAATTGTGAATCCAGCCAAATTCCCCACAAAAGCCTCAGTGTGGTCAAATTCCCCTCCCATTTTGTCCTGTTCCTGGCCTACTATAATTATTCCACCAGCTGGGATCTCATAGCCTTTTTGAAACTTGGAGCCAGCAGCTATCAGACGCCTGTCTATGTAGTACCAGTACTTACCCTCGAAGGAGGACCATATAATGCAGAGGTGGTGCCAGTGGCCGTCTAGGAGAGGTTCCACAGGAAGCTCTCGGTACGCTGGATCTCCGATTACAAGATGGATGCTGCTTTGTTTGCTGGTATTCCTGCCGTGAAGCACCAATTTGTTGTCGTTGTCTTCCGTGGCGTACGACAGTATGGTTCCTAAATAATTTGACTTGGTGCTGACCCAAGAACAGATGGTCATTTCAAATAGGCCAGTGGAAAGATTTTTGCTGAATGTTGCATAGTTTTCAGTGGAAGAATTGGGAAAATGCAGCATTGATTTCACATTGCAGACTGTAATAAAGGAAAATGAAGAAGCTGTAGAATGGATGTACTACAAATAAAACAAAATCAATTCAACATCTAAACAATTATTAAATGAAACCTATTTGTCAGATCTTGACGACGTTTCGGGTCAGGACCCTTCTTCGGACTGCTTGCAGTAGTGGGCAGAAAGAGTACCTCTCTTTCCAGATTTCTCCCCCATGCTACAATCAGTCTGAAGAAGGGTCCTGGCCTGAAACACCATCTGTCCATTGCCTCCACTGATGCTGCTTGACCCACTGAGTTCCTCCAGCACTTTGTGTTTAACTCTGACATAATCCACACTCTTCGACTTTTCTTGAACGACGAAGATATAATTTGACTTAACTACTCACCAAAATCAACAAATGTTGTCCCTGATTGTATGCTGGAAGCTTTATGCTTGTTACTAATGAATTTTTCACTGAGTGAACCAACTTCCTCTCCTCATTATCCACTTACTGGCCATAGATCATAAATTGTTTACTAACATTTATATTTAACAGCATTTGCAGAATGTTAACCTGGATACTCCATGGATGTAATTTAGCAGCATCATGCTCTGGATTATTGTGACTGTTCATCATTCTGCAGACTGGGATTTTGAAACACACAACTATTCTGGGGTTGGGAGGGAGTGGGCGTGGGAGAGAGCTGAAGTGTCAGCACTGCGTATTAATTTTAGTGAAACATCTAATCGTGGCCTTGCTTTATAAATGGAATAGAGCACGATGTGTACACTCACAAAACAAGTATTTCCTTACCACTGCCTTGATTAAATCACAACTTGGTTTATGAAAAATGCACAGGCAGGAACCGCAGATGCTGATTTAACTCGAAGACAGACACAAACTGCTGGAGTAATTCAGCGGGCCAGGCAGCATCTCTGGAGAGAAGGGATGGGTGATGTTTCGGGTCGAGATCCTTCTTCAGACTGGAAAATTTCACATGAAAAATGCAGCTGTGTTTCGGATGTTAGGGGCTTTTCCTATCTTTTTATATCCTAATTTAAATGTAAGGTCTGTATCACAAACCAATGCAAATGTTACTGGGATGATTTTTTACATTTGAAAACTTTTACTTTGCATTGGAATTATGTTTTTCCAGCGTAGAGAATTCTATAACTAAAGGGCACAGCCTCAAGGTGAGAGGGGAGAGGTTTAGGATGGAACTCAGTGGCAACTTTTTCACTCAGAAGGAATTCCGTTTCTGTACCAGTTGGCAGAGGAAGCTGTAGAACCAGATACAATGGTGTCTTTTAAAATACATTTGGACAGATGGTACAATTTGGACAGGCGGTCGCGGTGGCACGACAGTAGAGTTGCTGCCTTACAGAGAATGCAGCGCCAGAGACCTGGGTTCGATCCTGACTACAGGTGCTGTCTGTACGGAGTTTGCACGTTCTCCCTGTGACCTACTTGGGTTTTCTCCGAGATCTATGGTTTCCTCCCACACTCCAAAGACATACAGGTCTGTAGGTTAATTGGCTTGGTAAATGTAAAAAAAAATGTCCCTAGTGGGTGTGGGATAGTGTTAATGTGTGGGCATCGCTGGTCGGCGCGGACTCCGTGGGCCGAAGGGCCTGTTTCCATGCTGTATCTCTAAACTAAACTAAACTAAACTAAAGATACAAGGAACTGCAGATGCAGGCTTTCCAAAAAAAAGACACACAATGCTGGAGTAACTCAGTAGGTCAGGCAGCATCTCTGGAGAACATGAATAGATGACGTTTTGGGTCTGAAGGAAGGTCCTGACCTGAAATGTCACCCGAGTTACTCCAACACTTAGTGTCTTTTTTTTGTAAATCTGCATCTGCAGTTCCTTGTTTCCACATCTCACCTTTACTTGTGTTGGGGTGAAGTGAAATGCATAACATGATGTGGAGAGGGCAGGTTTGTAGGGCAATGCGTGCAAGTGGGACTAGCCCTGTAGGGCAACATGGGCATGGATAAGGTGGGCCGAAGGGCTTGTTACAGCTCTACAACTAATTGGAGGGAGAGGCAATTGAAATCAATGCAAGCCGGCATCCTTTGGATGAGATTTTAAGTGCTGATCAATGATGGGAGGCTGTGATTTTAATTGGGGAGAAGGATGTTTGTTTAGTTGGTGGGAAGCCTTCAACAGCCTTGCTGGCTGAACACATTGGCAGCTTTCACAGCCAATCACAGAGAGTTGTGGACGCAGCCCAGACCATCACACAAACCAACCTCCCTTCCATCCACTCCATCTATACCTTACGCTGCCTCGGCAAGGCCAGCAGCATCATCAAGGACCAGTCTCACCCTGGCCACTCCCTCTTCTCCCCTCTCCCATCAGGCTAGAGGTACAGAAGTGTGAAAACGCACACCTTCAGATTCAAGGACAGTTTCTTCCCAGCTGTTGTCAGGCAACTGAACCATCCTATCACAACTAGAGAGCGGTCCTGACCTACTATCTACCTCATTGGTGACACTTGGACTATCTATGATTGGACTTTGCTGGCTTTACCTTGCTGGCTTTACTAAACGTTATTCCCTTTAGAAACATAGAAACATAGAAATTAGGTGCAGGAGTAGAGGGCATTCGGCCCTTCGAGCCTGCACCGCCATTCAATACGATCATGGCTGATCATCCAACTCAGTATCCCGTACCTGCCTTCTCTCCATACCCTCTGATCCCCTTGGCCACAAGGGCCACATCTAACTCCCTCTTAAATATAGCCAATGAACTGGCCTCAACTACCCTCTGTGGCAGAGAGTTTCAGAGATTCACCACTCTCTGTGTGAAAAAAGTTTTTATCATCTCGGTTTTAAAGGATACTTCCCCCTTATCCTTAAGCTGTGACCCCTTGTCCTGGACTTCCCTAACATCGGGAACAATCTTCCTGCATCTAGCCTGTCCAACCACTTAAGAATTTTGTAAGTTTCTATAAGATCCCCTCTCAATCTCCTAAATTCTAGAGAGTATAAACTAAGTCTATCCAGTCTTTCTTCATAAGACAGTCCTAACATCCCAGGAATCAGTCTGGTGAACCTTCTCTGCACTCCCTTTATCATGCATTTGTGCATTGAGGATGGTTCAATTGCAATCATGTATTGTCTTTCTGCTGACTGGTCAGCACGCAACAAAAGCTTTTCACTGGGCCTCGGTACACGTGACAATAAACTGAACTAATAGTAATGGTCATGTAGTAATGACCCATGTTCAATGTGTCATTCCGTGGCTGGTCGCTGTATGAGGTTGTCACGGTTGCGGGCAGAGCACCAAGGCCAGCATTCCTTGTATGTGAATACCACGGCCAATGAAGCGTTGAAGTTCATTCGGAGATCATCTGCACCGTGCCAGGCTCATTCATTCATCGATTCATACATTCATTCATTCATATAAATAGTACATACTTGACCCTTCTTTTGCGGGCGACCTCTGCGCGCCACTGGGCGACTGGTTGAGGACCTTGGCTCGCTGGACTGGCGGGGCTGCCGGGGGGTCGCGGTCCGGAGAGGTGGGCCTGACGGAGAGCGCATCATTCTGCAGTGCGCTCTTCATCTGCTGCTGGAAGCGGGCTATTTGGACATGTTGCTCCTTGATGTCCTCCTGCATCCTGTCCATGGCCTTGTGCAGCCGCTCCTTGCCCGCCGTTAGGGCGCTGATCTGCTGCCTCTGTTCCTCCACTTGGCTGTTCAGGTTGGAGGTGACCTCGCCCTGCTGCTTCTTCTCCGTCCACGCTTGCTTGCCCCTCTCGTTCGCCACTTTCTCCAAGGTGGACATCTTCAGGTCGATCTTCTTGTTTTCCTTCAGCAGCTTTTTGACCCATGATTTGAGGCTGGTGATGTCGTGGCTGGTGGCCGCCTGGAGGCCGCTCACGGTGGCCGTGATGTTCCTGAACTGCTCGGCCAGTATCTCCAGCCGGAGATCCACGGTGGAAGAAGCGTTGAAGTTCTCGGAGATGATCTGCAACCGTGCCAGGCTCAGTTCTTGGAAACGACGGAACTACGGCAATGAATGGGAGGAGGTGACATGTTACAACACCAAGCAGCAGAGGTTTATTGATTGAAAGATACAGCACGGAAACAGGCCATTCGGCCCACCCAGTCCGCACCGCCCATCGCTCACCCATCACTAGTTCGATGCTAACCCACTTTCTCATCCACTCCCTACACTCGGGGCCATTACCCTCCAATCCCACACGCCTTTGGGATGTGGGAGGAACCCCACGGGGAGAAAGTACAAACTCCACACCGAGAGCAGGGGGGTGGGGATAGAAGCTGGGTCTCTAGCGCTGTGAGGCAGCGGCTCTGCCCGCGGCCTCTGTGTCCCGTTGCGAGGACATGTTTCATTTGGACACGGAGGCAGATAAAGATATCCCACAAATTCATGTTCTGGCCGGTAAACCTTTTCACCTCATTCATTTTATTCCACCTGGAATTGTCCCGAGAAGTGCTTAAATTCTAAACGCGTTTCATCAGCGTGTACATAGATACATAGAAAACAGGCGCAGGAGTAGGCCATTCGGCCCTTCGAGCCAGCACCGCCATTGGCTGATCATTCACAATCAGTACCCCGTTCTTGCCTTCTCCCCATATCCCCTTGATTCCGCTAGCCCTAAGAGCCCACGTTTGAATGCATTCAGTGAACCGGCCTCCACTGGCTTCTGTGGCAGAGAAGTCCACAGATTCACAACTCTCTGGGTGAAAAAGTGTTTCCTCATCTCCGTTCTAAATGACCTACCCCTTATTCTTAAACTGTGGCCCCTGGTTCTGTACTCCCCCAACATCAGGAATATGTTTCCTGCCTCCAGCGTGTCCAAACCCTTAGTAATTGCATATGTTTATGTGAACCCTATCATCCTTCTAAATTCCAGAGAATGCAAGAGAATGTCCTTCCTCAAACTAGTCAAAGAAAAGTGTCCCGAACCGACACGTCGCCTGTCCACTCTCTCCACACATGCTGCCCGTCCCGCTGAGTTCCTCCAGCAAAAGAAAGACACAAAATGCTGGAGTAACTCAGCGGGACAGGCAGCATCTGTTGAGAGAAGGAATGGGTGACGTTCTTCAGTCTGAAGAAGGGTCTCGACCTGAAACGTCGCCCATTCCTTCTATCCAGAGATGCTGCCCGACCCGCTGAGTTCCTCCAGCACTTTGTGTTTTGCTGGAGGTTCCAGCATCTGCAGTTCCCCGTGTCCCAGGGGAACAACAACAAGCCCCCTCGTGTACAGAGATCGCTGTCACACACCTGCTCCTCCAAGCGTCGGAACCGCTCGAAAAAAGGCTTCCTCTGTTTCATGCTGTCGGCGCTTTCAGCGCAGGTGGCGGCGTGTAGAACACAGCAGACACACAGCAGGGATAGCCAGGGGGGAGGTTTGCTGAAGTCCATCCTCATGTCTGACTGTGACCCCCAGCAGACGGGCCGCCGTGGCGAGCAATGCTGCTTTATATACACACGCCAGCTCTATCTTTGAAATGATTTATGATCCCATCCCAGCCCGGCTAATGTTACAGGCTAAACGGAAATAGAGGCGTTCTGGCAGACGAGGTTTGCAGACCTGACCCACTGCGCTGCCACAGCCCATTGACAGAGTCTTACTCTAACTTGGCAATGGGCGATGCCATGCGCTGTTGTTCAGTGAATGGCTGGAGGTACCTTTGTATGAATGGTTTCCAGCTGTTCCAAACACTGGACATTGGATACACAAGGAACTGCATATGCTGGAGTCTGGAGCAACACACAAAGTACTGGAGGAACTCAACGGGTCAGGCAGCATCTGTGGATTTGGATAGAGAACATTTCGGATTGAGACCCTTGATTGAAAGGTGCAGCAAGGGAACAAACCCAGAGTCCACGCCGACCATCGATCACCCATTGACACTAGTTCCACGTTGTCCCACTTCAGCATCCACACCCTGCACACACACTGGCAGCACCGGACGTCAGGATGGAACTCAGTAACTGGCGTTGTGAGGCAGCAGCTCTACCCGCTGATGGACTTAGAACAAAATAAAACACACACAGAAATACACAAGTCAGCCAGTCAGGAAGGAGAAGAGTTATGGTCATTCATTCTTATTGTGTGTCTTCCTTGAATCCCAATGCACAAAGTGGTTGAGGATACACTGACCGCACCCAGGTCCTCCTCTCGGGCATTTCCTGGCCACTGAGGAGCTGTCATTTCCAGTCTGGTTTTGTCAGACGTCTGATGAGAACAATGTGTGAACTGAAACTCTTGCACAGGTGGGTCTGGGGAGGGGGTGGGTTGTGAGGGTGTTGTTTCCTGCACCCTGCAGTCTGGGTGTGCTCCCTAAATACAGTTCATCGATTTTGAGCGGTTGTGGGCCTGAGATTAATCAATTAATATAACAGCTAGTAATAAGCAAACTGGAACGTGCACAAAGAAGATACGCAGTGCTGGAGTAACTCAGCGGGTCAGGCAGCATCTGTGGAGAATATGGATAGAAACATTACCTATCCATGTTCTCCAGAGATGCTGTCTGGCCAACGAGTTGCTCCAGCACAGTGGACTACAAGCTTATTTTTTTTTCGTTTTCATCTTGGTAGTGGCTGGGTTTTTGCTGTGTGGGGGGAAGATGTTTTAAATAAAATACTTCATGAAAGATTAATTTGGATTGAAAATACATGTGTGAAAGTAATAGTATAATTACTCACTTAAATATCCAGACTTCCTCTAGTCCCTCTGCTATCATCATTACAGTTTCACACGATTGCCAAGGTCCTTCACGGGCTAGCTAGAGTCTAGCGGAAAGAATAAACAGAGGTTTGGCTCAGTCTGTGTAAACGTGGTGGGATGGAGGATATGAGATCTAATGAGAATAACACAAACCAAACAATAAAGTGGATGTTAGGTACACAAAATTGCTGGAGAAACTCAGCGGGTGCAGCAGCATCTATGGAGCGAAGGATGCTGCTGCACCCGCTGAGTTTCTCCAGCAATTTTGTGTATCTTCGATCTTCCAGCATCTGCAGTTCCTTCTTGAACAATAAAGTGGATGTTACTTATTAGCCTTTAACATCCCCCTTCAGCTGACACTACTGACAATTGACAATAGACATTAGGTACAGGAGTAGGTCATTCGGTCCTTCGAGTCAGCACCGACATTCAATGTGATCATGGCTGATCATCCCCAATCAGTACCCCGTTCCTGCCTTCTCTCCATATCCCCTGACTCCACTATCTTTAAGAGCCCTATCTGGCTCTCTCTTGAACGTATCCAGAGAACCGGCCTCCACCGCTCTCTGAGGCAGTGAATTCTCTGTGTGCGAAAGACGGTGTCATTTCTTATACCTTCTATCCCATTACATACTTTCCCGGTTTTTACCACCGCACCTGACATACCCTCTAACTTAAAAATATATTTTCCCTCTCATTTTCCATTTCTGATGAAAGGTAATCAGCCTGACTGAGAATTCTGTTTCGCTTTCCACAGTTGTCGCCTGACGGCTAAATATTTGTTGTACTTTCTGTATGTATGAAACATTAAGAAGGAATCGACAAGTCAGACGGGGTAATCTACAAATAAAAAGGCACAAAATACTGGAGTAACTCAGCGGGTCAGGCAGCATCTGTGGAGAACATGGATAGGTGACGTTTCACAGAGTGCTGGAGTAACTCAGCGGGTCAGGCAGCATCTGTGGGGAACATGGATAGGTGACGTTTCACAGAATGCTGGAGTTACTCAGCGGGTCAGGCAGCATCTGTGGAGAACATGGATAGGTGACGTTTCACAGAGTGCTGGAGTAACTCAGCGGGTCAGGCAGCATCTGTGGAGAACATGGATAGGTGACGTTTCACAGAGTGCTGGAGTAACTCAGCGGGTCAGGCAGCATCTGTGGAGAACATGGATAGGTGACGTTTCACAGAGTGCTGGAGTAACTCAGCGGGTCAGGCAGCATCTGTGGAGAACATGGATAGGTGACGTTTCACAGAGTGCTGGAGTAACTCAGCGGGTCAGGCAGCATCTGTGGAGAACATGGATAGGTGACGTTTTGGGTCGGACCTCTTCTGATCTATAATCTCCAAACCCTATGCCCTTCCCACGTTGAACTTCATCTGACTTCTAAATTTCTAATCCTCTTTATTGACCATTTACTCGCACTTTTGATTTGTTTTCTCTTTGCAAATTCTTTGTCCGCGTTTAGCTGCCTTTAGAATCTATTTCGCAAACTTCCTCATAAATCTTCTTCTGTGCTTCCCATCTCAAATCTGCACCATTCTCTCTTTCCCCTGTTGAATTGATGGCCTTTCACAAAAACTCTTTCATATAATTGCTCATGCGATAGATTTTTTCAATTCAGTCATCACAACACCAGGAGGCTTTTCATATTTCCACAACAAAGGTTCGTAAATTCTTGGAACAGAATTAGGTGGACTATATCTGCTGCTTGGACAGGGTGAATGCACAGTGTATTTTACACGGAGTAGAAGAATCAAGAACATAGAAACATAAAAAATAGGTGCAGGGGGAGGCCATTCGGCCCTTTGAGCCAGCAGTGCCATTCATTGTGATCATGACTGACATAGGTTTAAGTTTGAGAGGAGGAAGATTGAATGAGAATCTGAGGGGTAACTTTTTCACACAGAGGGTGGTGGGTGTATGGAACGAGCTGCCAGAGGAGGTAGTTGAGGCTGGGACTATCCCAACGTTTAAGAAACATTTAGACAGGTACATGGATCAGACAGGTTTAGAAACATAGAAACATAGAAATTAGGTGCAGGAGTAGGCCATTCGGCCCTTCGAGCCTGCACCGCCATTCAATATGATCATGGCTGATCATCCAACTCAGTATCCCGTACCTGCCTTAGGGATTTGGAGGGATATGGGCCAAACGCAGGCAGGTGGGACTGGTGTAGATGAGGCATGTTGGCCGGTATGGGCAAGTTGGGCCGAAGGGCCAGTTTCCACACTGTATCACTCTCTGTGACACAGACGCTGGTCCTCCAACGCCTCCCGCCCGCAGGGTGGCGCTGTGACCACCCCGGTTCCGGTTCCGGTTCCGGTGAGGGATGGCGGCGGCGCTGGCGGCCCGAGGCCCGGGGACGGGTTAGTGTCACGTCACGCGTCATGCCCCTCCCCCCCCCCCCCCCATTTACTACCCCCCCCCCCCCCCCCCCCCCCCCCCCCCCCCCCGGGGGACCACGGGCAGGGTGGTGTCCCCCCTCCTCACCCCTCACCCCCCCCTCTGGGGGCCGGGCCCAGGTGTATGTTATTTCCCCCCCCCCCCCCCTGGGGGTCAGTGGCCCCATGGTGGAGAGCGCGGGCCTCACTGCAGCACCCGCTGGGGAGAGGAGGGGCAGTGGGCACAGGGCCAGCAGACCGTACATTGTCAGTGAACAGCACCCATCCCAAACAGCAAACAGCCCCCACCCCATCCCCCGAACCAGCACCCCCCCCCCCAAACAGCCCCACCCCCCCAAACAGCACCCATCCCCCAACAGCACCCCCCCCCCCAAACAGCACCCATCCCTACCCCCCCAAACAGCACCCACCCCTACCCCCCAAACAGCACCCATCCCCCAAACCCACCCACCCCCAAACAGCACCCACCCCTACCCCCCCAAACAGCACCCACCCCCTACCCCCCCAAACAGCACCCACCCCATCCCCCCAACCAGCACCCACCCCTACCCCCCCCAACCAGCCCACCCATACCCCCCCCCCAAACAGCACCCATCCCCCAACCAGCACCCATCCCCCCAAACAGCACCCACCCCCCCAAACAGCACCCATCCCCCCAACCAGCACCCATCCCCCCCAACCAGCACCCATCCCCCCCAAACAGCACCCATCCCCCCAAACAGCACCCATCCCTGGCGACAGCACCCATCCCCTGGTTGAGCACCCTAAGACCAGTGTCCAGTGTAGCACCTATCATGGGACCAGTGCCTAGAGCAGCAGCATCCGCAGTGCCACAGCAGTGCTGTTATCCTGCCCAGCACCACTGCAGCCTGCACCACTACCCAGCACCACTCCAGCCCGTAGCACTGCCCAGTTCCAATGCCTATCTCATATCATTACAGCACTAAACGAAACACAAAGTGTTGGAGGATTGCAGTTTCTCCGGCACCATCTGTGGAGGTACAGACAACATTTTGGGCCGGGACCCTGCTTCACACTGCCTGGAGTAAGGGGGAGAAAGCTGGAACCCACCGCCCTCTAACCCCCTGTACTTGCCATGCCCCCTCCACCATGGTGTACACACACACACACACACACATATCTTCCCCCACACTTGTTACCCATTCTGCCTACACTCAAGTGGGTCAAAGAGAATACAAGTCAATGAATATACTGGGAGATCCAACATTTCTTGCAGCGTTCTTTTCGCAGTGCTCTGCAATCTTATTTGTAGAAATTGATTACATTTGGATCTAGTATTTCACAAAACCGCCAACTTTTGTATTTGAGCTGTCTAATATAGACTAAGCCATTTAATGTTCAGCAGAGTGGCTAAAACCATTTAAAGGAGATATGCAGTGCAATAGTCTTTCAGGTGGGCTCCTGGTTCCCAAGATGGCGCCCAACCCAGGCGACTATTTGCGTGCTAGCCATGGAAGCAGATCTACAAACAAGTATTACAATCGCTCCGCTCTCTGAAATCTCTACTCCTGAAGCAACATTTCTTACACTGTAAATGGTTCGATTGTAATCATGTATTGCCTTTCTACTGGTACACAAAAATGCTGGAGAAACTCAGCGGGTGCAGCAGCATCTATGGAGCGAAGGAAATAGGCGACGTTTCGGACCGAAACCCTTCTTCAGACTGATGGGGGGTGGGGGGGGAGGAGCCCGAGGGGGGGGGGGGGGGGAGGAGACAGCTCGAGGGTTAAGGAAGGGGAGGAGACAGCAAGGGCTAGCAAAACTGGGAGAATTCAACGTTCATGCCATCCGGACGCAAGCAACCCAGGCGGAATATGAGGCGCTGTTCCTCCAATTTCCAGTGTTGCTCACTCTGGCAATGGAGGAGACCCAGGGCAGAGAGGTCGGATTGGGAATGGGAGGGGGAGTTGAAGTGCTGAGCCACCCGGAGCTCAGGTAGGTTATTGTGGACTGAGCGGAGGTGTTCGGCGAAACGATCGCCCAACCTCTGCTTAGTCTTTCTACTAACTGGTTAGTACGCAACTATAGCTTTTCATTGTGCCTCGGTACACGTGACAATAAACTGAACTGACTGGACAGAACTGAGCTGGGCGTTCAGGTAATAGAGGCATATGGTTCAGCACGATGTTAATCAAAACAGAGTGCTGGAGGAACTCAGAGGATCAGGCAGCACCTGTGGAGGGAATGGACAAGAGAGGTTTTGGTTTGGGACCCTTCTTCAGGCTTTCAGTGGAAGAGATACCGATGGGTTAGATGTCCATTCAATACTATACCGGTTATTTTTTTTGTGTTTTAGGACGTACTTCACTTTATGGCATTACAAAATTACTACATAAGCACGGAAGGATTTTGTGTCAATTACCATGCAAGTCATCAAGCCAGAGGAGGGCGTTCACAAATAAGAACATGGCTGTCGAACTGGACACCAACACAGGTAATTTAACAAGAATCTTGCTCTGTAATCTTTTGCAGATGAAGCAAGGACCAATGTGGGCACTTTGGAGACAGAGACAGAAGAATTTATAAATGGAAAGTAAAAAATGGTCCAGGAATTAAACAATTACCATGTGCTTGATCCATAGAAGAAGACACAGAAAGATTGCTGAATAAAATGGAGAAGCTAGTGTCGAATGAGAATGATAAACTACAGGTCTTTACTGTTCGTGACAAAATAGTACGAGAGAAGTGATTGAGCTTGGAACTCGAGTCCCAAAGACCTGATGTTAAGGTCTCTAAAGTTAACCTGGTTAACTTTATATATAGTGGATCCTCAGGGAGACATCTTTCAAGAGTCTATAAATTTTAGAATTGTCACTGTGATAGCAAGGTAGCAAATGTGACCCCAATTTTAGAACGGAAAAAGCCTGCAAACCAAACAACTAATCTGTTAATCGAACTTCTGGGTTAGTTTAATTTTTGTTGTAATTGAATGGCCAGGTTTGGACTGAGACAGACTCAGTCATTTGATGTCATTTACAGAAAGTGCTGTCCACAACCATGCCTTACGCTGTCTGAGAATGGTAAGTATCAGTGGGCTGAGGATTAATCCGTTTGCTAATTGAATAAGGAGTTTTCTGTCAACTTGGACATATCTGGCTAACATTTTGTTGCGTAAAAGAACAACACAAACACTTTGTAGAAACAAAGGACCTGCTGATGCAAGTTAATAGAAAAAAGGGCAGAGTGTTGGAGTAACTCAGCGGGTCAGGCAGCATCTGTGGAGAACATGGATAGGTGACGTTTCACAGAGTGCTGGTGTAACTCAGAGGGTCAGGCAGCATCTGTGGATAACAGGGATAGGCGGCATTTCACAGAGTGCTGGAGTAACTCAGCGGGTCAGGCAGCATCTGTGGAGAACATGGATAGGTGACGTTTCACAGAGTGCTGGAGTAACTCAGCGGGCCAGCCAGGCAGCATCTGTGGAGAACATGGATAGGTGACGTTTCACAGAGTGCTGGAGTAACTCAGAGGGTCAGGCAGCATCTGTGGAGAACATGGATAGGTGACGTTTCACAGAGTGCTGGAGTAACTCAGAGGGTCAGGCAGCATCTGTGGAGAACATGGATAGGTGACATTTTACAGAGTGCTGGAGTAACTCAGCGAGTCAGGCAGCATCTCTGGAGAACATGGACAGGTGACGTTCTGAAGGAGGGTCTTGACCTGAAACTTCACCTATCTATGTTCACCAGGGAAGCTACTTGATCTGTTGAATTACTCCAGCACTTTGTGTCCTTGTGTAGAAAATAGTTTAACGTTTATAACTTTTTTTCAGGAGTGGCTGTGATTAAAATGCAGAAGCCTCCTGTTAACAGTCTCAGCCTGGAATTTCTCACGGAGTTTGCAATTAGCATGGAAAAGCTGGAGATGGATCGGGAATGTCGTGGAGTGATTCTCACTTCTGTATGTATGATGAATAACTCTGCTTCACTGAATCATGGAATGATATACCATTTGACCCATCATGACTATGAAGACTCATTAGTAGACTCCCGTGCATATTTTTCCTATATCTATTAATCTAGGAAATATCTAATTCCCATTTAATTGCTATGATTGAACCTATCTTTTGCATCATTTTGTTTTGTGCATTTCACGACACACCAACATGTGTACAGCAGATGTAGAAACAAGGAACTGCACATGCAGGTTTACAAAAAAGACACCAAGTGCTGGACTCAGCGGGTCTGGCAGCATCTCTGGAGAGCATGGATAGGTACAAAGTGCTGGAGTAATACAGTGAGTCAGGCTGCATCTCTGGAGAGCATGGATATGTGATGTTTTGGATCGAGATGGCTGTCTTCTGGTACAAGAATATGATAATTAAGAACCAGATGATGTAGGTTTAAGGTGAAAGGAGAAAGATTTAATAGGAACTGGAGGGGCAACTTTTTCCACACAGAAGGCAGTGGGCATGTGGAATGCCAGAGGTGGTTGAGGCAGGTTATTATAACAACATTTATAAGACATTTAGCAGGTACATGGATAGGAAAGGTTTAGAGAGATTTGGGCCAAATGCGGGCAGGTGGCACTAGCTCATAGGCAGAGTTGTAGAGTTACAGTATGGAAACAGGCCCTTCGACCCAACTTGCTGATGCTGCCAAGATGCCCCATCTACACCTGCCCATGAGGCATCTTGCTCGGCATGGACAAGTTGGGCCAAAAGGCCTGTTTCCGTGCCGAATGTCTATATAATTCTGATAGGCACATATTAAATGGTAATGAGATTACTGCTCTTTTGAATTAATGATGTGGCACCAATGTGTAAAATGAGTAATTGAATTTTCAAATGAAATCGCACAAGTTTATCCCAATAATCTTCCCATGTGCTTGAACTGGTCCATATTTCGGAAAGCTAAAATGGAATTGTGCTTTAATTTTAGTCTATTCCCAACATCTTTTCTGCTGGTTTGGATATCACCGAGATGTGTGGGAAGTCCCCAGAACATACGGGGGAGTTCTGGAGATCAGTGCAGGAAATGTGGTTGAAACTCTACGGATCCAGCCTAGTGACCATCGCTGCCATCAATGTAAGTGGCACAGCCGTCTTTCAATTGAATTGAATTGAATACGTTTTATTAGCCAAGTATGCATACATACAAGGAATTTGCCTTGGTGCTTTGCTCGCAAGGATAACAATACAACATACAGTAGACAATTAAAAATAAAACATTATAATCTAAATATGTGAAGAATAAAATAAAATACCAGAGCAAAAGGAGGCTACAGACTTTTGGCTGTTGAGTAGAGCTACTGCTCATGGGGAAAAAAAGCTGTTTTTATGTCTGGCTGTGGCAGCTTTGACAATCCGGAGTCGCCTTCCAGAGGGAAGTGATTCAAAGAGTTTGTGGCCAGGGTGAGATGGGTCAGAGATGATCTTGCCCGCTCGCTTCCCGGCCCTTGCAGTGTACAGTTCATCAATGGGGGGGAGATTGCAGCCAATAACCTTCTCTGCTGATCGTACAATGCACTGCAGCCTCCGGGTGTCGTGCTTGGTGGCTGAGCCAAACCAGACCATTATGGAGAAGGTGAGGACAGACTCTATGATGGTAGTGTAAAACTGGGCCATCATTGCCTGTGGCAGATTTAATGATTTGTAATTTACAAATCATTTGTTTAAGTTGTTACTTATCCTCACATTTTTCAAGGAAGGGGCAATGAAACTGAAACATGAAGATTGACAGATCCACGTTCATTTAGGCACCTCACTATCATCATTTATTTGCAAAGTCAAACAGATTTTGGACCTTATTTGAATGGATAAGCACCCAATGTGTACATTACGGATACTTTGGATGGGACTAAAAAGTGCAGAAGGATAAAACAAAAACAGAAAATGGTGGACACACTCAGCAGGTCAGGCTGCATCTGTGGAGAGTGAGAGATGCAGAGAGAACATTTCAGTTGGGACACCCACTGTAAGAACTGAAAAGGTGACAAAAGAAAGTCGCAAAACTGCAGAGAGGGGGATGATGAGCTAAAACTGGGGTGACCACTGATGCTGCCTGACCCTTTCAGTTTCTCCAGCATCTTGTTCTTCAAACCTAGATTTTTGTACTTGTGGTTCTAATTGGAACGTAAATACACCTTGAGTCCAAACTAACAGCGGAGGCATGGCATTCTGTCGCTCTCTCTCTCTGCTCATAGCTGTGTTGTCTGACAGACCTTTATTAAAAGCAACGATTGTAATTAAAAAGTAACATTAGTTTGGCTGTGCTGCTGTTGTAGTAACTCGGTGTAAGGTGTGAAGCTGCCGTGTCTGTTGTGAATTGCAGGGAGCCAGCCCAGCTGGGGGATGTCTCATGGCTATGTCATGTGACTACCGAATCATGGCAGATCACCCAAAGTATCAAATCGGCCTGAACGAGACGAAGCTGGGGATTGTTGCACCGTTCTGGTACGTTGTCACGCAGCCCTCCGCTGAACTTTACACATCTACCTGTCTCTACCCAGCAGCTACGGTCACCCATCTACCTGCCTGGCTCCATCTGCCCATCACTCTCTCCCTCACCTGGTTCCAGTTGACGCCGCCAGCTCCTGCCTCCCCCTTGCCCTCACCTCTTTACACTCTCTCCCCTCCCTGCTCTCAGTCCTGATGCAGGGCCTTGACCCGAAATGTCGAGTCCCCTTTGCCTCCACAGATGCTGCCTGACCCTCTGACTGCCTCATCAGTTTGTTTATGTGCCATTTATTAAATAGCGAATGGATTTTGGTTAATGTGGCTCTTTCTCCATGTCATTGGCAAAGGTTCAAGGACACAATAACAAACACCATAGGGAGGCGGGCAGCCGAGCGTTCCCTCCAACTTGGCCTCTTGTACCCTGCCCCAGAGGCTTTGAGAATCGGACTTGTCGATCACCTCGTACCACAGGATAAAGTTATGCCAACTGCTTTAAGCACCATGTCAGAATGGTTGACTATTCCAGGTAAAACTGGTCTGACTTTATAAATCATAAAATAGTTCCGATGATTTTTGTTTTTCAGGAAGATCTTATTTTATTCCTGCACAAAATTAAAGAACAATGCGTGCGCAAGAAAGTTTGCTGAAAATGTACTCGGTGTTGTTAGAAATGATAACGTGACTTTCTCAGTTGGAAAAGCAAACAATTTGTTATTTTAGCTCTGAATTTTGTGATCTTTTCACATTGAGGAAGCCTTTAAAATGTCCGTGGTGCTTTTATAATTCAGCTTCTATGTTCTTTATGTGCAAAGCTGATTTTGCAAGCCAAAATTAATAACTGCACTGGGCTGTAATAACCTGTGCCCAGAATGCCATGTGCTATGATCAGCCATGATCACATTGAATGACGGTGCTGGCATGAAGGGCCGAATGGCCTACTCCTGTACCTATTGTCTATACCAGTTAGGGACAGTATAATTAGCTGCCATACTTGAGGAAGCACCTCCTGTAGATCCCTTCGATGGTACAGAGCTCAGTGCTCCTGGTGGACCGGGCAAGATTAGGTGAATTTAGTGAATTACACACAGCTTGATTGGCAAGTCTTAATGTAAGACATTACTTTATTAGCTTGAACGTGCTTTTTATTCCTGTGTCCCAATGTTATTTAAATTAACAAATTATTTGGAGTCAGGTTTTGTCCTTCAGTTTCTTCACAGATCCGTTACCTTTTCGAATGGTTTACCTTGCAGATCACGCTCGACAGATCACTAAGGCCATGATGCGGAAGCCAACACTCGATCGGCTTTTGACTCAACGCGAATCAGATATACAAAATTTTGTCAATTTTGTCAGCAAAGATTCTATTCAGAAATCGCTTGAGATGTACATGGGGATGCTAAAACAAAGAAAAAGCTGAGTTACCTTGTCCTTATGCAGGGAGGCTCAGCTTACTGGATAATTACTCCTGGGACTCTCTTAATATCACTTCTCTTTAATTGTTCCAAAAGATTTGGGAATGTTTCTGTTATGTTATCAATGACAGGTTTCAGCCTTTTCCAAATGACTACAAGACAGACTGAATTAGTGTCCAGACCATTGCAATATAAAATATGCAATAAAGTGCCTAAATTTGTGCCAGTCTCTTGATTGTGTAGATTAATCAAGGATAATGCCTCAATAATAATATTTTCATGGTGTATCTACTATTTTTACTTATTTGGTTGAATCTTTCGAAAGCAAGTCCAGGCATTAATTTGGGCATTCAGCACTTAAACTTTGTTGGGATGCTAAACTTGTTTTTCGTTTTCCAGAGAACTTTTTAAAGAATGTCTCTTTCAAATGAGTAAGTGATTTGTAGTAATCTGTTCTATGTATGGAACCAAATCTGCAGAGTGGCTTACATTAGGGGACAGAATAAACTTTTATACAACTGTCTTTCTCTATGATCTTAACATAGTTGTTGTAGGTGAGTGAAAGATAACTGACAATCGGGTGATTGAGATAAAGTATGATTTGTCACATGTACCGAGGTACAGTGGAATACACTTTGGTATACAGTTCAGAACAAGTATCACTATACATAAACGCTTAGATACATCTTAGATGAGCACCTCAGATACAGTACAAGTGTATAGCAGTAGCACACTGAGACAGTACACAGAGTCGACAGCTTGGCATCATTTTCAAGTCCTCACTGTGATGCACCAGGTGTTAGAAACACAAAAATAGGTGCAGGAGTAGGCCATTCAGCCCTCCGAGCCAGCACCACCATTCAATATAATCATGCCTGATCATCTAAAATCAGTACCCCATTCCTGCTCTTCCCCGCCATATCCCTTGATTCCTTTAGCCCTAAGAGCTAAATCTAACTCCCTTGAAAAGATCCAGTGAATTGGCCTCCACTGCCTCTGTGGCAGAGAATTCCACAGATTCACAACTCTCTGGGTGAAGGAAGTTTTTCCTCATCTCAGTCCTAAATGGCCTGCCCCTTATTTTTAAACTGTGACGCCTGGTTCTGATCTCCCCTAGCATTGGGAACATTTTTCCTGTGTCCTACCTGTCCAATCCTATAAGAAAGCCACTCTTGTGGTAATAGTGTTTGTGCAGCTGCTGCAGTCAGAACATAGAACAGGATGGCACAGAAACAGGCCCTTTGGCCCAGAATGTCCATGCCAAGTTAAACTAAAACCAGGTCTTTGGTCGGTGGTGAACTCTGGGATGATCTAAGTGGGTTATTTGCTGATGAGAATGTTGTTGATGTCAAGGTGAGGTGATTACTGTTCCTCTAGTTGGAGATGGTCAATGCCTGGCACTTTCATGATGTGTACAGAGGTTGTCACGTTTCATTCACAGCAGGTATGCTTGTCATGTCTTGCTTCATTATCTGAAAATCTGCTATTGGAATCGACCACCATTGTAATTATTCAATACAAATTTTGAAAACTTGTTTTGTTGCCTTTTTTCATTGCAAATTACTTCTGCACAGTTTAGTCTTTGGTTAAAGTCTTCTTCCGGCCATATATGTAACCAGTGCATTTTTTGTAGACAAAAATGTGCTTGTACATATATCAACTAAGCCACATTTATCAACATTTTTTTTCTATGGACTCTCTTCTTCTGTGATATGATTTTGTGATCAATCAACTTCAAACTTAATAAACATTACTAAAAAATATAAAATTGACACAGGATAAAAAGTAAACATATTATTAAAATTATCATTTTTAGAGGTGCCGGTATGTCGTACCATTACAAAAAAAAGCACTGCCTGTAACCCAAGGTAGACAAAAATGCTGGAGAAACTCAGTGGGTGAGGCATCATCTAGGCGACATTTCGAGTTGAGACCCTTCTTCAAACTACTCCACTGTCTGTAACCCAATAATTTTCATATCTTTTAATACACTGCACAGATTTAACTTGTTTAAAAAAATGATAGACAGTTTTTTTTATTATAGATATAAACTTTTATGTTAACTTTGTTTTAACTTTTCAGTCTGGCCCACAAACTTGCTGGTAAAATCTTTTCCTCCTTTTACATACACTCGTGGAAATAACAAGTGACTCTTATGGATTTTTTCTTTCTGAAAAACAAAACGATTCCACTTTTCATCTTATGAATTGAGGATGTCACAGGGAAATGGAAATCAACCCCGCACACAGTGAAATTTGAGTTGCCACTTAAAACTTTGTTTTGCTGAGAAATGAAGGTTGAGCAAATTTGTCAAACATACTTTACATTTCATAAAACCATGTTTGACCAGAGTTTATTATATTCATCTTTCCAAAATGATTTTCCTCTGATTATTCACTCCAGCAGCTTGCCAGTAATATAGCTGTTAGTTGGATTAGTTGGATAACTGGATTTCTCTTCGTTCTGACTTTTTTGGATGAGGGAATTATGTTGGCTCTTCTACAATCTTCTGGAAGTCTCCTTTAAATCCCCACCTCCTTTCTCCTTTGGCCCGTTCTTTAGGAAAACTGCACAACCTGGAATATTGATCACTCTGCAACCATGTTTCGGTAATAGCAATTACATCGGACAACTTATTAAGAAAGAACTGCAGATGCTGGAAAAATCAAAGGCAAGACAAAAATGCTGGAGAATCTCAGCGGGTGAGGCAGCATCTATGGAATGAAGGAGTAGGTGATGTTTCAGGTCGAGACTCTTCAAGACAACTTAAAGTAGTACTTAAGAAGTTTTTAAGAAGGAACTGCAGATGCTGGTCTGAAGAAGGGTTTCGGCCCGAAACGTTGCCTCTTTCCTTCGCTCCATAGATGCTCCACTGAGTTTCTCCAGCGTTTTTTTGTGTACCTTAAAGTAGTACTTTATTGGACCTCGTGAAACACGAGGCATTGGAAATGATTTCCACACGGCCTGTTTTGAAAACATTTGTCATTATATACTAACTAAATATCAAAGTGAATCTGAGAAGAAACCCCAGCAATTTGAACTTTGTCAAAATATTAAATTAGTTTTGACTGCTGCCTTAATGGAACTTTAAATGTGGATTGAGGTAGGAACAGCAACAACATTTAAAAGACATATGGTTCTGTCTTTAAATAAGGCAAAATTCAGCCCATAAAAACTGTTTGGCACAATAACATCTAAACTCAGAGTGAAAGGCAGAGTTCTTTAGCATTACCGTTACATGTGGGAGAAAGAAATGTATCACCCAGATCTGATGTGTCACAGATGTAGAGGGAGGTGGGCAAATTAGAAAAATTTAGATGGGGCATTTTGGTCGGTATGAAGTAAAAGGGGTGTCTTGGATTGCATGGAATATATGGGGCATTATAGACAATAGGTACAGGAGTAGGCCATTTGGCCCTTCGAACCAGCACCACCATTCAATGTGATCATGGCTGACCATCCCCAATCAGTACCCCGTTCTTGCCTTCTCCCCATATCCCCTGACTCCGCTATCTTTAAGAGCCCTATCTAGCCCTCTCTTGAAAGTATCCAGAGAACCGGCCTCCACCGCCCTCAGAGAATTCCACACACTCACAACTCTCTGTGTGAAAAAGTGTTTCCTCATCTCCGTTCTAAATGGCTTGCCCCTAATTCTTAAACTGGCCCCTGGTTCTGGACTCCCCCAACATCGGGAACATTTTGGTCAGCATGGACCATGAGACATCTTGGTTGGCATGGAGTAGGGAAGGCATGTTATCTATTCAGCATGGATTAGATGATGGATCTTGGTCAGCATGGACTAAATGGAGCGTCTTGGCCAGCATCGTTAGATGGGCCAAAGGGCATGTGCCGTGCTTTTTGGGTCTGTGTAGATGATATAAAGACAGCAGATAGAAACACAATGCTGATGTAACTCAGCAGGTCAGGTAGCATCTTTGGAAATAAGGAATATGTGATGTTTCAGGTGAGAACCCTTCTTCAGGCCTTCAGTTTAAACCAGCACCTGCTGTTCCTCCCGACACATGACATGATGGGTTGGGTGATGAGCTGCCATGAGTGAGTAACTGAGTGGGTGAGGGAGGGAGGGAGTGAATGAGGGAGTGAGTGAATGGGTGGGCGAGTGCTTGAGGGAGGTTATGAGTGAGGGGGCTGTGTTGAGGGGGAGTCAGTGAGAGGTGGAGGGTGAGGGAATGAGATGAGAGTTAGTGAGGGTGAGTGAGTGAATTAGTGGGAGAGTTAGTGAGGGTGAGGGCCCTGTGTTGAGGGTGAGGAGTGAGTGAGTGAGTGAGTGAGTGAGTGGTGAGTGTTGAGGGTGAGGGAGGGCGGGCCTCCCCTCCTCGCCGCGCGCTCTGACTCTGACTCCGCCCGCCCGCCCCGGGCTCGAGTTGAAGCGGCCGCCGAGCGGCGGGAGTCAGGCCCGGGGATCGGGGATCGGGGATCGCGCCGCCAGGCCCCGGCTTCCCTCCCAGCTGCGGCCCGACACAAACCACAGGCCGTGGCTCCGGCGGCGGTGAGTGAGTGAGTGAGTGAGTGAGGAGCGGCGGCGGGAACACACGGGCTCCGGCATCACCCGGCCCGGCCTGAGGGTGAGAGGGAAGGAGTGAAGAAGGAGTGAGTGAAGGAGGGAAGGAAGGAGGGAGAGAGGGAGTGAAGGAAGGCAGAGAGGGAAGGAGTGAAGGTAGGAGAGAGAGAAGGAGTGAAGGAAGGAGGGAGAGGGAAAGAGTGAAGGAAGGAGGGAGAGAGTGAAGGAAGGAGGGGGTGAGTGAAGGAGGGAGGGAGTGAAGGAAGGCAGAGAGGGAAGGAGTGAAGGTAGGAGTGAGTGAGGGAGGGAGGGAAGGAAGGAGGGAGGAAGAGAGGGAAAGAGTGAAGGAAGGAAGGAGTGAGTGAAGGAGGGAGGGAGTGAGAGAGTGAAGGAAGGGAGAGAGGGAAGGAGTGAAGGAAGGAGTGAGTGAAGGAGGGAGGGAGGGAAGGAAGGAAGGAAGGAGAGAGAGAAGGAGTGAAGGAGGGAGGGAGTGAAGGAGGGAGGGAGGGAGTGAGTGAGTGAAGGAGGGAGTGAAGGAAGGAGGGAGGGGATGCTGGAAAAGCTCAGGCCTTGATGTTCTGCGTTTGGGCGGCGCCTGCCCCATCCCTGTCCACAGAGAAGCCGTTTGCAGGCGGCTACAGCAGAGAGAGGGAGGGGGGGAGGGGGGAGGGGGGAGAGGAACACCCTCGCCAGGAACCGGCTCACCTCTACCCCACTGTGGACATTGGACCTTGTCTCTGGACCTGGTGCTGTCAACTATATTCTGTACTTTATAAGTTCCCCTATGCTCTACCTATTGTACATACGTTTGAACTAATTGTATTTGTCAATAGTATTATCTGATCTGTTTGGATAGCACGTAAAACCTTTCACTGTACCTTGGTACACGTGACGTTCATAAGCCTAAACCTAGAGATGTTCCATAGATGGTGGCCAGGACACCTAGACCATCGCCTCCACTTCCTCCTGCATCTTGGTGGCATGAGTAGAGATGCAGTCTTCCATTGAAGTCCTGCTATTGTAGTATTATGGCATTGTAGTACTAGTTTCTACAAGCGTTTATTTTTCCCCAGTGTGAGATTTGAACCCAGGAACATTAGCCTCAAATTAGAATGTACTGCCAGCTAGGTCTGCAAACATACAGCATGGAGCAGTAGTCCAAAGCAACTTCTAAACTCCACCATTCACACATCTTGAGTCAAGATGGTTTATAAAATAATATTTATTAACCAAATTCGGCAGTCAACCAAGATGCTTAAATGAACAATCTTAAGCTACTTAGGACAACAATCTGCCATAAACACCATCAAGAGGGACCGATATGTGTCCTCGCACCTTTCAATCCACACTAAAATATGTTAGTAAACATATTTAAACTTTTGTGGACTTGAATTTAAATTATAATGTTATCAAGGCCAAATGTCCAATTGTGTCTGATTTGTCTGAAGAAGGGTCTCGACCCAAAATGCCACCCATACCCTCTCTCCAGAGATTCTGCCTGTCCCTCTGAGTTACTCCAGCATTTTGTGTCTATCTTTACTTCAAATCTGTTATCTCCCTTCTGTGGAATGAAATGGTAACTAGTGTTTTGAAGTTATGCTGAAGATTTTTGTGTGTCTGCAGGATAAGATGACGGATATTCGCCACTCCCTATTACGCCGCGATGCTTTAAGTGCCGCGAAAGAACTCCTGTACCATCTGGACATTTTCTTCAACAGCCAGCTGCAGAATGTCCCTGGATCACTGGTTGACAAATCCACCATTGAGCTGGTCGAGGAATTTATATTTCAACTTCCAAAAGAACGTAATGCTCAACCAAAAGTAAGTTGTACAAGATAATTTCAGAAGATCTATAATTTACCATTTTAAAAACTACCTACTGTCCCTCTGAGTTACTCCAGCATTTTGTGTCTATCTTTACTTCAAATCTGTCAGGCAATGCCCTTTTTGAGAATGGGGTCTAGGCTTGAAACATTTATCCATTTGTTGAAGAAGTGTCCAGACCCAAAACATTGCCTATCCAGAAATGCTGCCTGACCTGCTGAGTTACTCCAGCACTTTGTGGAGTTGCTCTCGCGTCTGCAGTTCCTTGTGTCTCCATTCATCCATCTCTTCTTGTCATAGACGATGACAGACCTTTAGAGAATGTTCCATATGTGATAGGTTAAGCATAAACTAGCATGAATAAGGAAGCTCCAAATTTTTGAAACTTGGGCAACATGCTTGATTGAGTAACTCTTCCTTTTGTCTCCATAATCAATCATAAACTACATTATTTGTCAGTATTTGCATGATAGAGGAACTTTATTTGAGACAGTCATACCCATAAAAAGGCAATATGGGTTAAGCATACAACTAGCATGAATAAGGAAGCTCCACATTTTTGAAAAGCGTAAAAAATGCTTGATTGAGTTTGTCAAAGTGGTTTTAACCTTCTTGACGGGACGACCTTACTCCCGTAGCCGGCGGTGGGCGTCCTCGTTGGGGCAAGCGAGCTCCTGCATTGGGGGGGGGGATCTCAGCTTCCCTGCGCCGGGTGATCTACCCCGGGTCGGGACTAGTGGAATGTTGTGCGGCTTTTGGAGCTTCCTGACGTCGGTCTCTTACCTGAGACTGCGAGCTCCTTGATGTTAAAGTCCGCAGGCCGCGGTTGGAGAGTCGATCCCAGACAAAGGATCGGCTGCGATGGTAAGTCCACACCCCCGCGTTGGGGCTCCAAGTCAGTCCCGAGCATGACCTCCAGCTCCATGATGTTAGGCTGCAGAGCGACCGGAGATACGACCCGGAAAACAATCGTATATCTCCGGCAAGGTTAGAGTTTGAAAAAAGGTTTCCTCCCGATCCCCTCCCCCACCCCCCACATAAAACAAACCAGAGAACATTAACACAAATGTGGAGAAACGGCAAGTAATTCATGTAATTCTTTACTACTGAGCTCATTTTTTTTAGTACTTTCTGGTGGTTTTACAACATTTTAAAGTAATTTTAATCAGTTAGTTTTGTATGTTGGTGAATAACAGAGACATTCTCAAATACTCAGGCTGTTTTTATCTTGTGTTCGGGCTCGTAACAAAGTTAATTTGGTTGCCAAAAGCACTTCTGTCAGCTATGCAGGACCTCAGTTCAAGACGGTTTAAATAGCGATATCTATTCTGCAGAAGATCTCAGGAATGAGTAGGTTAACATATGATGAGCATTTGACGGCACTGGGCCTTTACTCGCTGGAGTTTAGAAGAATGAGGGGGGACCTCATTGAAATGTACAGAATAGTGAAAAGCTTGGATAGAGTGGATGTGGAGAGGATGTTTCCACTAGTGGGAGAGTCTAGGACTAGAGGTCATGGCCTCAGAGCCAGCATCCCCATTCAATATGATCATGGCTGATCATCTAAAATCAGGATACACAGAAAAGCTGGAGAAACTCAGCGGGTGCAGCAGCATCTATGGAGCGAAGGAAATAGGCAACGTTTCGGGCCGAAACCCTTCTTCAGACTGATCGGGGGTGGGGGTGGGTGGGGACAAGAAAGGGAAAAGGAGGAGTAGCCAGAAGGCTGGAGGGTGGGAGGAGACAGCAGGGGAGCTGAGGAAGGGGAGGAGACAGCAAGGACTAACAGAATTGGGAGAATTCGATGTTCATGCCCCGGGGGTGTAGACTCCCCAAACGGAATATGAGGTGCTGTTCGGCCCGAAACGTTGCCTATTTCCTTCGCTCCATAGATGCTGCTGCACCCGCTGAGTTTCTCCAGCTTTTCTGTGTAACCTTCGATTCTCCAGCATCTGCAGTTCCCTCTTAAACACCATCTAAAATCAGGAACCCGTTTCTGCTTTTTCCCCGTATCCCTTGATTCCTTTAGCCCCAAGAGCTAAATCATACTCTTAGATTCACCTCTCAAGGAGCTGAGAAATTTCTTTAGTCGGAGGGTGGTGAATCTGTGGATTTCTTTGCCACAGAAGGCTGTGGATATTTTTAAGGCATAGATAGATAGATTCTTAATTAGTACGGGTGTCAGAGGTTATGGGGAAAATGCAGAAAAGGGAGCGATAAATCAGCCATGATTGAATGGCGGAGTGGGTTTGATGGGCCGAATGGCCTAATTCTGCTCCTATCACTTATGACTTTAAGAACTGGATTGGGGACAGATGAATTCCGATTATGCTGTTTCCGCTGATTATAAGCTATTTGGGCTATTTTGTCTCCAGTGATGTGTGTCCTTTTTTGTATTTCATTGTGCTTTCTTCTGTACTAACCTTTAGTTTCCTTTATTGCAAGAGATTGAGTTCATTGCAGGAGCTACAACTGCTGGAGATCATGTGTTGTTATTTCCAAGAACAAAGTAAAGATGCAGTTCGACAGATCATCTTCTCTGCACTGTTTGGTCCTCAGGGTAATAAAGCTGATGACAATAGACTGGCTATGTTGGGGAAACTCGTCTCCATGGCCATAGCAATCTGTCGTGTTCCCATTCTGGAATGTACTGCCATGTGGTTACAGGTATGTCCCGCCCTCTGAAAGCGTAAGGTAAAATATTGGAATGTTGCAAAGTAAATGGCTATCCAATAATAATGAATGAAAGTAGAGTGTGTGATTTGTTCCACCTTTTTGTTTGTTTTGTGAAGAGAGAGAGATTATTAGTTGATGCAAGTGAAGAATGTCTGCTTCCCCATCCACTGCCCCACCCCGCCTTTACAGCTTTCTCCACCCCTTCCCTTCTACTATCCGTCTGAAGAAGGGTCCTGACCCAAAACATCATCTGTCCATTCCCTTCCTGATGCTGCCTGACCACTGTGTTGGTCCAGCATCTGTTTTGCCCGAGAATATTTTACTTAGTATGACTGTATGGTAACTCAAATTTCACTGTACCTTAATTGGTACATGTGACAATTAAATTGAATCTTGAATTTCTATGTATAATGTTTATAAAAAATAATGTTTTATATCTGTGCATGAAACTTTTCTGTCTTACCAAACCAACAGCACTATATTGTGTGTGCACTGTTACACCTTTAACTTTTAAATGTTTAAAAAACTTTAAAATTAAATCCATCCTTGCATTTGTCATTTATTGATATCTAACATTAAAGGTGTTTGAAATTAAATCACAATTGAATTAATTTAGATGACCTATGCAATGATTTGAAGATAGACACAAAGTACTGGAGGAACTCGGTGAGACAGGCAGCTTCTCTGGAGAGAAGGACTGGGTGACTTTTTGGGTCTAGACATCACTCAAACCTTCTCTCCAGAGATGCCGCCTGTCCCGCTGAGTTACTCTAGCACTTTGTGTCCATCTTCGGTGTAAACCAGCATCTGCAGTTCCTTCCTACACATTTCATGTGCAATGATTTTTCTCTGTGGCTGTGTTGCAGAGAACACACGCGGTATTCTGTGTGAAACTTGCGAAGGTCTTGGTGGAGGATTACTGCATTCTGGTGCCTGGCTCTGTACAGACACTCAAGCGGATTGTTCACGCCAGTCCACGCTTCTGCTGCCAGCTGATCACTGCAGTCACTGCCCTCTATGACCTCTCCACAGGTATGGTATTGACACCATCTTTAAAAAGCACCTGTTTGAATCGTTTTACCTTTCACAATTTTACAATGTACTGCACATATTCTTGCTTTGTTCTGTGATTATGTTATTTTTTCATTGATGGGAATATTGAAACCTCTAATTCATTTGTTCCTGTTTTTCTCTTCTGCTATAATTACTTATTATATCATCTTCCATCTCTAAACCTTTATGGTTATCATGTACTTTTGCACACGTGAGGCAATAAACTGACCTGAACTGGTTGCAGTATCTTTAAAGAAGGTTTGTGGGGGGAACGGGGTGACATAGCAGTAATGCTGCCTTTTCTCTGAGCTCAGTTGTTCTATAGACAATAGGCAATAGGTGCAGGAGTAGGCCATTTGGCCCTTCGAGCCAGCTCCGCCATTCAATGTGATCATGACTGATCATCCCCAATCAGTACCCCGTTTCTGCCTTCTCCCCATATCTCCCCCTGACTCGTCTATTTTTAAGAGCCTTGTCTAGCTCTCTCTTGAAAGTATCCAGAGAACCGACCTCCACCGCCCTCCGAGGCAGGAAATCCCACAGACTCACTACTCTCTGTGAGAAAAAATGTTTCCTTGTCTCCGTTCTAAATGGCTTACTCATTATTCTTAAACTGTGACCCCTGGTTCTGGACTCCCCCAACATTGGGAACATGTGCCCTGCCTCTAGCGTGTCCAAGCCCTTAACAATCTTGTTCTGTTGCAGATGACCTGATTCCTCCACAAGATCTGCTGGAGATGGTCGTATCCTGGGTGTTCGAGGATCCACGGTTGACACTCATCACGTTCTTGAACAGTGCAGCGAATCTCCCACGCGGGTTTCTGGAGCTGACACCGCTGCCAGGCCTGATCCGCTGGTGTGCACTTGCACCACTAGCTTACAAAAGGAACTGCAAGACTCCCTCAGCACCAAGCTTTGTGAATGGGCACAGCAACAAAATGTGCAAGGAGGTTGAAAGTGACGGAAACAAGGACATCAAGATCCTTTACTCAAAGCTGCATCTAAGTGTCCTTCAAGTCCTTATGATTCTTCAGGGCCATTTAACGGAGAAAAACTTGTACGGACGGTTAGAACTCATCATGTTCGATCACATCGAACGGCTTGTTGGAGACATTAACAAATTGGTTAAAGAACTGAACCTTTCGAATCCCGTGAAGGAGGTTGAACTGGCGTTGGACAGGTTAGCTCAAGCTCTGCAAGTTGGTATCGCATCAGGAGCGCTGCTGTGTGCCCGAGGTAAGCTGAGGACATTACTTAGAAACAAGCAACTGCACATCCTGGCTCCTGGCTTCCTCCTTTGTGTGCAAAAGGATACAAGCTGCTGGAGTAACACAGTGGGTCAGGTAGCATCTGTGGAGAACATGGATAGGTGATGTTTCACAGAGTGCTGGAGTAACACAGCGGGTCAGGCAGCATCTGTGGAGAACATGGATAGGTGACGTTTCACAGAGTGCTGGAGTAACTCGGGTCAGGCAGCATCTGTGGAGAACATGGATAGGTGACGTTTCACAGAGTGCTGGAGTAACACAGTGGGTCAGGCAGCATCTGTGGAGAACATGGATAGGTGACGTTTCACATTGAGTTCTCCAGTGATGCTGCCTGATCTGCTGTGTTACTCCAGCACTTTGTATCCTCTTCAGGACCTAACTGTGTTGAAATAAATTAATTGGGTTATCTTGCAGAAAGGTTGTTGAATATAATTCAGTTACATTCCTTAGCCAGACTCTTTGATTATTGAAAATATGAAACAATTTACATTATGTGGTTTTTCTTTGATATTCTGTTTTTGTTTTCATATTATGACCAGAAGTTATATCATCCCAAAGTTATAACAGTAATTGTAGGGTACTTTCCCAGAAGGTGAGGTCAAATAAGTAGGCAAAGGGTAAATCAGTCACTGTGGGATTTTTAGTGACCCAGTTCAAGTGAGTAGTTCAAGCATTGCTTCAGTAGATATTTAGTAGACATATTGTTCAATAAACAATGATATTGTGCTTGAGAAACTAGAAACCGATCTAAACTCCGAAGTATGTTCCAGATCTAAAATGTCACCAATCCATGTTCTCAACAGATGCTGCCTGACCCGCTGAGTTACTCCAGCACATTATCTTTTTTTGTAAACCAGCATCTGCAGTTTATCCATTAAATTGACAATATTGTTTTAACTATATTTTATTTAACTCTGATATATTGATTGAATTTATTAATTAGATTTTCTCCTTTTTATAAAACTGCTATACATAGGGTTTTATTAATTATCACATCAGCAGCAATTCATATTTAATAATTTAAGCTCAATGATTCTTGGTTGAGTTTGTCTATCTACATGTAAATACACACTAATTCAATCTATGGGTTATGTTGCATTCAATATTAGTAAATTTCTAAGTGTTGAAAAGGAACAAGAATTAAATTTGACAACTGGGGCAGTGTGGTTTAGCATCTGGAGGAGCTGTTTGCATTCTTATTTCAAGGCCAGATCACCCTCCTTGCTCTGCCTATTGAATGGGATAACACTGGGAAATATATGTCTTTTACATGTTTTCATTATAATTCCAAAGAAGAAAGAGGGGAACATAAAATTTGCCTGAACACTGTGATTTGTAAACAATACAGATTTTATTTAAAAAAAGACTGCCAAATTCTGTGATGTGTAATGTTAGATTACTTAACAATCTGATCTTCCCAAGATAAAACATGGTCTTGGACAGACTTTCAGTGACATCACATTTTGGTGTATATTTTCAATTTAAATCTCTGACTAATCAGTTTAATCTTCTTGCGTTTGGCGTGCACAGCCTAGAGTTGTAGGTCAACCTGTTCTATTTGGTCTATTTGTTTGTACACGTCGGGTTGATTGCGTTAGGCGAAGCAGGGTGGACCACGTGAAGGTTGCAATCTCCCATCGTATCAGTTTGATAAAAAATCAGCAATATCTTTAACCTCGTTACTCTGGTAAAGGTTAGTTTATTTTGGAAATGTAAATTTGGAAAACATAAAAGTAATTTAAATTATTGAATGTATAAATATTTACATATTGTTGACTAAATGAGTTTACTTTATTAATTGTTATCATGCATTTTCTAGATAATTTGCGTTCCATCTGCTCTGCACTTCCACCTCACAAGTAAGCAAGCTTATTCTCTACAGTATTTGATAATTTCTGAGAAAAACATTAATTTAAAATAGTTGCTGTGAACTTTACGTTTTTATTTCTGTGCTACGAAAAATTGCTCACATTTTTTAGTCTGTGACTCTCTGAAAATAGACACCGTGGTGCAGCTGGTAGAGTGGTGGGCTCACGGCTGGTAGAGCGGTGGGCTCACGGCTGGTAGAACCGCGGGCTCACGGCTGGTAGAACCGCGGGCTCACGGCTGGTAGAGCCGCGGGCTCACGGCTGGTAGAGCCGCGGGCTCACGGCTGGTAGAACAGCGCCAGAGCCCCTGGTTCAAGTCTGGCCTCGCTTGCTGCCTGTGTGGACTTTGCACGTTCTCCCTGTGACTGTGGCTTTCCTCAGAGTGCTCCAGTTTCTTCCCATGTCCCAAAGACTTGTGGGTTTGTAGGTTAATTGACCTGGAAATTTCCCCTAGTGTGTAGGGAGTGGATGAGAAAATGGAGTAACTTAGAACTAGTGTGAAGGGGGTGATTGATAGAAACATAGAAAAAAATTGGTGCAGGAAGTAGGCCATTCGAGCCAACACCATCATTCAATATGATCATTGCCGATCATCCAGATTCACAACTCTCTGGGTGAAGAAGTCTTTCCTCATCTCGGTCCGAAATGGCCTGCCCCTTATTCTTAAACTGTGACCCCTGGTTCTGGACTCCCCCCAACACTGGGAATATTTTTCCTGCATCTAGCCTGTCCAATCCTTTAAGAATCTTATCTGTTTCTATAAGATCCCCTCTCATCCCACTAAATTCCAGTGAATACAAGCCCAGTCGAACCATTGTTTCATTGACAATGACAATTCAATGACAATTAAATGTATCTTGTATCTTGTTGATGGTCTGCGTGGACTCAGTTGCTCAAAGGGTCTGTTTCCGCGTTGTATCTTTAAATCGATCAAAATAACTTAAATAGATATGAATATATTGGGCTGTCAATAAGCAGCATGCATCCAGAAAAAGAGATTGCGTCCTTCTTTATCTGTCTCTAACGTTATAGATATTTTAATTGTAATCAGCATTTTTCTTCAAGCATTCTACACCCAGTGAATTTTTATTCTCCGGGTCATCTGATCACTCAGTAACTGCCAGTGCCATATTTCTGGTGTACAGGTGGTTGGGGTCAGCTTACAGCTCCTGGCTCCCTCACCAAGTCACTGGGAGCTAAAGCTGCAGGTCTCAGTGACAGGGGGCCAGTGCTCCTTCACCAAGACTCTCAGCCTATTGGTGAAAGAACTCTGACTGAGATCCTGGGTGGATAGAATGGATGTGGAGAGGATGTTTCCACAAGTGGGAGTGTCCAGGACCAGAGGTCACAGCGTCAGACGAAAAGGACGTATCTTTAAAAAGGAGATGAGGAGGAATTTATTTTGTCAGAGGATGGTGAATCTGTGCAATTCTTTGCCACAGAAGGCTGTGGAGGCCGTCAGTAGATATTTTAAAGGCAGAGATAGATAGATTCTTGATTAGTACGTGTGTCAATACCAATTATATAAAGACTTTTACATTGGAAATTGAATTTCATAGTAGGGATAAAATAAACGTTTTTAGTGTGAGCTTGTAGAAAAACAATAGGGAATAGATAGCAGCAGCTGAAAATGGCTTTAGTTAATTTGCATTTCTTGCTTGCTGTCACCATTAATCATCTATCATGCATTATTATCTCTCTTATTGTCACTTTTACGGGGATGATTGAGTGCTATGAGAATTAAAAAATATATATTATTATTGAACCTGATTTGCCAGGTCACGGATTTTAAGAAGTTGAACATAAGGAAAGCTAGTTGTAACGTTTATTTTGTTTCTGGACAGCTTGCTTCAGTTGGTTTTGACGGGACCAGTCCAGCAGCCATCACATACAGCGTTGCCGCCTGGCTTCTACCCACACATCCACACGTCCCCAGCTCGCTACCCCATGTACTCAACTCACCCGGTGCAGACGTACATGCCGGGCATGGCTTTCTCCTATCGGCCGATCCGGTGAAAGATTCTCCATTACAAAGATATCCATCCACCTCGTTCGTGGATATGTATAGTTTTTGCATTGAAACCAATTGCGAAGAGTTATTTCAGTACCTTTTTTTAAAAACTGAAAATTTGTACTTATCAATGAAGATAAAATGAATTGGTTGAAACCATCTGCGTATTTTATACTTTCTTAATGAGGTTTACCAAACTTTTACCTACAGCAGTAACATGGTTAAGAATTTTGTACATCCACAGTTTTAAAAACACACCCATCCTACATCAGTCTGACGAAGGGTTTCTGCCCGAAACGTTGCCTATTTCCTTCGCTCCATAGATGCTGCCGCACCCGCTTAGTTTCTCCATCACTTTTGTCTACCTTTAAAAACACACATCCTTCTTGTGGATTTAAGGAACTGCAGATGCTGGAAAATCGAAGGTACACATGTGTACCCGCTGAGTTATAACACAATATGTTTTTCTAAAAAGCTCCTTAATTTTGTAAAGTTTGTGCCTTTTATGAGCATCTTTCAAGTGAAAGAGTACACCAAATCTGCTGTTTTTCATTATTTGGAGCAGTGTAGAAGAATGAACAAGTTATGACTACTTTTAAAATAGAGCAAAATAAAATGTTGCATGAAAGTAACAGTGAAACTGTATACATAATGCCTTCTGAAAATTGGGCCAATGCACAGGTCACAAAAAGTACATCTCTCTCATCATTTAAGGATTATTATTCTTCTGCTTCAAGTATTACGATTTATTCGTATGACCAATTAATGTATTGAATGAATGAATTAATACTTTGTCACGTGAGTAGTCCCTGTGAAATTCTTTGCTTGTATGCAACAGTCGCCACATCAGATTCAGATTCAATCTTTATTGTCATTGTGCAGTGTACAGTACAGAAAGAACGAAAGGCCGTTGCTAAAGTTACAAAGTGTCACGTGCTAGGTTCACCTTTGTTCTCCACCCCACCCCTCACGGTGGCCCATACCCTCAAGGCAGCCCCCTCCTCTCACGGCTCCCCCCCCCCTCCCCTCAATAGCAAGAATGTCCTTCTGGTTCTGGTTGATTAGATTCAGATTCAGAAAACTTTATTGTCTGTTGTAACAGAAAATCTTCTTTGACATGGCTCAACATACAGACAGGACAATGTACTGATAAGCAGTCATACAACACAGATTTCTGCGAGCACACACAGTGTGTATCGAGCTTAAAAGCAAATATAAAGATTAAAAACTGTAAAAATAGACAAGATAAAATTACTGGGCAAACACCTCATAAGTGGTTATCTCGCTTAGGTCCTTCCTCAAATTAGGACAAAATGGGGCTAGTTCAGAATAGAAACATAGAAACATAGAAATTAGGTGCAGGAGTAGAGGCCATTCGGCCCTTCGAGCCTGCACCGCCATTCAATATGATTATGGCTGATCATCCAACTCAGTATCCCGTACCTGCCTTCTCTCCATACCCCCTGATCCCCTTAGCCACAAGGGCCACATCTAACTCCCTCTTAAATATAGCAATATAACTCTATGCAGAATAGCACAGAAACAAGGGCATGGTATTTGTGATGTGAGTTTGTATCAGGGGCAATCCCCTTCAATGGCACTCTTGAGACTGTCAATCACCAGGCGAGTGGGCGGGACAGGAAGTAGCACCTGGAGGCGTGGTGAAATAGAGAAACGTCGGCGGGCGGGACGGGAAGTGACGTCACAGACGGGATGGATGGGCGGGCACCGGAAGCTACGTCGGCGGCGGTGGGGGGGGGGCGGGGACCGGAAGCTGCGTCGGCGGGCGGGCGGGCGGGCGGTTGAGTGCGGCGCTCCGCTGGTTCACTGTGAGGAGAATGCCCGCTCTCGCCCACTGATCCAACACGTCCCCCCCCCGGCCCCCCAGCCCCAGCCCAGCCCAGCCCGGCCCAGCCCAGCCCAGCCCGGCCCGGCCCCACGGATCGTCCCGCTCCTTCCCCGCACGTTGTGGCGGCAGCGAGGTGAGCGCCGGGCCGCGGGGGGAGGGGGCGACCCGCCCGTGGGGCGGGGCGGCGAGGCGGCGTCTGGGCGCATGCGCGGCATGGACTGGGCGGGTCACACCGTTGACGGACGTGGGGGGCGACCAATCGGGACCGCAGCCTGTGGCGTAACTGGGCAACGCTGGGGGCGGGACCAAGAGTGAGGTCAGGGAGGGGGATGGGGCAGAGGTTACAGGTTAAGGGTCAGAGGGACGGGGGGGGGGGGGGGGAAGGGGTAAGGGGTTAGTCAGGAGTGTTTTATTGTCCTTTGTCCCAGATAGAGCAATGACATTCTTACTTGGGGTAGCTGAGATTGTGGTGCGGGCCAGAGATGGTCTGACATGTCGCTGCCTGACCCCACTCCATTACACCAGCACCCATGGCGGCTTGACCTAGGAAACTGAGCCGCTTGGGGAAGGAGAACTGCTGATAGAAACATAGAAACATAGAAATTAGGTGCAGGAGTAGGCCATTCGGCCCTTCGAGCCTGCACCGCCATTCAATATGATCCTGGCTGCTCATCCAACTCAGTAGCCCGTACCTGACTTCTCTCCATACCCTCTGATCCCCTGAGCCACAAAGGCCACATCTAACTCCCTCTTAAATATAGCCAATGAACTGGCCTCAACTACCCTCTGTGGCAGAGAGTTCCAGAGATTCACCACTCTCTGTGTGAAAAAAGTTCTTCTCATCTCGGTTTTAAAGGATTTCCCCTTTATCCTTAAGCTGTGACCCCTTGTCCTGGACTTCCCTAACATCGGGAACAATCTTCCTGCATCTAGCCTGTCCAACCCCTTAAGAATTTTGTAAGTTTCTATAAGATCCCCTCTCAATCTTCTAAATTCTAGAGAGTATAAACCAAGTCTATCCAGTCTTTCTTCATAAGACAGTCCTGACATCCCAGGAATCAGTCTGGTGAACCGTCTCTGCACTCCCTCTATGGCAATAATGTCCTTCCTCAGATTTGGAGACCAAAACTGTACGCAATACTCCAGGTGTGGTCTCACCAAGACCCTGTACAACTGCAGTAGAACCTCTCTGCTCCTATACTCAAATCCTTTTGCAATGAAAGCTAACATACCATTCGCTTTCTTTACTGCCTGCTGCACCTGCATGCCTACCTTCAATGACTGGTGTACCATGACACCCAGGTCTCGCTGCATCTCCCCCCCTCCCAATCGGCCACCATTTAGATGCTGGACGTTGGAGCCAAGCACAAAGTGCTGGAGGAATCTATGGAAGGATGACGTTTCAAGTCAAGACCCTTCTGATGACTGATAGGAAGGATGACTGAATCAGTCTGTAGAAGGATCCGAAACGTCACCTGTCCATGTTCTCCAGGGACACTGCCTGACCTGGTGAGTTAATTGAGCACCCTGTTGTGTCTTTTGTCAACCAGCATCTGCCGGTTGCTAGTTTCTACATTCAGCCTAATGGAGTTGGGGCGGGCCAAAGACTGACAAGTGACGGGTAGATAAAGGTGCATGCATGGTGATTGAGCAACGGAAATGGTTTGGAACAGGGTTTTTCAATAAAGTGTGCCCATGTGATTCACTCGGATTGGAGTCGGCACATCAGAATGATCAGTTTATGAGACACAGTGTCTTTAATTGGTATCAAATGTAAGATGATAAATCTGCAATGGGTATATTATCTCATAGTGTATGAACAGCTTGTTGATGATAATTTAAGAATGAAACGTTATCTTTGTTCTCTGTGTGGGTGGGTGAAGTGATGCAGACAACTCACCCAACGTTCTCCAATGGAATAAGAAGGAACTGGAGATGCTGGTTTATACTAGTGTGGGCGTTCTACAGTATTGCAACAGGAAACAAACTCCATTGGAGAATAAACACAAAATGCTGGAGTAACTCAACAGTTCAGGCATCTCTGGAGAAAATGGATATGTGTCGTTTCGGGGTAAGACACGTCTTCAGACCTGAAAGTTCTCTAGAGAACGTCATGTGCTCCAGAGGTGCTGCCTGAACCACTCAACAACTCTAGCACTTTGTGCCTATTCTCTAATGGGGTTTGTTTCCTGATGCAAAACTGAAAAAAGCCCACGTTAGAATTTCATAAATTGCCATTTCCTCGTCATCCATCTGGAGTGTGATGTTTGATGAGTGAAAATACGTAGTTGCTTCCAATCAGAAGCTTACCCATTCCCCGACCAGCTTTATGGCCATATCTTTTCTTTGTCATATTTACGATTGTGCACTCCTGCCATTAACAAAGCGGTAATTTCCTCGGTTGATTGATTCAGCTGTGATTTCATCTCGTGTGGGTCTCTGCCCACCAAAGTAAGTCTGCCTCCTTCAGTGTTACCATTTTGGACATTGTTTAAATGAGCTGTGGTACAAGTTAAATGTTGTTCGTATTGATTGGGCCCCATCTGCATCAGAATAAGTGTGAAGAAATGTCTCGACCCGAAACGTCACCCATTCCTTCTCTCCAGAGATGCTGCCTGTCCCAGTATTTTGTGTCTACGAGGAAATGTTGGGACGACAGATGGCGCAATGGGCTAAGTGTTCGCCTGGCGACCGGAAGGTAGCCGGTTCGAATCCCGCTTGGAGTGCATACTGTCGTTGTGTCCTTGGGGCAAGACACTTCACCCACTTTTGCCTGTGTGTAAAATGTAATGTAATTATGTGAAGCACTTTGGGGTCAATGCAAGTTGACTAAAAATGTGCTATATAAATAAGATTATTATTACCTTCGGAGTAAGTGATATCTGGTCCAGTAACAATCATTGCACCAAAACACTGTTTATGAGCATTATGAATTTAAAGGGGGATTCGGTGTTGATCAAACTCAGTGGGTGAGGCAGCATCTATCTCCATAGATGCTCCCTCACCCGCTGAGTTTCTCCAGCATTTTTGTCTACCTTCGATTTTCCAGCATCTGCAGTTCCTTCTTAAACATTCAGTGTTGATCATATTGTTTTAGTTGGATCCAAGTTGAGTCACGATATCAGTTTCCATTCCTAAAAGGCAGCAGTGAACTTGTCCGACGGCCCGGGACTCTTGCACTGAGCCTGCTCCGTGGCCGGAGCTGCAGCGAGCAGCTCGCCAGCCCGGCAAACACTTGCCAGCCCCGGCTCCCCATCCGCATCCGCCCCCGCTTCTGCTTCCATCCCTCCCTCAGCCCCGGCTCTCCCAACACTTGCGGCCCATGCACTAGATAAGAGTTTTTAAATTCTCGTTGATCACAGAATTTCTCACGACAGAGTGTGAGAAATTTGTGATCCGCGTGAGAGCGTGAGAATTTGTCGAAATGCCCGAGTCTCTTAAAGCGTGAGAGTTGGCAGCCCTGCCTATCCATGTTCTCCAGAGATGCTGCCAGACCCGCTGAGTTACTCCAGCACTCTGTGTCTAAATATGGCTACTGTCTAGACCTATGTGGTAGAAGCAGGTTTTGATTTCTATCTTGTCCTTCAACAGCTACATTTTGGATATAAATATGGCAGAATTCCACTGAATTCACTTATGTAATTCACTTTCTAAATGAGGTTGATTGAAATGCACTGTGCAATGATTGTATGTGCTTTATTTTGAAGAGTTTGCATTTAATTTCAGCTGTGAATGACAGACATTACATCCTCCACTGTACTGAGTGAAATACAACTTCGCCTGCTCTGTCATGATGACATAGATACAGTTAAGCAGCTCTGTGGTGACTGGTTCCCAATAGAGTGAGTATTACTCGCAGTTCAGCCATGTTTCACAGAGTGAACTTTGCTGGTTATCGCCTAACAAAAAAATAAGTTTTATGCCTTGTTTCACAATAAGTCCAATAATCAAGAATAATTGCTGAAAGGTAATTGGTCTGGGCAATGGAACAATTGCTATGTTTATCCCAGCATGTCACAGTACTAACACTAGCACAGAACGTTATTTTGAGAGAAGTGGTAGAAGGAAGATTCATCTTTTGTTCTGTTTGAACAGGTATCCAGATTCGTGGTACAGAGACATCACTTCAAACAAGAGATTCTTTTCCCTCGCTGCCACATACAAAGGTGGCATTGTGGGAATGATTGTATCCGAAATAAAAGGTAGAACAAAGGTACACAAAGAGGTATGCCTTCGCAATGCGTTCTATACATTGTCACAGCCCACCAACAGCTCCATTTCATCAGAGAGTAGGTTTGAGAGATCACTGAAAGAATGCAAAGAAATAGGTATTTTTGATTTAAATGTTTTGCTGTAGATATAATTCACCACTGAGACTCGCCTGCTAATAAAATCTGTTTTTGACCATTAGCTCACATTTGCCTGTTGCAGCAATGATAACCAAACATGTCATGTGTTGTTTTTATCTGAAAAGAGGTGCGGGTTGTATCTGTTAACTAAATAATACTTGCAGCAAAAAGAGAGCAAAAGCACTTAAATGGTAAAAAATATTGACGGCAGCATCCGGCAAGATTTAAGCTGTTATGTGCAGTGAAAATTGCTATTATAGGTTAAAAATGAAAAAGGTTTACATGATGCAAGTTACAAAATGTTATAATTTAAAATAGTTTGTTGACTTTTCTGGGGTTTTTTGCTGCAAATTTGTAAATGACAAATACTATTGAAACCCCTTATAAGAAACTTCTGACAATGAAGTGGTTTGTAGCTGCATGGAGACCGTTCCAGCCTTATTCAGGTGATCTTCATGGCGGATGAACTGGTATAATCATCAGCAATTTTGCATCTCCTTGTAATTTCTCCACAATGTACCGGAAGTTCATAAATATCATTAGAGAAAGGCCGGAACAGGTACAGCTGCTATGGCAAGGTAGCTTCTTGATGCCTTCTGTCCTGGTCACTAAATAAGGAGCAACTATGTAATTACAGTTTCATGGTTAGTTGCTGAATATTGGTTTAGCCAGCAAAATTTGAGGAAGGACATTCTTGCTATTGAGGGAGTGCAGCGTAGGTTTACAAGGTTATTTCCCGGGATGGCGGGACTGTTATATGCTGAGAGAATGGAGCAGCTGGGCTTGTACACTCTGGAGTTTAGAAGGATGAGGGGGCATCTCATTGAAACATATAAGATTGTTAAGGGCTTGGACACGCTAGAGGCGGGAAACATGTTTTCGATGTTGGGGGAGTCCAGAACCAGGGGCCATAGTTTAAGAATAAAGAGTAAGCCATTTAGAACGGAGACGAGGAAACACTTTTTCTCACAGAGAGTGGTGAGTCTGTGGAATTCTCTGCCTCAGAGGGCGGTGGAGGCAGGTTCTCTGGATGCTTTCAAGAGAGAGCTTGATAGAGCACTTAAAAATAGCAGAGTCAGGGCATATGGGCAGGAACGGGGTACTGATTGGGGATGATCAGCCAGGGTCACATTGAATGGTGGTGCTGGCTCGAAGGGCCGAATGGCCTGCTCCAGCACCTATTGTGTATTGTCTAAAAGAAAACAATGTTAAAGTAGGAGAGGATTACCTTTAGTTCAACGTCGAGAAACTATATTCTCAAAAAGTAAAATCAATTAAAAAATATTCCACCTCATCTCCAATAGTCAAAACTGAACGCAATTCATACAATTTTCAACAAATATTTAAGATGTACATTTTGAGCACAAAGTTATGAAACACACATGTGGGGTGATCTATGTATTTGCTACATTTTCTATTTGGTTCCTGAGCAACACTCCCTGTGTCACAGAAGTAACTGAGCAGAATATCTGATGGACAGGCAAAACAGATCGCACTGGAGGAACTTGGGTGTCAGGCAGCATCTGAGGAGGGAAATAGACCGCATTGTGAGTCGGGACCCACTGCAGATCTCCTCAAAGTATGCCCACTTTGAAGACGTTCTTTTCTTGTGTCATCTGTCCATTCCCTCCACGGACGCTGCCTGACCCGCAGTGTTCCTCCAGCATTTTGTTTTTCACTTGAGATTCCAGCATCTGCTGTCTCTTCTATCTGCTTCTATCTAATGAACTCCATTGATTCAGTATTTGATATATTTCCAATGTTGCCCACAGGATGGAGATATCCTGGCCTCAGGGTTTCCTGTAGAGACACAAGTTGCATACATCTTAAGTCTAGGTGTTATAAAAGAATTCCGAAAACATGGAATAGGTAAGTGTTACATTGAGTGTCATTTTATTTTTTTGTAAGATTTTTGCCGAATATATTGGATTTAGTTTAGTTTAAACATTTTGGGATTTGATGGCTGTTACATCATTGAATTCTCAATGATTCACCGAGTCCAGTGGTAGGTAGTGGTCCAGTGGGTGGAGTCAATAACGTGGGAGCTAATGGGAAAGAGTGTAGGAAAGGTCACGTTTAAACTAACAGAACAGGGGGATGGAACCCAATGCAAGGAGACAGAGGGCCATAAAAGGAGGACAGAAACAAAAGGTAGAAGGGAGAAAAGAAAAAACTAAACTGAAAGCTTCGTTTTCTAACTTAGATTCTTAACTGTCTAACAGAGAGTTGAGAATCTGTGACATTCTCTGTCACAGAAGGCAGTGGAGGCCAATTCACTGGATGTTATCAAGAGAGTTAGATTTAGCTCTTTGGGCTAAGGCAGGGGTGGGCAACCTTGTTCTCTATAGGGGCCGGGACACATGTCTGTGAGCGGATGGCGGGCCACATCTATCACGTGTACACATGGATCCAGCCCCGGATGGCAGGCATCGAATCACGTGTTCACAGAAGGTAGACAAAAATGCTGAAGAAACTCAGCGGGTGAGGCAGCCTCTCATGAAATCCTTGCATGTCTCACCCGCTGAGTTTCTCCAGCATTTTTGTCTATCTTCGATTTTTCCAGCATCTGCAGTTCTTTCTTAAATGTGTTCACAGAAGGTGCGCGGCCGTACTGGCGGCTTTGCGCAGGATGCGGTACGGCCAGAGCTCGGCGGGCCGAATGATTTCGGGTTACGGGCCGCAAGTTGCCGACCCCTGGGCTAAGGGAATGCAGGGATATGGGAAAAAAGCCAGAACGGGGTACTGATTTTGGATGATCAGCCATGATCATATTGAATGGCAGTGCTGGCTCGAAGGGCTGAATGGCCTGCTCCTGCACTTATTTTCTATGTTTCGTTTTTAAAACTTTATATTCAGGCGGTGGTTACATGGTATCAGATCGAAGCGTTAAAAGAGACTAAAAAGTCAGCGGATCATAGCTAAAAGACCGAACATAACGTAACTAACATAAAGTAACAGAGAAGAGACTGCAGAATCACAACTAAATGAATGAATATACCTGACACACAAAAGACTCTGGATTTACAGCTGAAGGCAAGCTTTTATTATCTCTGGGATAATTAGGATGTGTTAGGCTATCAATCATTGTGGTGCCTCTTGCTAGCATAAGCCAATCACCCATGCCATGTCCCTTCCCCATTGACCCTGATCCCAGGGGGCTGGTGGGCATTGCTGTTGTTGTATCAGGGGCTTGTTGTTCACAATGCCGTCTATATTGTTGTCGGGTGTAACCTTGACTTTACAAGCTGTACTTTGTCTCTATGCTCATTCCCCAGACTGTTCCATTCAAGCACCAGTTTTTAATAAACTAACCCCATCAATCCTTTGCAAACCCCTACACTGCCATAGGCCAGAGTTTTTATGATGGTTTTCAAGCAAGAATCTTCTGAGTCATTATCTAGTTGATGTTAAAAGTTTGTGAAGGATAAGAAAATCAGTTTTGAAAGATTACATTAGCTTTCATTTTTTGTTTGAATCTAACCAAAAGTAGTACAGTAATTAAAAAGAAAAATAATTGTTCCATGTTATATAAAAATATCGCTTTTCAATTAAACTAAATGGATATGTTGTTATTTGGTTCTTTTTCTAACATAATCACCTGATATTTAACTGATTAACTATCTGGGGCAGTACAGAATAAGAACAAGCTCTGCCGTTCACTGTGAATGATAAGTTTCTTTATAAAGGAAAATCATTGTGGGTAAAAAGGGAAAATAAAATGGAATTACCAGTAAATAATAGGAGGTAGTATCTTCACACAATTCCCTGCCAATAACCCGTCAAGAGTTAAGAGAGTTTTATTGTCATGTGTCCCTGATAGAACAATGAAATTCTTGCTTGCTGCAGCACAACAGAATATGTAAACATAGTACAGAACAGGAGATAAAAGTTCAGTGTGTCTATAGATCATAGACCATATATATACACAATAAATAAACAGATAAAGTGCAATAGTAATAATACACTGTTTTTGTTCAGAGCTTGTTCGATGATGTGTTCGTGATTTGTGATTCTTTATGGATAGTTCAGTTAAGCCAAATGATCAGGTTGCTGACGACCGTGTCTCTGATTACATGTCATTAATCAAAAAAGTATTTTACACATTTATTACTTATTCTTCTGTGCTCTTAAACATTGTGAACTGAAGTTTAACGAGAACATTTGGTGCATTGAAATAGAACCTAGAACAGATCCTTCATCCCACAATGTTTGTGTTGAGCATGATGCTAAATACAGACTTTATACAGCTATGTCAGCTTGAATGACAAGTTGCTAAGTGGAGAGAGCATCAGCAGTGAACAATCCTTAGCAGCCTATTTCAAATACCATTTGAGATTTGTGTAAGAAGGAACTGCAGATGCTGGTTTAAACCGAAGATAGACGCAAAAATCTGGAGTAACTCAGCAGGACGGGCAGCATCTCTGGAGAGAAGGAATGGGTGACGTTTCGGGTCGAGACCCTTTTGCAATTTTTTTGCTGTGTGAGAGTGACTGAATAGTGTCAAATAAAGCATGTTAGTTAGCCCATGACAGAAGTTTCCAGTGAAATACCTGAAACTGTGGCTGAATCATGCTAGTCAAGATTAGTGCCCCAGTTACATTGTGAGATGGTAGAATCTACAGTACTAGGTTACTCCTGCATTGGGTAGGATTGTCAAATACAGACAGCAATACTGGGACACCATCGGTCCACCTCTCTTGGATCATTTCCAAAGTCTGGCCTTCTCAGACTTACTGAAATTAAGAACAATTTTTCTATGATTTTTAACCGTTATGCCTATAACACCAGTATAGGTTGGCTGTTGGTTGTGATATTTAAATTTTATTTTATAATTGTAGTAAAAGTTGAGGGTAGAAGCTAACATAAGCTAACATAAGTTTGATTGAAAAAAATGCATGTTTCAGAGGCTTACTTGGAAGTATGATTTACCATTCAATACCAAAATACTAAAAGGCAATCAAGATTTGCCTTTAATATGTTGTGTAGTTTTGGCTAACTCACAGTCTATGGTGACTGGTGCCTATAAAACCATGCATATTTTAATAACTATCCAAACAATTGACAGTGACAAGATCACAGCTGGCATATTTTACAACTGGGATAGATTTCCGTAAATCACACTTTTTTTCCCTTTGTGTATCTAGCTTTTCTCCCGTGTTACAGTGTACAAATGACGTGGCCCCCATAGAAATTCACCCCTTTGGTGCTCGGAACTGTCAAAGATAATCCATTGGTGCGTAAAATGTAAATATATGGTGCATTGTCCTAATGTGGCCAGTGGCAGCCCGGCACTTTCACTGGACATGGCCACTGGCAGCCCGGCACTTTCACTGGACATGGCCAGTGGCTGCCCAGTACTTGCATTGGACGTGGCCGTTGTTACTGAATTAATGTGTGTGGAAGCACAAGTTGTTTTACACCGCATCAGCCTCTGGCATCGAAGCAAGTTGGGGAAGGAAACGTTTGTTGGATTGCAATATTTTAAAAGTTGGGGCATCTTGCTATCAATTTTAACTTGCCTCTGAGAGGATATTTTTTATAGTGTTAGAACTTCTCTGCGACAATTATCTTTTTAGATAGGATTTTAATTTGTAAATATTAGTCGTGTTTTAATGACTTCTGTACCTTCTTTATTTTAAAGGTTCATTATTACTTGAAAGTCTGAAGGATCACATATCAACCACTGCTCAAGATCATTGCAAAGCAATCTATTTGCATGTCCTTACTACTAACAGTACAGCCATCCACTTCTATGAAAACAGGGACTTTAAGCAGCATCACTATCTGCCCTATTATTACTCTATACGTGGTGTTTTAAAGGATGGCTTCACTTATATTCTTTATATCAATGGGGGACATCCTCCTTGGACAATCTTATATCCTTTAAATAAAGTTATGTTGCTCAACTCCATCCACCTTCCAAAAGCTCACTTCATTGTCTATTTAATCACACATGTTGTTGCAATTGCTTCATCATTTATATGTCTCAAGATTTTGTATATTAAAATTCCACACAAGATCACTTGAGTCATTTAAAATTTAAGTTTAATTTCAAATGTTTGTATTTTATTTGGTGTTGAAATATGAATGTTATCAGATTCTGTATGAAATCTGAATTTTTTTTTTAATTGAAAACATATCAAAATGCATTGAACCCAATTGTTATGAAAATAGTGGGGATTTTTTTGCCCAAGAGGATTTCTCACATATACAGTTGGATTCATTTCCAATGTTAGTGAATGCAACTAGAAGTTTCTTCAACATGAGTGATTCTTAGTAGTTATCTAATAATGAATCATCTAGATTAACATTTGTGTTACCTACCAACAATTGTGCAGTTCTTTTTCTGAATTGCCAGCTTCCTAATTGACTACATTGGAATAATTGGTTCTGCATTGATGTTGTGGGCTCTCCTTTGGGGTCATGACAGCAACATACTGTATTAGTCAGCCTGGGCCCACTATTTGTCAACTACACATCAGTGTTAGCTTGGTTAAATGGCCGTATCAATAATATTAAGGGTCCCTAAGAATAATATAAAACCACAAATTAGTCTCCAGATCGCGGGGGTGAAAATGTGTCTGGAAGCATGTACATGATAACAATGCAGCTTGTCTACAGACGTTTGCCAATAGAGTTGTATTGTGTAAGGCAGTTTATTCAGTGACCTTTAACTTGGATGGTGTAGGAAGGAACTGCAGATGCTAGTTTAAATCGAAGGTAGACACAAAAAGCTGGAGTAACTCAGCAGGACAGGCAGCATGTCTAGAGAGAAGGAATGGGTAGCGTTTCGGGTCGAGACCCTTCTTCAGATGGGTTTTGTTCGAAACCATTGTAATGCTAACAATAAGAAAATGTACAATTACACCCAAAAAAAAGAGACTAAATGAAAGAGAGACAAAACATGATGACACGTTAAACCCTTAAAATTATGAAATTAAATTTAGTGTCTGGTCAAGAAATGACAAACTTCTAATTGTAGACTGCTGTTGTTTTTCCATCTCTAGATGAATCGTTACAATAGACTCCTGGGACTAGGTTAACTTGTAATTTTAATGTTTTTATTTTTGCCTTGTCATGGTAAATTTACACAATGAACGAAGATGTATATATTCTTGAAATTGCATCTCCTTATTTCAAATGATAATTCCAAATGACCTTGGGTTTCATTGTAGCTGAATGCTGTTCCAATTGCTATTTCACTTGCAAAGATGCTGTACAGTTCTACATTATCGTGTTTAGTCTAATCACACAAACGTTATTATTATAGTCCTTGACATCCTCTCACTGACTATATCCAACATATTGGCTCATCTCTGGTGAATCTGAGGCCTTGCTCCATTCCGCAGCGAATATACCGTCAGGCACAGAACATTATCCGCAGTTTTTTACCCTGGCCTGGTATCGCAGCTAAGAGTGGTATAGAGTACAGTAGAGCAATGTGATCACTTCCCCTTTCAAGAAAACAATTTCAACAGGTGAGCAATTAAAAACTTCTTTGCAACTTTGAAATCCAAACTGATTGAATGCCTTTGTTAAAAGTTTAAAAATTATCTATTTAATTGATTGGTACAATATTAATTTATTCTTGCTGATGTCAGTTTTGTTTCTCGTTAAACGAGCTTTGTGTATATTTTGCTTCTTAAATGAGTAAAGTTGCACGTTGTAGTTGTTGCACTTTCCATTTTCCCGATAAATTGGTTGGTTATTTTTCTTGCTTTGATTAATATTTAATTTTCGTTGTTTTATTTGACTTTTTCTGGATCTTTGTTTAATTGAAAACAAGTTTTTATACGTGTTGTATCTGAGATGTGTAAAATGCAGAATTTTGCAATTTTCTATTTTTATTTTGCTGCCCTTACCCCAACGTAAACTTAATTATAATGAGTAGTAAAGTCAGGAAAGATTACATAATAATTCGACATTCACATTCTGTGTAATTTTCTAACATTGTTGATATATATATACGTTTCAGCCTGAAAGTAGACCACGTGCACTGAATATATTTGTATTTCTTCTGGACATCTATGTGTATGCCAAGCAGGGACGGTGGGATGCCATATTTCAAGATGCTCAGAGACACTCCATCATTGATGCGATTCTAATTCTATACAGAATGTATTATTTTACAGTGTTAGCCATCAGTTAATGAAGCAAGTGCAGTGCACCAAGATTCATCTGTTCCGTTCATGCCTTTTCATTGCTTTCATACCCTGCAATTTGCTGCTATCTAGAAAACCACTTCAACATTTGTAATTATGTGTGGATTCTAAATGTAGAAGCTTTTTAAAATTTTGCTTGAGTATTTCAGTTTTATCGTATGTCTTCAGTGCGTGGCAGCCTGTATATTTGGATTTCACTGCATTCAGGTTTTAAAGTTGCTGAACTAATTTAAATGTTCTCACCCCTTTACAGCCTTTACCTGTAATGCAATGGTGGGGGAAATACTAGTATTTTGACTGATGGACATTTTGGCTTTCAAAGTGTCTATTTTTAATCACAATATATAAAGGAGTCTTCATGTACCCATGTACTTTACTGGAGTGAACGTGCTTGGTTTACCTTGTGTATTTCTGGGATCGGGAGAAAGTGAAAGATGCAGATGGTTCAGCCACCTTTTAAGCCGTACGACTGACTATTTAGTGGGCCGACCAGAGGTGAGCAGGAATTCAAGAAAAGCCCCAAGGCAAACAATCCTGCTGCGTTTGAAGAGCCGTTTATGCCACTATTCACTGCCATTCTATCTTATTTTCTTGATTTTAAGATTTGGTTTTCACATTTAGCAAGATATATATATTTTTGGAAATTCAGTACAGTCTCTTTTTAAATTCATTTTGAAGTGCTCCAAATATAATGTTTAGATTCAATTTTTCTTCCCAAAAGTAAATTGACATTTTCATTTATCTCGCTTTGCAGTGCACAAATTATTTAATCATCGTGTGGCTCTCCCCATATTTCTGTATGTCATACTGTAATCAGATGTGTAAATAATTGCATGTTTTTTCGTTGTTTTTTTTGTTGCTATTTGCCTGGTAATTATTGTAATGGTGTAATGTATATGTGTCACAGGTGGGAATACAGATCATTATGAATTGCTAGAACTACTGTGAAAAGTGTTCCAATGTAGTGGGTCAATCCACGCGCATTTCAGAATTTTTTAGTCTTGCTGTTTAAATTTTTTTAATTCATTCCATGATTCTGTTTCACTATTTAAAAAGATGCCTACACTGTTTCACAGAATTTTAAAATTTTGGCACCATGACAATCAGTGTATGACTTTTAAACATTAATTGCACTTTAGATGTATAGTAAATGTTAATATATTTATGTAGTGGCTCCCCTCGTATCTGAGCACTCGTCTTGTTTTAATGCACAGACTTCTGATCTGTTCTTGAAAACCAGTATTCATGTTCATGGAACAGCAGGCTCTGTGAGAAATAGAACCATAGTTCGAAACAAAGATCAAATGTTCAGAATATCAACTGATTGCAATAGTGGTTATATATAAAAATACCATAATAAAGATTCCAATTCATGTAGTGTCTTGCTTTGTTGCTTTTTTGTTTTGTTGCGTTATCATAGAAATTCACTTTTTTTATTTTTGAATTGTTGATTTCTGGACTCCTGCATTAACTTAAGAAATGCACATGCCTGTTTATTGCATACAATGTTTTTAAATAGAATTATCAAGTTTTTCCTGTTTTACAAAACTTATAGATTCTTGTGCAGAATTATTTTTTAAAACAATTAGGTTACATAAATTTACTGGACATAGCACTGTAAGAAATCTTGCTCAAACAATTAAAACAATTACACCAAAATCATGGTATGCTTTGTGTTTTGATTAGATTGTAATGGCTGCGATGTTTCCATGTTTGATGTTGATAGTGGGTGGTTACTGGAGATGTAGTGCTTACTCAATGCTACAAACAGCACAATATTTGTACACTTTCACAAGATTTGTACTGTCTCTGTTTAAACTTAATCTAAATATATTGACTCGATGTAACCCAGTACACAGTGCGAAAACACACACCATCACATTTGGGGACATAGAAACCTAGAAAATAGGTGCACGAGACCATTCAGCCCTTCGAGCCAGCACCTCCATTCATTGTGATCATAGCTGACCGTCCCCAATCAATAACCCGTGCCTGCCTTCTCCACATATCCCTTGATTCCACTAGCCCCCTGGAGCTCTATCTAACTCTCTCTTAAATCCATCCAGTGATTTGGCCTCCACTGCCCTCTTTGTGGCAGGGAATTCCACAAATTCACAACTCTCTGGGTGAAAAAGTTTTTTCTCACCTTAGTCTTAAATGGCTGCCCCTTTATTCTAAGACTGGCGCTTGGTTCTGGACTCGCCCAACATTGGGAACATTTTTCCTGCATCTAGCTTGTCCAGTCCTTTTATAATTTTATATGTTTCTATAAGATCCATAAGACAGTTTCTTCTCAGCTGTTATCAGGCAACTGAATCATCCTGCCACAACCAGAGAGCAGCGCTGAACTACTATCGACCTCATTGATGGCCCACAGACTATCCTGGACCGAATTTTGCTGGCTTTACCTTGCACTAAATGTTATTCCCATATCATGTATCTATACACTGTAAATGGATTGATTGTAACCATGCATTGTCTTTCTGCTGACTGGATAGCACACAACAAAAAGCTTTTCACTGTACCTCGGTACACGTGACAATAAACTAAACAGACATTTGGGTGGCTGTAGATAAAGAGCAGGTTTTGCTCTGCCAGTAGCTCCAGAAGTTAAAATTTCGTGTGGTGTGTAATAGATGTCCAGTTTAGAAAAACATCATGAAAACAGGCCCTTCAGCCCACACTGCCCATTAATCACCCTTTCTCATTCATTCTATGTTATATCACTTTCACATCCGCTCCATACACGCCACGGGCAATTTTACAGAGGGCCAATTAACCTACAAATCTGCATGTCTTTGGGATGTGGGAGGGAAAAAGGAGACCTGAAGGAAAACCAGGTGTTCACAAGGAAATTGTGCAAATTCCACAGGTATAAAGTTCCTGTTCTTAATAAAATATTGAGGCCAATATTGAAATTATGGAATTGACAGGTTTAGTAGTAGATGGAGAAACTGCTCTAGGTCAAAAAACAGAGATTGTGTTTGGTGTTGGAGAGGCTGAAAAGGCTAAATTTCCATTAGTTTAAAGAAACATCTATGGCACCTTTGTCTTTGTCCTTGTACTATGTAGAGCAAGAACCAGATGTGAAGAGTGTCTTCTACATTATTCTGGGTTTACAGGCAGGTGCAAGACACATCGGCTGGTGACAGTATTTCTGTTCTGTGTACGGGCTCGTTATTTCCATCATTGCCAAGGTTGCTTTATAAAAATGTTTGCATATGGAGGTGCCGATGAGAAGCGGAGGCTGGGCCTGGCAGAGCGGCGGTAGAGCCTCGTGAGCTGGAACTTCGTGAGTCGGAGGTGGAGTCTCGAGGGTCGACGAAGCCTGTGGCTGGGGCCTGGGTCGGCCTCACGAAGATGTCTGGATAGAACCCTGCGGCGATCTATGATGGCGCCAACGGGCGGACGGACAAGGATGGACCGCATGGAAGTGAGGACGCCACTGCCGAGGGTAGGAATAAGGCAGGACCTGGTTTGGGGGAACTGCCGTGAGTGAGGGGGAGGAACAATGGGCAATGGAGGGCCCGCTGTGAGCGAGGGGAAGGGGAAGAACAAAGGGGCCTCACGTGCGGAGGGGGGAGGAATTTGTAACCTTGTAAGCGCCCTTTATGGGCGACTATTTGTATACCCTTGGGCATGCAAGCAAGGAATTTCACTAACTTATGACATGTGACAAAGTATTCAATTCAATTTATAGATTCACATTTTGACCACTCCTGCAGCCTGGTCAATTTAATTTTATTCAGTCACTTCTCAGCTTTTTTTGGAAGAGGAAGCATCGGGCTTTTCAATCTTTCCAGATGAGTAAAACCTCACAGTTGCAGTTTTATTCTTGTAAGTGTTCTGGTTTTCCTGTGCAGAGAGCAGCCCATGCAGAGTGCTCTAACCCAGGAGTACATATTGGAAATATCTGCTATGGATAAAGTTTGTTGATTATCTTCCTTGAGGAATATCAATTAATCAGATGGGCGTCCAATATAGTTTTATGATCACCCAGGCTTTATAATTCCAGAAGAATAGAAGTTGGGAGGTCATGTTACAGATGTATACCCTGTAAATATACTCTGCTCTCAATCCCCATCCCCCCACTCGTAACAAGGGCAGAGTCCTCCTTGTCCTCATCTTCCACCCTACTAGCCGTCACATACAACAAATAATCATCCAACATTTCGCCACCGGGAGATCAGGTTGGTTATTGCGAACCGAGCGGAGATGTTGGGCGAAGCGATCGCCAAGCCTACGCTTGGTCTCACCAATGTAGAGCAGCTGGCACCTAGAGCAGCGGATGCAATAGATGAGGTTGGAGGAGGTGCAGGTGAACCTCTGCTGCACCTGGAAAGACTGCTTGGGTCCTTGAATGGAGTAAACGGGGGAGGTAAAGCGAGGTGTAGCATTTCCTGCGGTTGCAAGGGAAAGTGCTAGGAGAGGGGGTGGTTTGTGTGGGATGGGGCAAATTGACCAGGGAGTTTTGGAGGAAGCGGTCTCTGCGGAAAGCCAACAGGAGAGGAGTGGCCAGTGTTGGGATTTCGTTGGAGGTGGCGAAATGTTGGATAATTATTTGTTGTATGTGACGACTGGTAGGGTGGAAGATGAGGACAAGGGGGACTCTGTCTTTGTTACGAGTGGGGGGATGGGGAGTGAGAGCAGAGTTGCAGGGTATAGAAGAGACCCTGGTGAGAGCCTCATTTATAGTAGAAGAGGGGAACCCCCGTTCCCTAAAGAATGAGGATATCTCCGATGCCCTGGTTTGGAACACCTCATCCTGGGTGCAGATGCGGCATAGACAGAGGAATTTGGAGTAGGGGATGGAGACCTTACAGGAAGCAGGGTGGGAAGAAGTGTAGTCCATATAGCCATGGGAGTCAGTGGGGTTATAGTAGAATTCGGTTGGGTAGTCTGTCACCTGCGATGGAGATAGTGAGGTCTAGAAACGGTAGGGAGATGTCGGAAATGGTCCAGGTGTATTTGAGTGCCGGATGGAAGTTAGTGGTGAAATGGATGAAGTCAGTGAGCTGTGTGTGGGTGCAGGAGGGAGCACCAATACAGTCGTCAATGTAGCGGAGGTAGAGTTCGGGGATAGGGCCATGGTATGCCTCAAACAAGGATTGTTCGACGTACCCTACAAAGAGTCAGGCATAGGTTGGGCCCATGCGCGTGCCCCTAGCTACGCCTTGGATTTGGAGGAAATGGGATGAGTCAAATGAAAAGTTGTTACGGGTAAGGACCAGCTCCGCTAGGCGGAGGAGAGTATTAGTAGACGGGGATTGGTTGGTTCTGCGGTTGTGGAAGAAACGGAGAGCTTTAAGACCTTCCTGGTGGGGGAGTGACTGGACATACAATAAGGCAAGGTTCTCCGTTTCACAATAATATACCAGGACATCACCACCAGGGAGCAGTGTCAGACAATTCTCCACAGCTTCTTGTCCTTAATTCCATTACTTTATAATTACTTGGAAATCTTTATTGTAATTGGCAGTTGTATTGTAATTGGAATGAAATTAGTATGTACCCATTTAATGTAGGCTTGCACCTGAACATTGCCATATGTGCATTCTGTTGGTTATTTTGCTGCTGCGTTGATGCCCCTGCTGAATGAGTGTAGGCAATTTTTATTTATTATTATTTTTATTATTATCGTTGAAAATATTAGCGACACGGTGGTGCTGGTTTCCGACGGGCACGGTGACGGACGCACCACACATCTCTGTCCTCCATGCAGCTGGCAAGCTCCTCTTTGGTCTCTGCACATGCATCTTCCATCAATCCATAGATGCTGCCGCACCTGCTGAGTTTCTCCAGCATTTTTGTCTACCTGTCCATCTTCCATCAAAGTCTTCAGCATCATCTCCATGGGCGGGTTCCCACAGCACTACCTTGTTTGCTGGCGTTTCTGGGTGGCTGTGGCAGTGACCACCGAGCCTCATCCTTCTCCACCTGATCTTCTTGGTCAGAGGTGGAATCGCCCCATAGAGCTGGGCGTTGGTGATGTGGTCCCTCCAACTGACATGTAGGCAAGGTTCTTATTTAGTACCCATTATGTTCAGCAGTTTGCTACTGAAGTTCTCAAGACCCTTCAATTTGTGTAAGCAAGATTGACATTCTTTCTGAGATTCAGAGTGGCAGGTGCATGGCACCGTGGCGCAGCTGGTAGATCTGGGTTCAATCTGACTTCTGGTGTTGTCTGTGTGAAGTTTGTGCATTCTCCCTGTGCTTGTGTGGGTTTCTCCTGGGACCTCTGCATTCCTCACACTTCTAAAAGATGTGGTGAGTTAACTATGTAAATGACCCCTAATGACCAGGTTAATCTGGGGGATTTGATGAGAACGTGGAGAGTTTGAAATTGGATTGGTATAGAATTAGTTAAATGCTTCATGGTCAATTGTTAAGTCGAAGAACCTATTCCCAAGCTGCTTGACATGATTCTATGAAAAACAGAAATTGGTGGCTGTTGGATTGCAAACTCTTGATTTTATCTCAGATTACATAACTGGGTGAATTGAGGTAAAGAGCTTGATTGTTTGTAAATTACTTTGAAAAATATATGTTTCAAGGCAAATCATTGAAACTACATTTTTTTCTCTGTTTCTAAGTTTGGTATTGTAGTCCACAACATTTTAGCTGCAATGTACTTCTATTCAGTTAGAATGGACAGTCTGGTGATTCATCTTCAATCCTTTGTGGTCTGTAAATTTCCAAGGTCCCCCCAGTACATTACTTGCTTGCCCTAAATGGCTGGGTTATAGACAATAGACAATAGGTGCAGAAGTAGGCCATTCAACCCTTCGAGCCAGCACCGCCATTCAATGTGATCATAGAAACATAGTAAATAGGTGCAGGAGTAGGCCATTCAATATGATCATGGCTGATCATCCAACTCAGTATCCTGTACCTACCTTCTCTCCATACCCCCTGATCCCTTTAGCCACAAGGGCCACATCTAACTCCCTCTTAAATATAGCCAAATGAACTGGCCTCAACTACCTTCTGTGGCAGAGAATTCCAGAGATTCACCACTCTGTGTGAACAATGTTTTTCTCATCTCTGTCCTAAAAGATTTCCCCCTTATCCTTAAACTGTGACCCCTTGTTCTGGCCTTCCCCAACATCGGGAACTATTCTTCCTGCATCTAGCCTGTCCAACCCCTTAAGAGTTTTGTAATTTTCTATAAGATCCCCTCTCATCCTTCTAAACTATTTGTAAACCTACGCTACACTCCCCCAATAGCAAGAAAGTCCTTCCTCAAAATAGGGGCCCAAAACTGCACACAATACTCCAGGTGTGGCCTCACTAGGGCCCTATACAACTGCAGAAGGACCTCTTTGGTCCTATTCTCTTGTTATGCAGGGTACCTGCATGTTCCCATTCATAGACTGATGAACAAGATCCCGTTGTACTTCCCCTTTTCCTAACTTGACACCATTTAGATAATAATTTGCCTTCCAGTTTTTGCTACCAAAGTGGATAACCTTACATTTATGCACATTACACTGCATCTGGCAAGCATCTGCCCACTCACCCAATCTGTCCAAGTCACCCTGCATTTGCAAAGCATGTGACTCGCAGTTCACACTGCCACCCAGCTTTGTGTCATCTGGAAGTATGCTAATGTTACTTTGAATCCCTTCATCTAAATCATTGATGTGTATCACAGCACTGAGCATTGCGGTACCCTTATGGTTCATTTATATCCAGTCATTAATCCAGCAATCGTGCAGTTACCATTGTCCAATAAGGAACCTCATGCTCTAAAAGAGCATCAATAACTGCCGAATAATTTGTGGAGATTTGGAATTTACACATCCTTTTTACTCTACTGGTAATTGGATTATGGCAAATTAACACCAGATGTTGTTATTGTGGAGGAAGGAACTGCAGTTGCTGGTTTAAACCGAAGAGGCACAAAATGCTGGAGTAACAGCGGGACAGGCAGCATCTCTGATGAGAAGGAATGAGAGACAAAACGCCGCTCGTTCTTTCTCTCCAGAGATGTTGCTCTTAATGGATTGCAATTTTTGCAGCAGGATCCATCACCTTCAAGGCCCACATCCACATCAGCAACAGTGAGCTCTCCCTGGAGGTTATCTATTCACCTCAGTTCATGGCCATCAGCAAAGAAAAGATCCAAAATAAAATTACCCCAAGAAATACGATTCATCCACCAATTTGTAAGGATATTGGTGGTGGGGGGCATGGTAGACTGGGATTGCCAAGTAATATGTAATCCAGCCTGTCACCCTCTCATACAATTGATCGTCCAATAGATCACAAATGATTGCTATCAAGGATCAACAACTCCATTATAATTGTCATGAAATGACTACAGAGGTTGTTGATAAGACAGATGTTGGTGATTTGTGTCACTCCTCTGTTCCTTTCTTCCAATTAAAGTGTAGCAGGTGCATGTAAGCTCATGTCAGCCCAAGACACCGATCCTTCGGTACTTGTCAAACTTTATTTGATTATCGTTCTGTGAAACATCTTGGCACATTGTACTGGAATGAGAATGCTCTTTGTGATGTTTGTATGGGTGAATAATGTTTGTACATTTCACAAACCTCCCCCAGCACTCACTGTTCAATTTTAAACAACTAAAACAGTCATATCTAAACGTCCATCCCTCTGACTTGGTCACTAATTCAAACCTACGTTTCCTTTGAATTGTTTTTATTCTCTTCACTCCTTACCTTTTAGTTTAGAGACACAGTTGATACATATTTAGAGAACCATTGCCCTTCAGCTCACCGAGTCCAGCACATTAACACTATCCTACACACTAGGGACAATTTTACTTTTACACCATGCCAATTAACCTACAAACCTGTACGTCTTTGGAGTGTGGGAGGAAACCGAAGATCTTGGAGAAAACCCACACAGGTCACGGGGAGAACGTATAAACTCCATACACACAGCACCCTTAGTCAGGATGGAACCTGGGTCTCACACTGAGGCAGCAACTCAAACAGTGGTAGAGTTGCTGCCTTCCAGCTCCAGAGACCTACTGCTTCTAGCATCCTAGTTTCTTCACTGACATTTGATTTCATAATTATGAGAACATTATTCATGAAATCACAGGAACTACCTTGACATTACTGCACCATTATTCCTACTTTCTTGCAATTCATGTTTTATAACAAAGGATGTCAATGAAGAACTAAAAACTCCAATTAATGTCACTCACCACCAAACTCAGCCAAGCAGTGATTTATGACATTATATAATCCTAGGAGAGAACAATGTCAAAGGAGATACATGAAACACATCACTGCACAGCTGAGAAGATACATGAAACTCAGTAAAAGTAGCTTTAGCAAGAGTGTAAGAGACATCAGAATAAATAAATAAATACACTTAATTCAGATGATGAAGTGTAACGTAAAACATGTGCTTTATTTTATTATTTTTTTCTTTTGCTCTTTCAGATAATGAATGACAAAAATTACCAACAAATTGGTTTAACAGACAAAATCTCTTTGGTAAATAATTCTAGCAAATAAATGATTTCTCCCCCCCCTCATATTGTTACACTCTCATCATTAATTTAAAGGAACCCAATCCTGAATTTTGGAATTTCAAATGTTGTGTCTCGCATTGATAGATATCATTGCAACTAAATCTATAGTTGTTTCATTAATTGGCCATTGCTTCTGTACTTCAAATTGTGCTCAAATCAATAATGATCGATTGATGTGGTTTTCATAAGTACTTTTAGGCATTTTGAAATGGTGGAGCTGTCAAAATAACTGAGCAAGTATGAAACCCATTTTGCACAATGAAGGACCATTGACAACATATCGAAAACCGCAGATCACATCACATGCAATGAATTCCTGCAGTTTCAGAACGTGAAGGATTTGGGTCTTTACCTTTAGTATAGAGATACGATATGGAAACAGGCTCTTCGCCCCACTGTAGACACAAAAAGCTGGAGTAACTCAGCGGGACAAGCAGCATATTTGGAGAGAAGGAATGGGTGACGTTTCGGATCGAGACCTTTCTTCGGCCCACTGGGTCCACGCCGACCCATTCGCACTTGTTCGATGTAATCCCACTTTTATATCACTCCCTACACATCAGCAGCAATTTGCAGAAACCAATTAACCTACAAACCCGCATTTCTTTGGGATGTAGGAGGAAACCCACTCTTCCTCTGAATTATCCCAATATCATCAGCATAAGCATTAAAATAAAATGTTGTCTTTGTTCAGTACAGGCAAAAGTACAACCATCTCAAAGAGAAAACTATCAATTATATTTTCCAATAATCTGGACAGCAATCCATTTCAATAAAGATGACTAATTTCAATAATTAAAAAAAACGTCTGTGTTCAATGGAAACACTCCTTTTATGTGTCATTCCTAACTGTCACTGTATGTCATGTTATCACTTGCGGGCGGAGCAATAGACAATAGGTGTAGGAGTAGGCCATTCGGCCCTTCGAGCCAGCACCGCCATTCAATGTGATCATGGCTGATCATCTCCAGTCAATACCCCGTTCCTGCCTTCTCCCCGTATCCCCTGACTCTGCTATCTTTAAGAGCCCGATCTAGCTCTCTCTTGAAAGAGAACCGGCCTCCACCGCCCTCTGGGGCAGAGAATTCCACAGACCAATGCAAATTCCTGGCATATGAATACTTGGCCAATAAACTTATTCAGAAACATCATAGACTGGTGCAATAATGTTTCTGTCCTTGCGACCCTTGGTTTAGAAGGCAATAAAGCATGTTGTGAAGATCACACAGAAGACCTTGGAAAGCTGCTTTTTATTGCAGACTGTCACTATGCTGTTAGAAAGATTTTTGACAGATTTGATTTTAAATAGATAAAACCTTTGCAGCAAAGATACTCACATGTGAAAAAATACAAGTCACCACGTTTCCAGCGCCTATTTTATATCCTTAAAAATACAGAGTCTTAACTTGGACTTAAAGGCACATTGACCTTAAAGGCAGCGGCACTGGGTTAGAGTTAATGGGGACATTAGAATTACTGTTGAATCTGTTTTGAAGATACAGTTCTAGGGATGAATGAAGGAACAGGGGAGTGCAACTGACCAACTTGGTCCTCGGCAAAGCTGTCAGAGATGGGATGGGTTTACAGTGTCCTCATGTATTGAGCTCCGACTACCTGAAGTGTATTAGTGCATGGCTCATCCACACACCTGTGTCTCTTGCTTTTCCTACAGCTATGGTACCGTATACACCCATCAACACCCTGTTAGATTGTACTTTGGATTTTACTCTCACGTGTAAGGAATACTGACATTTTTAAACTGAAGTAAATGATAAAGGCATGAGATTTTTGTTGAGATAATACCAAAGGAAACAGTGCAATAATTAATATATAGGCTGAAGTTAAGCAGAACCATGAAGCAAATAGGCCAAACGCCCCATTATCTACACTTCACGCTGCCTTAAAAAAGCAGCCAACGTAACCAATGACTTGTTCTACCCTGGTCATTCCTTCTTCTCTGTTCACGTCAGGTCGAAGATACAGAAGTTTGAAAGCACGCACCAGACTCAGGAACAGATTTCCCCCTTGTTATTAGACATCTGAATGGTTCTTCCATGAACATGATGTTCCTCTTGCAGTACCAGAGACCCAGGTTCGATCCCGACTACTGGTGCTGTCTGTATGGAGTTTGTACATTCTCCCCGTGACCCCGTGGGTTTTCTCCGAGATCTTGGGTTTCCTCCCACACTCAAAAGATGTACAGGTTTGTAGGTTAATTGGCTTGGTATAAATTGTCCCTAGTGTGTGTAGGATAGTGTTAGTGTGTGGGGATCGCTGGTCGGTGTGGGCTCAGTGGGCTGAAGGGCTTGTTTCTACGCTGTATCTCTAAACTCAACTCTTTGTGGAGGTATTAAGGGAGGCAAGGCCAGGAGGGTGAGGAGGAGGAGGGTGAGGAGGAGGAGGGCGAGGAGGAGGAGGAGGAGGTAAGGCCAGGAGCAAAGATTATAGGATCTTTGGCCAGGAGAGCGAGGGGGGAGGCAAGGCCAGGAGGGTGAGGAGGAGGAGGAGGGGGAAGGCAAGGCCAGGAGGGTGAGGAGTGAGGAGGGGGGTGAGGAGGAGGAGGAGGGAGGGGGGAGGCAAGGCCAGGAGGGTGAGGAGGAAGGAGCCAAAGTGAGGGAAAGTGTTAGAGTGGGTGGGTGTTTAATGGATGAAGTCTCTTACAATCTGTGGTCGGAGCTCCAGCGGGAAGCCCAAGTTCCCCGGGTGTGGAGAGGGGAAGGGTGGTGGTGTTGTCCTTCCGCCGTCGTCGCCGTCGTCCGGCTGAGGGGGGAAAGGCCGCACTCGACGGGCCGAGCGTCCGCTCTCCGCCACGTGACCCACCGCTGCTGCCCGGCGCGCGCCCCAGACACGCGCTCCCCGCCTTCCCCCCGCGCGCGCCAGCAGCAGCAGCGGCAGCAGCGGCGGCAACCAGCAACGGGCGGTGGCGGCATCTCTCCCGCGCCCTCAGGTAGGGAGCCTTCCCTCCTCACATCTCCCTCTCCCCTCACACAACCCCGCAATGATTATTCACCCAAACCCTTCTCCTTTCCCCTCGACGTGAAACTTGCCCCCCGCTCGCCGCCCCGGTGGTTTTACCGCGCGGACACTTTCTTCTCTTCCCTCGCTCGGTGAGTGAGTGACCGGGAGACGGCTGTCCATCCACACACGGTGACCGGGGGGACGGCTCTCCTGTCCATCCACACACGGTGGGGTGACGGTGAAGAGGTGTTCAGTCGGCAGCCGTCCCCACTCCCACTGTCCCAGACCTCGTCAGTTTTGGCGCCAAACAGAGAGTCTCTCTCTCTCCAAGTGCCTCCTGGCTGCCAAAGTCCACAAGTCCCTCAGCCCCACTCGCAGCCTTAAAAGCAAAACACCCCTGCTGTGAAAATACAAAGTCTGTGATTAGTAGCTGCCTGTCAGTGTCTGATTCAAACTACTGTTACAGTGATCGTGGTCTGCTGCTGCCCTTTACTTCAATGTAAGATTGTTCTTCAACAGTGCGGCCAGAGTGAAATTGCTTTTCGTCCCCCTCCCCTAACCACCCCCCTGGCAGGATGAACAGAAACTCGACAAGGACCTGTGAATACAACATACTGCAGCAACTTAGTTACTCCAGCATTTTCTGTCTATCTTCGGGGTAAACTAGCATCTGCAGTTCCTTCCTACACTTCTGAAATACAATCCTCACTGTGATCGAGATTCCTTTATCAAGAAGCTCCTTGTGTTAATGTAAAACTCCAGTCCTTAAGCTGACTTGGAGTTTAAATTAATGCCTGCCAGTTAAGATGTCTGCTGTGTAATAAAACAAAACACAGTCAGGTCCGCTGGGTATTCCACTGTTTGTTTGCCATTCGCAGCCTTAAAAGCGAAATACTCCTGCTGTGACAATACAAACTAAAGTCTGTGATTAATAGCTTTGTGTTGAGCGTGAGTCGAATGTGAAAATAAAACGGGATGCCAAGCGGGAGCATATTTATCTACAAATCTGGGTAGAGAAGGAAACCATTATATAAGTTCCTCAAAGAGGAGTTGCCTAGTCTGGTTAATGCGATAAGCAACAAGAGTTCTCAAAGCCCTTCCTCCCACCTACAGTATGTTTTAGAATATTCTCCCATTGCTTGGCAGCAGCACTCGAGTTGTGAGACATCATCCAGGACATAGAATTACACTGATTTATGGTAGATTCGCCACTTTGCAGTGGGTGTTAATGGGGGAGTGTGGGAGGATGTCAAGCTCAGCAACAAACACATCTGAGAATCAAGCCGAGTTGAGTTGTCATAAACACAAGCACGGTGAGATACAGGTGCAATGAAAATCTAGCGAGGAGCAGCAGCACCATAAGCACATGGACTAAGGCAACAGACAAACTTCAACTATAAATTCTGCAAGACTGAAAGAAAAAGTCTGCAAATATATATATTAACGTAAAACACAATTACAAATCAAGTCTGTGAAGTGCAAGAGGTGATCCTGTGGTGTTCCTCTGCTGATGTAGGATGAGGGTTGTGCAGGTCAGTTCAAGAACATTGTGGCTGTTGGAAAGGAACTCTATACGAACCCGGTGGTGTGGGACTTTATGCAACCAATCAGGATTCTTACAGTGCATCAGCAAAAGTTTCTTAAGAATATTTGGTGACATGCCAAATCTCTCAAAACTCTCAATAGAAGTATTAAGGTTTGCTTTCTTTATGATGGCAAGTACGTGCTGGGCCCAGAACTGGTTATCCGAGATGGTAATGGCCAGGAATTTGAAAATGCTGCCTCTAGAATAGAATAGTTTCTTTATTGTCATTGTAACATGAACCATGTACAACGAAATTTAAAAATGTCAGCCAGTCAGTGCACCATTCAAGCATTTCTAAAAGCTAACGATACATACAAGATAAAATATTAAAAGATAAACAACTAAAATAAATATCATGAAAATAGCACGCATAAACACCCAACCCTCCATCCTTCTGTCGATTTCACAGTGTACCACATCCCCTTAGTATGTCTCGCCCCTGCGTTCCTTGGCGGCTACATTTAGTGCTTTTATAGCGGTGGGGTAAAAACTGTTTTTTAGTCTGTTCGTCCTTGTCCTTGTAGATCTGTACCGTCTGCCTGACGGCAACAGTTCAAACAGGGAGTGTTCGGGGTGGGAAATGTCTTTTATGATACTCTGGGATTTTTTGGTGCAGCGGGAACTGTAGGTGTAAGTCCTCCAAGGTAAGGAGAGGGCAGCCGACAATCCTCTGGGCGTTGTCAATGGCCCTGCTGGAGCGTGTCATTTCCTCTGAGCAGCGCTGTGCAGCTGGTGTACCACACGCACACACAGTATGTTAGTATGCTCTCAATGGAGCATTGCCGAGGGAGTAAAACGGACAGCAGCAGTCAGGACTGTCTTCTGAAGAAAGACTGACTTGGTTTATACTCTCTAGAGTTTGATTGAGAGGGGATCTTATTCTTACAAAATTCTGAGCAGGCCCTCAGGAAGTGCAGTCTCTTTAAAACCGAGCTAGACCTTTTTGGAAGCAGGCAGCAGTGGTTTTATTGCTCCACGTCAGGTCCTCCTCAATATGGATTCCCAGGAAGCGGAAATCTGCCACCCTCTCCACACAGTCCCCTCTGATAGTCAATGGTACCATGTCCGTTTTATTCTTCCTAAAGTCTACCGCTGACCTGTCAATGGAAACAGACGCATAGTCCCCCAACTACTTCTTTCTGATGTCAAAGATTAGATCGGTGGTTTTATTGATGCTGAGTAAACGGTTATTGTTGCCAATCAACCACGTGTTCTTTCTCTCTCCTGTACACTCACTTGACACCACCCGTGATTTGGCCAACAATAGCTGTGTTGTCGGCAAATTGATAGATGACGTTAGATCTTTGTTTAGCTACACAATCAGGGGTGTAAAAAGGAAATTAAGCACATAGCCTTGAGGTGTGCTTCATGGTTTAAGGTCAGTGAAGAGGTGATGTTGTTCCTGATCAGCACTGGTTTAGGTCTGTCGATGAGGAAGAGTTGATGCCCAAGTCTTGGAGCTGGCTGATGTATTTGGAGGAGATGATAAGGTTGACCCGTCATCGATGAACAGCAGCTTGGTGAATGTGTTCCTGTTACATTGACAGTCTGCAGAGTGGAGAACCAGTGAGATATCATCTGCTGTTTACCTGCTATGCCAATAGATAAATTGAAATGGATCAGGTCATTTCTGAGACAGCAGTTGAGGTGCCCCAAAACTAACCTCAAAAGTACTTCATTATGGTGATATAAGTGTTACCAGGAGTGAGACATCGAGGCAGGCCACCGTGCTCTTCATGGTCAGCAGTCAGTGAGGGAGTGTGGTGGTTGAGGTCTGGCTGGCGGTTGAGGATGGGTATGTGGATGCTGGAGGGCCGTCGAGAACAAAGGAGGACTTGGCGTGGGGGACGGTCGGGGGGGGGGGGTAGACGGAGGTCCCAGTGTGGGGGAACCGCAGCTTGATGCTGGGGGGGGGGGGGGGGAAGGACAATGGAGGACTTGGCGTGGGGAACTGCCGTGGTGGGGGGGGGGGGGGGGGGGGAGGACAATGGAGGATAGGATGGTGGAGACAAAGGAAATGTCTCTGTTAAGGTGAGGCCAGAATTACGATGGTGATAATCTCCAGGTGAAGTTATTTGATTGATAAATTATTGAGCACAGTTAGTGAGAGAACAAGTAACAGCCAGGAATTGCAGGTTTGAACTGTGGAGAATATTTAGAATATCAGGCAGTCTCATGGTAGAGAAAACTGATAGACATGAGTGAATCAGATTTTTACAAAAAACACAAGCTTTTTGGGCAAAAGGATACAAAGTGCTCTAGTAACTCAGCAGGTCAGAGTGCAGCTCAGGAGAATATGGATAAGGGGACGTTTTGGTTCGTGACCCTTCTTCAGACTTGCCCCATGTATCTTCATCGCAGTTTAATGGGCATTTTTAACCTGGTGTTAACTACATTGGATTATGTTGAGGGCTAATTGGAATTTGGTCTTTGTTATCTATTATTTAATTGTCTGGTATTTTAACCAGCACACAATTCACAAATAGAAGCACTGCAGAGAGTAGTAATGCTGCTGGGAGACTAAATAAAATAAATTGCCTAGTGGCACTAACAGTTTGTAAGTGGTAGGAAGGCACTTGTATTATATCTTCATAAATCTTTTGCTGTGTTTAAAATTAAAAGTGCCTGAAGAAATTGGAAGGGATAATCAGTGTTTCAATGACAGAGAGGTACATTTCATTTATTTCTTTATTATCTATTGCAGTTTTCGGAGATACGCATTAATAACTTGGCAACATTGCCATATCTACCAAATATCTACTGCAGCTGCAATGAATTGATTCTGATTTAAAAAAAAACAATGGTTGAATATTAAACCGTTTGGCATGGGTTGTGAATATTCTGTTTGCGCGTCCAAATATGACCAGAACTCGAATATCATTTTTGAAAATGTATAGCTAAGGCTGAAACAGTGGCATTCTTAGTCAGTTCGAACTCCAGTGCTGTCTGTGTGGAGAGATGGACATTTGACTCCAGCTCTCTGCACAAATGATTTACGTGGAATGTACAGTAACACTAGATGGTATGGAACACGTCTTGTTATCTCGTAACAAATGTCTTTGTATCTTTAACGCCTGTGAATGGCATGGGCCACTTATGCCTTTCTCATTTTGTGGTTTAAATCCTGGAACTCTCACCAAAGCACTGGGAGTGGAGTACCTTCAGCAGAGGGACTGCTGTGAATGATGATTGATTACTCACCAGCAACTTCAAGAACATAATTAGAAATTGGCAATAAATGTCAACCTTGTCAGAAAGGGCTGCACGGTGGCGCAGCGGTAGATTTGCTGACTCACAGCGCCAGAGACCCGTGTTAGATCCTGACAACAGGTGCTGCCTGTATGGAGTTTGTACATTCTCCCCGTGACCTCGGTGGGTTTTCTCCGGGTACACCGGTTTCCTCCCACACTCCAAAGACATACAGGATATGCAACGTTTCGGTCCGAAACCCTTCTTCAGACATCTGAAGAAGGGTTTTGGCCCGAAACATTGCCTATTTCCTTCGCTCCATAGATGCTGCCGCACCCGCTGAGTTTCTCCAGCACTTTTGTCTACCTTCAATTTTTCAGCATCTGCAGTTCCTTCTTAAACAGGATTGGCTTGGTTATAAATGTAAATTGTTCCTAGTGTGTGTAGGATAGTGTTAATGTGTGGGAATCGCTGGTCTGCGCGTAATCAGTGCGCCAAAGGGCCTGTTTCCATGCTGTACCTCTAAACTAAACGAAATGTACATGCTTTAGAGGTAGGGGTTTGCATATGCAATGATGCTGGGGGCAGTGTTGACTTCTGCTTGCTTACTGACACATGTTTATCATGTGGAGGTTTACCTGGATAGCACAGGTATTGCTGAATTTTGGGTGGTTGCTCAGTTCATACAGGTAATGGAATCCTTACAGTTGCAGTTAGATTGTGCTAATAATGACCTTGAGATTGCTGGTACTTTAATCTTGGTTTCTGACACATGCACGTGCCCCTCATTTTATTTACGTCCTAGAGAAAGAGAGTCCAAAGTCTTTGGGGTAGATACCTTGCTACTGCAAACAGTGACTGAGGAGCTGGTTGTTACTTTAAGATTGCGTATCGAGTATATTTCATTCAGATATTTTTTGGTGATATACTATGGAACAAATTATTTTAAGCAGTTGTTTTTTATCTATCAGTGCCATTGATAGGAACATGTCCTGAGCAACTGTGAACCCTTTTTGTTGAATATAACGAGAACGAGCCATGTGTATGGGCAAAATGAATTATCTCGAATGTAGTTTCTGTTTTTTACATTGCAAACAGAATTGAGGTGAATGGTACATCACCGTAATAACTCACATGTATGGATCATATTGCATCAAGCTGGGTAAATAATTTCAACTAGCAACGCAAAATCAATCTAAACGTAAATAAATAATCTAATCAGAAACAAACCATCTGGGTTAAAACAAAATTAAAAGAAAACAGAATATCACTGGGGTCACCAGGTCAGGAATATCCCAAACTGGAGACATACATATTTGATTTATTTAAAATATGAAAATATGATTAGGAATTTAAACAAAACAAAATGACGTTGACCAAATGGGTTTTTCTGCATTCCTCTCATTTTGCTTTCTTTATCGGCTCATGATGCTTTTGCTAATTTAATTAAATTATTCAGTTGGTTATTAAAGTTTAAAAAATACAAAAATTATTGTGAACACATTGCACAAATATTAAATGATTTTAAAATGATAAAAATTTAATTTTAACAGATGTGGCCATTAAGTGTTTTCCACTATGCCTGGTACGCAACATATGTATTCAACCTCATTAACCATTCCTCAGCCCACTTGACCAACTAATCAAGATCCCATCACGTATAAAAACAATGTATTTATCATGTATTTTTAATCAAATATGGACTAAATTAAGTTCAAATGTTTGAAGTGTGTAGTTCTCAATGTCCAGTACATGCACTTGATCTTCTGCTTTTATATTTTAATCACACTAAACGATTGTTTCTATTAAAAAAATATAAAGTTTACACATTTTTAATGGGAAGTATCAAGTACTGCAGTGACAATGCTTTGATGCCCTGACAGTAATATCGAGGCACATGAACCATACTGTTCTACTTTAATTTTATTGAATCAAGGCATTGAGAACATAATGAAATTAAGTGTTACTCATTCAACTCCAGCCTGGTTATAAGCAGAACAGTTATTGATGGGGATTTTCTTCAGAAAACCATCTTTGAACCTACAATTGGGTTTGTGTTGGAAAAGTACTTCTCAGTGTAATGCTAGCAGTGAAATGTCAGGATACAATACTAAAATTGGTCAGGCTCATGGGGGTTTATTATTGCAGGCTGCAAACAAATATTCAATTTTCTTAGTAATGGGCAGTTTCCTTTTTAATCTGAAGGCACTCCTATCATTTCAGTGATTATCTCTCTGTTGAATCCTCAAACCTGTAACTTCTAACAATTATTTTCCAAAGATGTATTTGAAAATTGTCTTCATGCTTCAGTGCTCCAGCATTAAAATGCTTTCCATAGTAACTTCAACATGTTTAAAAACAAATTGTGATGCCACATTTTCAGTCATTTCCCCCCCAATGATTGCTGTCTATTATCTCTGGTGTATGACTAATTATTTCCTACTGCTTCCCCAACTGAGAAGATGGAAATGAGATTCATAACGAACATGGGATTTGATCAATCTGGAAATCACCCAATAAGTCATGATTAGCCAGCAGATTTTGGTCATTAGGAAACTATAATTTCAATGTGCCATGTGATGTAGGGAAATTGTAGCTATTTGCTTCCCTTTTGAACCACTTGCTTCAAGCACACTCATTCTAAATAGTTGGTAGTGAAAAACTAACCAAATGGTAATGCCACAAACATTGGATTTATAAATACATTTATTATCCAATTAAAATTAAGTAAAAGTTACTTTCACCTATAAAAATGGGTTTCTAATAAGACAAGTGTGAGTGGTTCCTGCACGTGTGTTATATCAAAGTTGAATTACTGTTAAATGTAGGAAATTGATTGTCAGGAGAGTTTATTGAATTGACTCGAACACATTGTCTCCTCATTGAAAGTGACCTGTGTACCAGCTCCACTGTTTGTGGCTTTGTTGTTTACATTTGAAATGTAAATATTGTTAAAATGCAAGTTACATGTCCAATTTGTCAGACAAATTGAATGCACAACTTTCATTTTGGCAATATTAATTTAACTATATTAACATGTGTGGCTGTATTTTTAATGCTCTCAAAAGTTTTCATGTGCTGTTGATAAATTTGATAAGCTTGGATGAGGTTAATGACAACAGTGTAATTGTTAACCGTGGTATTTTGCTACAATGAAAGGTGTTACATAAATACAGGTTTCCAAGTAAAACATAAAATATAAAGTATCATTGAATAAGTGAGTTCGGTATTCCGACTGCGTATGCCTAGCTCACAAACGAAAAACACTCGGCAGCCGTGCCACGGCATGCACACAGACCTGCGCCTCATCCGCAGCCAGGATCGATTCCGGGTCTCTGGCGCCGCTATCGATGCTGAACCGCCAATGGACCATCCCCATCCCCTCCTGAACGCCCCCCTCCCCCCGTCCGGCCAGCCGGGGGTGGCCAGAGACGTCCGTAGTCAGACAGGAACGGCGCCCACAGCCAGTGTGGAGAAGCAGCACTAAATCCAGCTCAACTCTGCCTGTCTCGCCGGGTTAACCTACCAGCCTTGCTTGGACTTATGGGAACGACGGCCCAGGATTATAGCCAGCGCGGAGAAGAAGCTTTAACTGAACAGCTCCGGGCTGGTGTCCCATAAGTCCAGGCAGGACTGATAGGTTGACCCGGCGAGACATGCAGAGTTGAGCTGGATTTAGCGCTGCTTCTCCGCGCTGGCTGTGGGCCTGGGGGGCGCCGCTCCCGACGTCTCTGGGGAGTGGGATGGTCCAGTGGCGGTTCGACAGCGATTGCGGCGCCGGAGATCCTGGCTGCAGATGAGGCGCAGGTCTGCGTCCATGCCGCGGCACGGCTGCCGAGAGTTTTTATCGTTTGAGACAAATGACAAATCCCATGATTCCTTGCATTTTTCGGAATACCGAACTCGCTTATTGAATCACTAAATCATTGAATAGATGGGCAGAATTTGTCTAAAGCATGTTTATTCCTCAGAGACATTTCACAAAAGCTTAAACATGTTATCAAGTTTGATGAGCTTTCTATTAAAGTAGAGCTAGCTTTTGAAAGTAGCTCTGTGGAGATCTATTGTCAATGGCTAATGTAAAAAAATCTAATTATGTTATGACACAGAGTACTGTGTTCTATAATTATGTGGACAGAATATCTTATTTCTTGAATGCACATGGAAGGTTAAGTTGCAATTAAATTGGAAACATTTTACAATTACAGTAATTTTTGGCTGTTGCACAACCAGCCATTTCATTTAATTGTTCTTGCAAACTGTTGAAGATTTTGTTTAAATTTGGAGAGGTCTCAAAAGAGATTTATTTTTCCTATTCCACATTCCATTGTATTCTATTTAAAGTCAAAGTAAACAGTGACGATGATTTTTTTTCAGTTTTTGTGTTCTATGTGAAGATTTTAACACATGTATTTAATTCAGTAAGCTGGAGTTAAAGCCAAGAGTGGAAAATTATGATTGTTCTCAAACATGTTTAAAAATAACTGTTCAGAAAGAATTTGGATAATCATTTTTTTACAATAGGGATGCAATCTAAATAATAATAATAATAATAATCAATTTTATTTATGGGCACCTTTCAAGAGTCTCAAGGACACCTAAATGACTTGTGGGAGCCCCTAAGCATGTGTGCTGTACTATTTCACATATATAAATGACTTGGATGAAGGAATAAAGAAACTTCTGTTTAACTTAACCAACCACATTTAGTTAGATGACACAGTAAGTAGTTTAGATAGGAGCAGAAGGTTAGATTAAGGAAGTGAGCAATTGTGGTTATCGTTTGCGACTTGCAAAAGATGGATCAGAGTATTTCTTAACCGGAGACTTGTTGAACCTTCGCTAAAAATCAATATATTTTTCTTCAAATTTAGAAAGTGACCTGCATACCTAATTAGTATTCTTTCTAGCTGTAACATATTTTTCACCACTTTTGTATATCACCTGAGATTAAAGGTTTAAGGTTAATAATATGTAAACCTTTGTAATCACGTTGGATAGTATACTTGGTCATTGTTCCCAGCTTCCATTCTTTTCCCTCAGTAAGCGCCTGCCATGTCGCCTTCACCAGTACCACAAAGGTTGCTGATCTTTATACACGTGCAGAACAGGATGCGGTGGTATCTGTTTCCCACCAAGTGCATCCTTCATTGTCTCTGGATGTCCCAAAGCTCATGAAGCATTGTTGTAGACACCTGTTGTATGAAATATATCAAACTGTTTGCGTACAGTGAGCACTGACTAAGGGAAAGAAAATTTTCAATCAATTCATAATTAACTGAATTATAAAATGAGTACACGGGTATTCTGTTCATCTCATGATAACAGAAAATCAAAAATCTGCACATCTGGAAGTCTTGAAATTAAAACAAAATACTAGACACCCTTTTGTCTCCTTGTCATCACTAGCCTTTGTGCATCCATCTGCCACTTAAAACCCCACTCACTTATCACTTGCCAGCTTGTCCCACTGCCCTCTTTTCCAGCTTTCTCCCACACCCGCACTACAATCAGTCGGAAGAGGAGTCCTGACCTGAAACGGGGCCTATCCATGTCGTCCTGAGATGCTGCCTGATCTGCTGATTTATTCTTAACACTTTGTGTGTTTTACACCAGGTTAGGCTGAGCAGTTAACTTTCAGTTTGAATACTTGATGAAGGTGTAATGTCCTCCTCGAATTCTAGCCACAACATGTATTGCCCATAACTCATTCTTATATAAAGTTAGATTTGGCCTTGGTGATCTGAGCATCAGATGCATTCAAAATAATATGAGTGAATTGAGCTTTAAACCTCACTTGTCTTTTTCTCAAATTCGGTGCACAGGGATGCTGATGTGATGCAGGTCCATTGTTTGCTGATGTTGGCATTCCTGGATGTTGTACACACTATTTATACGCAAGTGTTACAACACTGGGACCTATCTCCAGGGTGAAGTAGAAAAATCGCACATGCTTCAAAATAGAAACATATGGCTTATCTGAAAATTGATGGGCCATTCTATTTTTGTTCCAGACATATTTCTGTTTTTTCTACTGAAACAACACCAGATGCAGTTAAGAGAATGCAATAACTTTTAAAACCAAGACATACATTTCTACTGTGCAATAGTTGGTTAATACTTGGATTCCTTCAAGATATATAAATTATACCAGGCAATTGAAAATAGTTTCCACCAACATTCAGTTATTATGAGCCATGATGGTGATTTACTGCTTTAATAAGGCTTATCTTTTTAAACATCACCTTGTCACATTGAAATATTACCTTTGAAGCAGTCACCGTTGTTAACTAAGTACAAAGCTCTTTATCTACTTCAATTGAAGGGCAAAGAGTGCAAGGGAAAATTCTATAATTAGGATGTGAATGGAATAATGTGTTGAAATGTGGCATGATCGGTTGTCGTCACGATGCAGACGGAATGAAATGCTGGAAGGTCAGCAGGGATGAATAATCTACTCTGGTGTGGAGACAGCTAGTGTGTTCAGTTTTCTTATATAAATTTGCAAGTGCTGACATCTCACTGCAATGTAACAAGGTACATTTTTTTTTGTGTGTATGGTTCTGCATGCTTTGCATCTGTAGTTGAGTCCAGAGGTCTTGCATTAATACTTTCCACCGTTGATATACTTTTGTCCGTGTCTATTTTGTCCACTTTGCTAATTAAAAAGTTAAGATACTGAATAGATTCATTGTTTCCACAATTTCCATCCTTGTTTACCCTCGTACAAGTATGTTGTGATTGTTGACTATATTCTCAGTTCTCCAGATAGCTCAGTTGCCGAGAAAAAGGCAGCATGTATTTGTTAAATAACATCTTGCTTTATTCACTTGATGAAGCAGCAGAGGGGTTTTTGAGGGAAATGCAGTTGTAGTATAAGTGGATTTCATAGAAACATAGAAAATAGGTGCAGCAGTAGGCCATTCGGCCCTTCGAGCCTGCACCGCCATTCTATATGATCATGGCTGATCATCCAACTCAGTATCTCAACCCTGCCTTCTCTCCATACCCCCTGATCCCTTTAGCCACAAGGGCCACATCTAACTCCCTCTTAAATATAGCCAATGAACTGGCCTCAACCACCTTCTGTGGCAGAGAATTCCACAGATTCACCACTCTCTGTGTAAAAAATGATTTTCTCATCTCAGTCCTAAAAGACTTCCCTCTTGTCCTTAAACTGTGATCCCTGGTTCTGGACTTACCCAACATCGGGAATAATCTTCCTACATCTAGCCTGTCCAACCCCTTAAGAATTTTGTAAGTTTCTATAAGATCCCCCCTCAATCTTCTGAATTCCAGCGTGTACAAGCCAAGTCTATCCAGTCTTTCTTCATATGAAAGTCCTGCCACCCCAGGAATCAGTCTGGTGAACCTTCTCTGTACTCCCTCTATGGCAAGAATGTCTTTCCTCAGATTAGGAGACCAAAACTGTACGCAATACTCCAGGTGTGGTCTCACCAAGACCCTGTACAACTGCACCAAGACCCTGTACAACTGCAACAACCATGCAATTTCCAACCACCATTTATAAATAGACATTTATAAATAAATATCTTATAATTTAAGATATAAAAAACTTTTCTTTGGGAGTGAAGGCCATGGAACAAATGGAACAATAGAGAATCAGCAGGAAACACTGGTAGTGAGTGTTTTTAGATGCAAAGGATTTTGTTGTTTTTTTCGCACTATTATTCGTTCTGGGGGTGATTTGTTTATTGATTTCTAGGTTCATTATGTGTAATCTATGCATATTGTGTTTATAGGCCTGTTATGCTGCTGCAATTAAGAATTTCATTGTTCTGCTGTTGGCATATACAGTGGCTTGCAAAAGTTTTCATACCCCTTGAACTTTTCCACATTTTGTCATGTTACAACCACAAACGTAAATGTATTTTATTGGGATTTTATGTGATAGACCAACACAAAGTGGTGCATAATTGTGAAGTGGAAGGAAAATGATACATGGTTTTCAAATTTTTTTACAAATAAAAAACTGAAAAGTGTGGCGTGCAAAAGTATTCAGTCCCCCCTGAGTCAATACTTTGTAGAACCACCTTTCGCTGCAATTACAGCTGCAAGTCTTTTGGGGTATGTCTCTACCAGCTTTGCACATCTAAAGACTGACATTTTTGCCCATTCTTCTTTGCAAAATAGCTCAAGCTGTCAGATTGGATGGAGAGCGTTTGTGAACAGCAATTTTCAAGTCTTGCCAGAGATTCTCAATTGGATTTAGGTCTGGACTTTGACTGGGCCATTCTAACACATGAATATGCTTTGATCTAAACCATTCCATTGTAGCTCTGGCTGTATGTTTAGGGCCATCCATTTTCCTGCCTTCTCCACATAACCCTAGACACCTGTTCTAATCAAGAATTTAGCAAAGAGCCAGTGTGGCATTAATAGCTTCATGGCCTCCTACCATATCTTAACCATTCTGGGACAAGGCAGTGGGCGCTGAAGGTCTTGCTGGGAACGTGCATTTGCAAAATTGGCCCTAGTCCATGTTTAACCATTTGGACAAGGAAGACATAATCACGGTTGAAATAACAAATCATTATACAATGGTTCAATGTTGTTTTGCAGTGGCTTTTGATAATGCAGATTTCTTGTTGGACGCTTTGTTTTACTGTTTATTGGTGATTATAGTCCAATTTTGCAACATGTATCCAGTATAATATTTAATTGCTTTGATTTAGTCACTGCATTGTATTTTATCTCTTATTTTGGCAAATCAAAGTGAAGTATAATTGTTGTAAGGTTTATAAAATAATCTATCTCGATTTAAATGATTTCAGTAGATTGGAAAGCAGCAAATTGAGTAAGGGGAAAGGGATTCAACCCATCACAACTTTTGAGCTCCTGCTCCTGCTCAGAAGTTAACTTCCCAAACCTTGGTGGGATATAAATTTGTTTCTCCAAATGAATAGTTCAGGAGTCTGGACTTCAGTCGAGCAAGTTAACCACTATACTACTTTTGTTTGTTTCAGCATTCAATATGATCGATCAGATTGAAACTGTTCTTGATCACTGCTCTGATATGGCTATCTAAAATTTAAACATTAAGCTGACTTGTGGCTATGCAGTTGATTGTTACTGGGCTCTTTTAGCTGCTACCAGTTGATACATTTCAAGCTTTGACCTATTTGTGTCACCTATGATTGCATGAAAAGGGAATGTGATGAAATGCTACAGAAATCTATTCTTTAAACTATGACTTGCAGCGCCAAGGGTAGTAAATGAAAAAAAGATATTAAGGATGGCTTAAAGGATAGAATGGGGAGATCATCATTTTTCAGTTAGATAGACACAAAATGCTGGAGTAACTCAGCGGGACAGATAGCATCTCTGGAGAGAAGGAATGGATGACGTTTCGGGACGAGACTCTTCTTCAGACTTTTGAGCCAACATCATTTTTGAGTTAATGGATTGTTACTGTGAGGGTGCTGCCGTGCTTAGCCATCAGCTATTTACTGTGACAATGTAAATATACAATGTAAATACCATGCTATTTACTATGACAAAGATAATGCAATGTCCTCACTTTTTAAAAAAATGCTATAGTCTGAACTACTAATCACTGACGTTGTTGAGCTCAAAGTGGAATCTCTCTGACATTCAGTTGGCCACTCTAGCCTTTATATTCAAAACCTCTAATTTAGCTGCATAGGCATTCTCATGATTATGTTAACCTTTTCCCTTTGTTCCATTGCTAATCAGAACATCCAATATTTCTGATCAGAAATGGTTTTGTTAGCTGCCTGCTTCCATTAACTTTTAATGAGAGCATTAAACAGATGTGGTATGCAGTTAATATTTACTCTTCCTACTACCACTTGATAACGATTCAGACTGTTTTCCATTTGCATCATGTTTTTTGGGGGTAGTTTCACTGATCAAATAGTCTGAGTCAAAAGCTAGGAACTGCAGATGTTGGTTTATAAAATAAGATCCAAAGTGCTGGAGTAACTCAGAGGGTAAGGCAGCACTCTGGAGAACATGGATAGGCGACGTTTTGGGTCACAACCTTCCTTCAGTCTGATGAAGGATCCTGACCTGAAACGTCACCTATCCAGGTTCTCCAGAGATGCTCCCTGACCTGCTGGATTACTCCAGCACTTTGTGTTTTTTTTATGGATAAGCTCTTGTAAGTTAACATTTAATTCCATATAATTGTTCATTATTAATACAAGATCAAGGGGAATTTGCAATGTATTACACTATCTTTCCTGCAAGATAGTATGTCAGTCCTGTTCTCAAACCACTTTTTTGATTGTTGTAGAGATTAATACACAAGTAGATTCAGTTGAGCTGCTTCGTTGGAACAATATAGCGAGAGCATACAGTTATGTATGAACTGGATGTGCACAATCAATGTGTATGATCCCATTGGACAGGAGATGGAGTGCTGTGTCACTGACTGGCACAAGTAGTTAGAGCCATAGAGTGATACAGTGTGGAAACAGGGCCTTTGGCCCAACTTGCCCACACCGACAAACGTGTCCCAGCTACACTAGTCCCATCTGCTTGCATTTGGTCCAAATCCCTCCAAACCTGTCCTATCCAGTTAGCTGTCTAACTGTTTCTTAAATGTTGGAATAATCCCTGCCCCAACTACCTCCTCTGGCAGGACTCACCACCCTTTGTGTGAAAACGTTACCCTCCGATTCCTATTAAATCTTTTCCCTTTCACCTTAAACCTATGTCCTCTTTGCAACATGCTTAACATAGTTAGTGTTCTGCCTAGCAAGTAAACCACTTTCTCATTGGAGAAGCATATTCCATGTTTTAATGCTTTTGTGAAAACATTACAAGCACTTGAATTATTAGGGAGTTCATATATTCTTTTTGGAATAGATTCTGGGGGCAACAAGCTATTTTAATGAAAGATCATCTATTTTATTTGAAAGGTCTTCACGTGAGAAGTTGAATGTGGATAATTTAATTTTAGTTCAAAGTCCATGAATAAAAATGAGCAATTAAAGGTGTGATTTAATCAGTGGAAGACTGTTCACATCTCCTTAATTTACATAGATTGAAGATTTAAATCTTGTGCTAATCCGAGGTACTGATGTCTGACTGCACCTTGATTCCTCCAAATGTTTCCTGTTAATGGTTCACCAAACACTGATTAAGTATTTTATATTCTATCAATCAGCCATTGTATAGAAGTAGTCATTTGTATAATTTAGTTTACTTTAGAGATACAGTACAGAAACAGGCCCTTCGGCCCACCGAGTCCATGCTGACCAGCGATCCCCGCACATTAACACTATCTGCACACACTAGGGACAATTTTACATTTATACAGTGCCAATTAACCTACATACCTGCACGTCTTTGGAGTGTGGAAGGAAACCGAAGATCTCGGAGAAACCCCGCGCGGTCATGGGGAGAACGTACAAACTCCGTACAAACCCCATGGTCAGGGTTGAACCCGGGACTCCCGTGCTGCAAGCGCTGTAATGCAGCAACTACTGCTGCCCCAACATGTCACTTAAAAATTTAAAATAACCAAAAAATAACAGTCCCAATGATTAGAAAAATCAGATTATTTTTCCAACCAATTTAATACTCCTTGCCTGCAATAAATGTGAACCGTATAGAGGCTGCTTTTTGCTTTTGGCATGCTGTATGTGACTTTTAAAATATACATGGACTATTATCTAATCCCCTTGTTAGTAAAGTGGTAACCAGAGTACAGGTGAGGCATTAAACAGACAAAAGACATAAAGTGCTGGAGTAACCCAGTGGGTCAGGCGGTATCTCAGGAGAACATGCATAGGGTACGATTCGGGTCAAAGCCCTTTAGACTGATTGTGGAGTAGTGGGGTGGGGCGGAGGGGAGAAAGCTGGAAGAGAGGGTGGGAAGGGCTTTTGATAGGCAGATGGCTGGACAAAGGCCAGAGATGAAAAGACAAAAGGTGTGAATTAAAAATAGTAGAATTGTGAAGTCAGAGAAAGGAATGTAGATGGAGGGCAGGAAGAGAGGATAAATGGGTGCAAGTCCAGGTTGGGCACAGGGAAGTGAGGGGTGGATAAAGGAGGGGGGTGGGAGAAGGGAGGGGGTTTATAAGTTAGATCTTAAACAAAATGTGTTTGTAATATATGAAAGTAAACAATAATGTTACTTAAGAAAAAATTGAGAGCCTTGGTCTGATTGCACTTACTCCAGGGTTGTCATTTCAGCATCAATAACTTCCTTGCAGAGTAGCAAATGAAATAAAAATTCAGTTAACAGAAGCTATAACTAAAGTAAAAAGTAAAGATGAGGGAGAAGAGGCTGTCGCCCCGTGAAGTTGTTTCGGTGGTGCTATTAGTCATAGCATTGAACCTAACAGATGGGTCACAAGATGAACTATTTTGCAGACAGACCTATGCATCATGGGCTCTGCTAGACTTGTTTTGCAAGAAGCATTTGCCTGGAGCAGAAGTTTTCAAACTTTTATACAGGCATTCCACTTCAACAAGTAGTTCAGCCACGCGATTCAAAGATGAGTTCTGTCTGCATGCTGGAGTTCATTTAAAGGAGTGTTACCATCCTGCAATCTGCACAAGGGCCAGACACCCCAAAATTTAGCAGTGTTTGAAACAAAATTGTGGCACATAAAGAAGGCGAGCAAATAACCATGAGAATTGATGGAAGGCCTGACGTGCCTGGTGTTCCAGCGATAAATGTGCTCTACAATCTACAGCCAGAGCTGATATTGGGAGGAATGCTGTAATGACATGGAAACTGTGCTTTTATGCAAATTTCTCCTGTAGCATTGCTTGTAAATACAGAGGTTGATATCTCTTGACTTAATTCTCTTAAAAACAGAAATATAATGATTTATGTCAACCTTGCCCAGTGTTGAAGGTTCTACCACAGTGTTGTTGGTGGGGGAAGTTCTGAGAGTTGGACCTCGCAAGAGGACTGGTCCTTTGTCTGTTCTAAGTCAAAATATCCTGCCATTTGGAGCATTAGTGTTTTACTTGCCAGCTCATCTTGTCCTCAGGGATGGAGGGAACAGGTGTCTTTCAGCTTCTTACAAGATTTTCAAGTGTCTTTGTAGACATGAGAAAATGTGGTGGTTAGTAAACAAAATTTCAATTAAAGTAGCTTACTGTGAATATGGGCAACCCATCTGCTGCATTTAATATCAGTGACATTTTGTCAGAAAAATACTTCAAGCATAAAAATAAATGCTCCCTGATGGTTATGGTCATATGATTTGATGAGGGTGGGTGTTTTTTTAATTTTTATTTCTCAATCACAGTTGGAATCTCGATGGCAAGGATCAGAGCATCAGGTGTGGGAGTAGAGAGCAGGATGACTGTTGTCATGTTGTTATCTGTGGCACATGCTCTGCCTCTCAGTCAGACATTCTTTCTTTAGCCTTCTGTCGAAAACATTTCTTCATGAAGGAAGAGTTTGAATATGAATGGCAAAATTAATTTCCCTCTAAACCTTTTTTATCCATGTACCTGCCCAAATTTCTTTCAGATATTGTACTTTAAAATGTACTTTTATAGTGCCCTCCATAATGTTTGGAACAAAGACCCATCATTTATTTATTTGCCTCCGTGCTCCACACTTTGAGATTTGTAATAGAAAAAAAAAATCACATGCGATTAAAGTGTACATTGTCAGATTTTATTAAAGGGTATTTTTACATTTTGGTTTCACCATGTAGAAATTACAGCTGTGTTTATACATAGTCCCCCCATTTCAGGGCACCATAATGCTTGGGACACATGGCTTCACAGGTGTTTGTAATTGCCTCCTTAATGCAGGTATAAGAGAGCTCGCAGCAACTAGTCTTTCCTCCAGTCTTTCCATCATCAACATGAGGACCAAAGTTGTGCCAATGAAAGTCAAATAAGCCATTATGAGACAGAAAAACAAGAATAAAACTGTTAAGAGATATCAGCCAAATCTTAGGCTTACCAAAATCAACTGTTTGAAACATCATTAAGAAGAAAGAGAGCTCTGGTGAGCTTATAATCGCAAAGGGATTGGCAGGCCAAGGAAGACCTCCGCAGCTGATGACAGAAGAATTCTCATTATAATATCGAAAAATCCCCAAACACCTGTCCGACAGATGAGAAATACTCTTCAGGAGTCAGGTGTGGATTTGTCAATGACTACTGTCCGCAGAAGACTTCATGAACAGAAATACAGAGGCTACACTGCAAGATGCAAACTACTGGTTAGCCGCAAAGATAGGATGGCCAGGTTACAGTTTGTTAAGTACTTAAAGGAGCAACCACAGTTCTGGAAAAAGGCCTTGTGGACAGATGAGACAAACATTAACTTATATCAGAGTGATGACAAGAGCAAAGTATGGAAGGGAGAAGGACCTGCCCAAGATCCATAGCATACCACCTCGTGTGTGAAACATGGTGGTGGGGTGTTATGGTCTGGGCATATATGGCTGCTGAAGGTACTGGCTCAATTATCTTTGTTGATGATACAACTGCTGATGGTAGTAGCATAATTAATTCTGAAGTGTATAGACACATCCTAATGAGGACGGTTCATTCTACAGCACGGCAATGATCCCAAACATACTGCTAAAGCAACAAAGGAGTTTTTCAAAACTAAAAAATGGTCAATTCTTGAGTGGCCAAGTCAATCACCCGACCTGAACCCAATTGAGCATGCCTTTTATATCCTGAAGAGAAAACTGAAGCGGACTAGCCCCCAAAACAAGCATAAGCTAAAGATGGCTGTAATACAGGCCTGGCAGAGCATCACCAGAGAAGACACTCAGCAACTGGTGATGTCCGTGAATCACAGACTTCAAGCAGTCATTGCATGCAAAGGATGTACAACAAAATACTAAACATGACTACTTTCATTTACATGACATTGCTGTGTCCCAAACATTATGGTGCCCGGAATTGCGTGGACTATGTATAATCACTCCTGTAATTTCTACATGGTGAAACCAAAATGTATAAAAATGGCCTTTATTAAAATCTGACAATGTGCACTTTAACCACATGTGAATTTTTTCTATTACAAATCTCAAATTGTGGAGTACAGAGGCAAATAAATAAATGATGGGTCTTTGTCCCCAACATTACGGAGGGCACTGTAGCTATCTATAACAGCTAGGCTACTGAGAACCAGCAAGTAAGTTTAACAGATACACAATAGATTGCAGATCATGGGAATCTGAGCAAAATAAGCAGTCCTGGAGGAACTCAGTGGGTCAAGCAGCATCTGTGGAGGGAAACAGATAGTTGACATTACGTATTGGGGCCGTTCCTCAAACCTGTTTGTACAGAAACATTGTCAGTTCATTTCCCTTCAAAGCTGCTCTTTGACCCGCTGAATTCCTCCAGATATAGGTGCAAGTCCAGATGGGACAGAGGGGAGGGGGAGTAATTGGGAAAGAAGAGGGGGGTTATATGGGCAGGAGAGGGGAAGTCAAGTCAAATCAAGTAGGTTTATTGTCATGTGTCCCCGATAGGACAATGAAATTCTTGCTTTGCTTCAGCACACAGAACATAGTAGGCATTTACTACAAAACAGATCAGTGTGTCTATATACCATAATATAAATATATACACACATGAATAAATAAACTGATAAAGTGCAAATAACAGATAATGGGTTATTAATAATCAGAGTTTTGTCCGAGCCAGGATTAATAGCCTGATGGCTGTGGGGAAGTAGCTATTCCGGAACCTGGTTGTTGCAGTCTTCAGGCTCCTATACCTTCTACCTGAAGGTAGCAGGGAGATGAGTGTGTGGCCAGGGTGGTGTGGGTCCTCGATGATACTGCCAGCCTTTTTGAGGCAGCGACTGCAATAAATCCCCTCGATGGAAGGAAAGTCAGAGCCGATGATGGTTGCTGTGTTTTGCATTGTTTAATTTGCCTCAATGAGTGAAGCTATTGTGGTTCTGCGAGGAGCAGAGGATGGGCGGGCCTATCCATATCCAAAAGAACAGGAAATGGATAGGCCTGGTCATGGTTCCTGTTAACTGCTTGCAGAGAGGAATCCTCAGCTGAGGAAAAAGGAGGACTTCTCAGAATACCCTCCAGTAACTTTCCAACTACAGAAGTTAAGCTCATCGGCCTATAGTTCCCAGCATTTTCCCTGCAGCCCTTCTTGAAAAGAGGCACAACATTTGCCACCCTCCAGTCTTCCAGCACCTCTCCAGTATTTAAGGACGACTCGTAAATATCAAATGAGGCTCTCGCAATTTCCCTGTCATTGTGGAAAAGTTGGTTCCAAAGTGTCTTTAGGTGGCAAGTTGCTGGGTTTTGAGGCTGTGATCACATAAAAACTGAACGTATTAACGGTGAGAGCCAAGGAACTGCAGATGCTAGTTTACAAAAATAGACAAAGTTCTGGTGTAACATGGTGTCAAGGAATTTGGATGTGCTGTCAAAATGGTGTTGGTTCCAGCAGGGCGGTATGTGGCTCGCACGCCATCTAATCATGGGTGGGGCACTGGTGAAAGCAAAGAATGCTGCCAGTGTGATAATTTGCTGAAGAAATTTGTGTTTAAAGCTCTGGCCTAATGAACTATGACAGCTGTATCCTAATGCTGAGATGCCAGAATGTGTGGAAAAACAGTGATTAAAGGATTATTTGTGGACTTGCATAGTAAGCTTAATTAAAATTGTGCTCGATTTTGTTTGATTGTAGAAGAAATTGTTCACAAGTTCCAGGAGTAGAATTAGGCCATTCGGCCCATTGAGTCTCCTCCGCCATTCAATTATGGCTGATCTCTGCCTCCCAAACCTATTTTCCTGCCTTCTCCACATAATCCTTGACATCCGATCTAATCAAGAATTTGTCTATCTCCAACACTGACTTGGCCTCCACAGCCCTCAGTGGCAATGAGTTCCACAGATTAACTACCCTTTGACTAAAGGAGTTCTAACCTCCTTTCTAAACGGGTGTCCTTTAATTTTGAGGCTATGACCTCTGGTCCTGGATTCTCCCACTAGTGGAAACATCCTTTCCACATCCACTCTCTCTGTGCAGTATAATGCAAATAGTATATTTGTGTATTTGTTCCTTCTGCTTATATTGATTCAAATGCTTCCTAATATATTTAGTGACTTTGACTTGCTTTAAAATCAATTTTCAAATGTGAATCTACAAACATTGGGAATTCAGTCATTTATTGAGTTTCGGTTTGTAAACCAACATATTGAATTTATAATGTGCCTGGTTTCGTGTTCTATGTTTATTGACATGATATACAACTTCTTGGCAGCTGCCTGCATGTTTATCCAGTCAATATTTTCAGAGTTTGAAAGCAAATTGCTTATCCAAAGGAAAGAAGAGCACCATCTCATGACATGTCAATCAATATACAAGTGTGTAATATCTATGTTTATCAATCTGATACATGTAACCAACATTCTTAATTGTCCTTCCTTCTTTTGATTTTCCTCAGATTAATTCCCTGTAATTGAAACCCACTGTTGCTGCTTTTTGTTTGGAAATGGCTTTCCAGTCCTCACCTTCACAGCCTTCCGTACCATCCCAGCCTGTACCAGTCTCATTGTCGTCGGGAGATCTTCACTTTCCCGAGATTAACAAGCTACGGGAGCGTACTCCATCACCGATGAGAGGTTTCCTCATTCCCAGCCCCTTACCCACAAGGAGGACCAGAACTACTTCTGCGTAAGTACAAAACTTCATCATATGTACAAAATGTTACACTGATCCTGCACTGATCATGATCAGTTATCATGCAAATCTTTTTGCAGCTCTGTTTTGCATTCCATCTTTATTAAAATAAAGGCGGCATGGTGGTGCAGGACTAGAGCTACTGTTTCACAGCGCCAGAGACTCGGGTTCTATCCTGACTACAGGTGCTGTCTGCAAGGAGTTTGTATGTTCTCCCTGTGACCTGCGTGGATTTTCTCTGAGATCTTTGGTTTCCTCCCACATTCCAAAGACATACAGCGTTGTAGGTTAATTGGCTTGATATAAATGTAAATCGTCCCTAGTGTGTGTAGGATAGTGTTAATGTGCTTGGATCTCTGGTCGGTGCAGACTCGGTCGGCTGTCGGAGCTCCTCTCCAGGGATCCCCGACGAGGGATCCCGCTCCGGACGGTAAGTCCCCGCCGCGCCTGCAGTTAGAAGTAGGCCGCGGGCCGGCGGTCCGAGCTCTTCTCCTCCAATTGAAACACAATTTCTTTCTCTTACAAATGTGATTATCTTCAGTTAAAGAACTAACTTTGTTCTGAATGGTTTGTTCCAGAACTGCTCGGGCAGCTGAAGGGCCCATTTACAAAGGTGTCTGTAAGTGCTTTTCCCGTTCAAAAGGCCATGGGTTCATCGTTCCTGCAGACGGAGGGGCGGAGATCTTTGTCCACATCTCTGAGTAAGTCAATAGTGTGTTGATGTGGGGTCATAACATTATAGCAAGGTAAACAAATGTAATCAGAAACGTATAAAAGCTGTATCCTTGCAAAACAGTTCAGCATTTCCTTTGAAGTGTTGTTGCTTAAGGCTCCATCATAGACATGCAAATATAAATTGATAGCAAAATGTAAAGCGGGACTTGCAATTTCATTGTCCTATCTGGGACACATGACATTAAAGCTCTATTGGCTCTTGGACTGGTAGAGTTGCTGTCATACAGCGCTTACACCGCCAGAGACTCGTCTTCGATCCTGGCTTACAGTGCCATCCATAATGTTTGGGACAAAGGCCCGTTATTTATTTATTTGCCTCGGTACTCCACAATTTGAGATTTATGATATTAAAAAATCGCATGTGGTTAAAGTGCTCATTGTCAGATTTTAATAAAGGCCATTTTTATACATTTTGGTTTCACCATGTAGAAATTATGGTGCCCTGAAACATAGCCCCCACATTTCAGGGCACCATAATGATTGGGACACATGGCTTCACAGGAGTTTGTAATTGTTCAGGTGTGTTTCATTGCCTCCTTAATGCAAGTATATGAGAGCTTGCAGCACCTAGTCTTTCCTCCAGTCTTTCCATCACCTTTGGAAACTTTTATTGCTGTTTATCAACATGAGGAACAAAGTTGTGGCAATTAAGTCAAATAAGCCATTATGAGTGAGAAATAAGAATAAAACTGTTAGAGAAATCAGCCAAACCTTAGGCTTACCAAAATCAACCGTTTGGAACATCATTAAGAAGAAAGAGAGCACTGGTGAGCTTATAAATCGCAAAGGGACTGGCAGGCCAAGGAAGACCTCCACAGCTGATTACAGAAGAATTCTCTCTATAAGAAAGAAAAATCCCCAAACAGATGAGAAACACTCTTCAGGTGTGGATTTGCCAATGACCACTGTTTGCTGAAGACTTCATGAACTGAAATACAGAGGCTACACTGCAAGATGCCAAGTTTGCCAAGAAATTGCTATGGTTACAGTTTGCCAAGAAGTACTTAAAAGAGCTACCACAGTTCTGGAAAAATGTCTTGTGGACAGATGAGATGAAGGCTAACTTCTATCGGAGTGATAGCAAGAGCAAAGTATGGAGGAGAGAAGAAACTGCCCAAGATCCAAAGCATACCACCTCATCTGTGAAACACAGTGGTGGGGGTGTTATGGCCTGGGCATGTATGGCTGCTGAAGGTACTGGCTCACTTATCTTCATTGATGATACAGCTGTTGATGGTAGTAGCATAATGAATTCTGAAGTGTATGGACACATCCTACCTGATCAAGTTCAAACAAATGCCTCAAAACTCATTGGCCGGCGGTTCATTCTACAGCAAGATAATGATCCCAAACATACTGCTGAAGCAACAAAGGAGTCCAAAGAAAAAACTGAAGGGGATTAGCCCCCAAAACAAGCATAAGGTAAAGATGGCTGCAATACAGGCCTGGCAGAACATCACCAGCGAAGCCACCCAGCAACTGGTGATGTCCATGAATCACAGACTTCAAGCAGTCATTGCATGCAAAGGAAATGCAACAAAATACTAAACATGACTTCTATCATTTACATGACATTGCTGTGTCCCAAACATTATGGTGCACTGAAATTAGGGTCGATGTATAAACACTGTTGTAATTGCTACACGGTGAAACCAAAATGTATAAAAATGGCTTTTATTAAAATCTGACAATGGTCACTTTAACCAGATGTTATTTTTTTAATTAAAAATCTCAAATTGTGGAGTACAGAAGCAAATAAATAAATGATGGGTCTTTGTCCCAAACATTATAGAGGACACTGTATGTGTGCTGTCTGTAAGGAGTTTGCACGTTCTTCCTGTGACCGTTCAGGTTTTCTCCGAGATCATCGATTTCCTCCCACACTCAAAAAGGTACAGGTTTTTAGGTTAATTAGTTTGGTACATGTGTAAATTGTCCCTAGTGTGTGTAGGATTGTGTTAGAAATATGTGGGGATCGCTGGTTGGTGTGGACCCAGTGGATCGAAGAGCCTGTTTCTGTGCTGTAACTAAACTAAAAGAGCATGATCTTTTTATTTCCTGGCATTCTTGTGGTAGTGAGGCCGCTTTATCTTTGACAAAGATAGACACAAAATGCTGGAGTAATTCAGCAGGTCAGGTAGCATCTCTGGAGAGAAGGAATGGAGACTTTTTGGGTCGAGAACTTTCTTTGACAGATATGATTGCTGGCTATAGAGTTCCTGATTGTACGCTGCTGTTCCTTTCATATGAACTGCAGTTGCTTTTCACAAACCAGCACACATAAATGCTAGGGAAAAGGAAGTACGCTCCAGAATGAGTTGTCAGTGAACTAGATTTATGCCACAATTAGTGGGATTGCCTTTTTCCTTGCTCTTGCTGTCTCCTCTATTTCCTCTCCACTCAGCTCTGCGTTTGACTGGACTTTGAAGATAGCTCAGTGGCCATTTTATAGAGTGGGAAGGAATCGGCTGTATTAGTGAGTGCCGTCACAGACAGGATAGGAATGGTAGATGTGTTTGTTCCCATGACACTTTCAGGTTACTATTTTTGATACTATTTTTTTTCTGTTGATTAAAATTAATTGAATTAAATCGTTTCATTGAAAATTAAATTCCCTCGTTGCATTTCTAGATCAGTGGCCGGTCCTGGCCATGAGGACTAAAAACTAAAACATGATGCTGCTGTATCCCAGGGGAAAATGTCTGAATGAGATACCATATTTGGAAGGTTACCACATTTTTTTGTGGTAACCTTTCTGCTTGTGAGAATAATGGCATCTTGTAAAATACCCGATTATGTTTTGCTTTTTATAAACAGTTTTTTTAAATCATTTTACTCAGAAGGGCGATTGATTGTTTAATTTAGATTGTCCAATTTTGGTGGATGTGCAGTTTGCCTTAAGGGTGTGGTTCTGGCCGCAACGGGTACCATCTATCCTTTGGTACCAGTTGGTTAGATTTTCAGATGTTGGTTTGTATGCAGACCCCTATGGTTTGTGAAGCGAATGATGTGCAGGCTCAAATAGCTTCCCGTCTCCATGCTTTTAAATGCATAATGTTCAAACCCGGGTCTCTGGCGATGGAAGGCAGCAACTCTACCAGTCCATAATGTTGGGGAGAGTTATATTTACAAGATGTTATTTATCATTGTTATCTGAAATGATTTTTTTATACTATAAACTACTAAATCAGGAATTCTTGCGTTAAGGTTTGAGATTAAAATATATTCTTTATTCCCCCACATCATTCAATTTGACCTTCGAATGGTGACCTTGAGTCTTTTACTTGAGCATGAATTGTGTATCAAATATTGTGTTGGATATTTGCATTTTTGCAGTCATTTTTTGTTCATAAACCTGATTTTGGTTTTGTAAACCAATGCTTTGTTTGTGACATAGGAAGGGATTGCAGATGCTGGTTTAGACCAAAGATAGACACAAAATGCTGGAGTAACTCAGCGGGACAGGGTATTGTCTGAAGAAGAGTCGCCACTCCATTCCTTCTCTCCAGAGACGCTGAGTTACTCCGATATTTTGTGTCAATTTTTGTTTGACAGTAAGCCAAAACGCAAAAAGAGATTGTATACAGCAGCCACTAGCACCATGTAAAGTGCTGTATGCGTACCGCGGTGCATTGCCTTGGCCATGCAAAGAGCTCTGGTTTACACTATCCGCTGGGTGAACACATTGTAACCAGGCCACCTTGATGTGTGCATCTCAGTCACTCAGTTGTACGATGACCTAAAACTAATGTTTAACTGTTCAATCATCTTTTATAATTCATTTCTGAACTACGGTTGGGAATATTATTTGGGTAACACTAATTGTTCTAATTCCAGTTAATTCTCCAAGGTTGTGTATCTGTTCAGACTGATTACTTGAGGGAAGCAGGGCTCCATCTTGTTCTCATTTAAAAATTCCCATCATTGAACAAAAACAGAGGATTTACATAACGAGAGGATTTGAGTAGAGGAGTAAAGAGGTCCTTTTGCAGTTGTACCTGGTGAGACCACATCTGGAGTATTGTGTGCAGTTTTGGTCTCCTAATTCGAGGAAGGACATCCTTGCTAATGAGGCAGTACAGCGTAGGTTCACGAGATTAATCCCTGGGATAGTGGGACTGTCATATGAGGAAAGATTGGAGGAATGGGCTTGTATTCACTGGAATTTGGAAGGATGAGAGGATATATCATTGAAACGTATTAAATTATAAAAAGACTGGACAAGCTAGATGCAGGAAAAATGGTCCAAATATTAGGGGAGACCAGAACCAGGGGCCACAATCTAAGAATAAAGGAGAGGCCATTTAAAACTGATATGTGAAAAAACTTTTTCACCCAGAGTTCTCTGCCACAGAAGGTAGTGGAGGCCAATTCACTGGATGAATTTAAAAGAGAGTTAGATGGAGCTCTAGGGGCTAGAGGAATCGGAGGATATGGGGAGAAGGCAGGCATAATGAATGGCGGTACAGGCTTGAAGGGCCAAATGGCCTCCTCCTGAACCTATTTTCCATGTTTCCAGTTGTGAAAATATTTATCTTCAAATAATTAGCTGACATGTTATGTCTACATTGCAGGATACTTAAAAAACCTGGCAAATATTGTTAAGATCTGTTAATTAAAATATATTTTACCTGCTCCTCCGACTCGTGGTGGATAGGCAGTGAAACTGTATAAAGGCATTGACCCTGAAGAGTTTTAAAATTCTCCAACACTCAGACACTTTTTTTTCTCACTTTCATAAGCAGTTGTTATTTTATTTATAGATACATAGACAATCGGTGCAGGAATAGGCCATTCGGCCCTTCGAGCCAGCACCGCCATTCATTGTGAATATGGCTGATCATCCACAATCTGTACCCCGTTCCTACCTTCTCCCCATATCCCTTGATTCTACTAGCCCTAAGAGCTCTATTTAACACTCTTTTGAATGCATCCAGTGAATCAGCCTCCACTGCCTTCTGAGGCAGAGAATTCCACAAATTCACAACCATCTGTGTGAAAAAGTTTTTCCCTCATCTCAGTTCTTAATGGTCTACCCCTTATTCTTAAACTGTGGCCAATTGTTCTGAACTCCCCCATCGCGAACATATTTCCTGCATCTAGTGTGTCCAATCCCTTAATAATTTTATATGTTTCTATAAGATACCCTCTCATCCTTCTAAATTCTAGTGAATACAAGCCCAGTCACTCCATTCTTTCATCATATGACATTCCCGCCATCCCGGGAATTATCCTTGTGAGCCTACACTGTACACCCTCAATAGCAAGAATGTGGTCTCACCACGGCTGTGTACAACTGCAGAAGGACCTCTTTGCTCCTATACTCTCGTTATGAAGGCCAACGTGCCATTAGCTTTCTTCACTGCTTGCTATACTTGCATGCATACTTTCAGTGACTGATGTACAAAGACACCCAGGTCTCATTGCACCTCCCCTTTTCCTAATATGACACCATTCAGATAATAATCTGCCTTCCTTTTCTTGCCACCAAAGTGGATCATGAATGTATATTGTAAATATGGTACCAGAACCAAGCCTTGCGGCACCCCACTAGTCACTGCCTGCTATTCTGAAAGGGACCCGTGGATACTCTTTGTTTCCTGTCTGCCAATCAATTTTCTATCCATGTCAAAACCCTGCCCCAATACCATGTGCTCTAATTTTGCCCACTAATCTCCTGTGTAGGACCTTATCAAAGTCCAGGTACAGTACATCCACTGGCTCTCTCTTATCCATTTTACTTGTTACATCCTCAAAAAATTCCAGAAGATTAGTCAAACATGATTTCCCCTTCGTAAATCCACGCTGACTCGGATCGATCCTGTTACTGCTATCCAAATGTGCGGCTATCTCATCTTTTATAATTGACTCCAGCATCTTCCCCACCACCGATGTCGGGTTAACTGGTTTATAATTCCTTGCTTTCTCTCTCCCTCGTTTTTTTAAAAGGGGGATAACATTAGCTACCGTCCAATCCACAGGAACTGATCCAGAATCTATAGAACATAGGAAAATGATCACCATTGTGTCCACGATTTCTAGAGCCACCTCCATGAGTACCCTTGGATGCAAACCATCAGTCTACCCAACACCATTTCCTGACTAATGTGAATTTCCTTCAGTTTCTCTGTCACCCTGGGTCCTCTGTTCCCTAGTACATCTGGGAGATTGTTGGTGTATTCCTTAGTGAAGACAGAACCAAGGTACCTGTTCAACTCGTATGCCATTTCCTTATTCCCCATAATAAATTCACCTGTTTCAAGAACCAGATTAAAAAGTAATTTAGATGATTTGGCTTGGTATATTAGACGAGCTGCATTTTGGCCGTTGACCATGTAATTATACCCTCATCTTGACAGCAGACTGGGTTAAGTAACCATGGGACGGGGGCCTGACTACTTACAGGTGGACTTGCTGCATTGTATGAGTACCAAGCTGTTGAAATTGGTAAAGAGGTCCAATTGAGGTATTATATTGTCTTGATTGTAAAACTAGATAAATAGACATGTTTGAAGGCTCGGATTGAAATCACAGCCCCTTTCATTTCATTGTGAATATGCTTTGCTCTTATTTTGATCAATGTTGATGAGAGCATTTCAAATATATCTGTTACAAAGACTGTTTAAACTTGGTTGAGGAAAAGACAGCAGAGATTGTGAAGTTGTGACCAAGAAAGAATAGCAGTGAAAGCAGTTCTAACTTTTGGAGATTTCACAGTTTTCACACGTTTCACAGTTTGGGCTGCAAAGTGGTGCAGCCGGTGGTGCAATGTATTTGAGGTTGGATGATGCCAGAAGTTCCGCAATGGAAGCCCGTTGAAGTGTGTAGTCAGCAGTAAATACATATTTAAATGGTCTTGTGCAATGTAGAATAACTACTGTATGTTACATAACCAACCTTTACTGGATCCCATTTCAATTGAACAATAAAGATTTTTCAGTTTGCGATTATGTATTATGAAACTGGTTTTCAGGGAAGCAAATGAGTCACAAATAATAGTGAAATAACCCAAGGAGCCAATTCAGTTTCAGGAGATCAGTTTCTTCCCATGTCCCTCCATTTCCTTCATACCCAAATACATTACTCAATTAATACACTGGATATAAGCATCTACAATCCTCCGGCTGCCTAATTGCAAAGACTCGTATCCCTTAGACTGGAGAAAGTGTAGAAATTCTTGATGTTGCACTTTGTGCAACAAAAAATGTACAAAGGTTTTTATTTTCTGTTTGCATGTGGTGATTGAGTTGCCCCTTTCACTGTGTGGCAGTCCTTCAGTCGTTTACACATCCAAAAGGAAGGAATGGAAGTGTGGATCACTGTAGCAAAGGCCAAGCCACTCAATGGAAATGAACAGTTACCAGCCTATTGTACACCTTGATTTACATTGTAAACTGACTAAGATGACACTCAACTTCACATTTTTATGACAGAGAACCAACTTAAGCTTATTTATTCAAATCTGGGTGTATGGTATTAGAAGCCACGCATGATGACTTGCGCAATGATTTGACCACTGGTTTGGTGTTGATGCAGCACAACACATCCATTTTGTAAACCTGCATCTGTATTTCCGTGTTGCTCCATTTCCCAAACTGATTGCCAACCTCTGAGGTTGTCTCAGAACCTTTTGGCTGGGATAACAATTCTAAGTGATTTGAAAGCGAGCATAATAAACCCCCCTGCAAACTCCTTGTGTTGAACTGTTGTGATACTGATGTCCATGAAAAACAGAACATTTGTGAAGAAATGCAAGTTAGTTGTAGATGACTGCTAATGTTTTGATACTTTGTGGCTGTGAAAATAATACCAGACCACCTTGAGAATATTTGAATACACAATTTATTCAAATATGAATAAACATTTTATATATACATATTATTTGAATGTCAATTTTTGTTCTTTCATGGAAATTAGATTTTGTGCATTTTTGAATAACATTGTATTTGTGAAATAGGTGGATTTGGGTATTCTAGACCTCCCCATGTTGGAGAGAGAAGATACAAGATACATTTATTTGTCACATGTTCCAGATGGCACTGTGAAATGTGATTACCATACAATAAAAGTAAAGAACACAACACACAATAGAGTTTAACATAAAAACATCCCCACACAGCAGAATCAAAGTTTCCTACTGTGAGGGAAGGCACCAAAGTCAGTCATCTTCATCTAATGTTCCCCAATGTTTGCCCGTGGTTGGGGCCTCCCCGAGCCCTCCGCAGTCGCTGCTACGGGCGGCCCGATGTTCAGGCCCGCTCGCTGGGGTGATGTAAGGCCGATGTCGGGGCTGGGGGACATCCTCAGCGGCCTGGACATCAGAGTTGACCACCACCGAAGGCAGAAATCTTGTTGGAAAGAGGAGCATCGGTCTGATTTGATCAATCTGAAGAAGGGTCTCGACCCGAAACGTCACCCATTCCTTCTCTCCAGAGATGCTGCCTGTCCCGCTGATTACTCCAGCATTTTGTGTCAATCCCCATGTTGTCAGCTGGCTAACTGTACTCTGTTTCTCATCAGTATTGAAGGGGAATATGTGCCAATGGAAGGAGACGAGGTCTCGTACAAGGTGTGTTCTATTCCTCCCAAGAATGAGAAGAAGCAGGCCGTGGAGGTGGTCATCACCCATCTGGTGCCAGGAACGAAACACGAAACATGGTCCGGACAGATAGTCAGCCCGTAACAACCACCAACAATCCCATCCTGCCGCCTAACAAGGCGAGTAAGTATGAGCAAACCTCTTGAGTGTGTAGACCAACCAACTGCTGGCAGGATCGATGGTAATATTTCTACAAAGGCTGCAACAATGAAGCAGTTGGCTGATAGTTTGAACATCACTCATACTGTGCATGTTTTCTATTGAGGTGACTTGGCCAGTGAATGTACATGTGGAGTTTTCAACAGTATAGTCCCCCAAAACTATTATATTAAAAACCACACTTCCTTACCAAGGCAGCAATGCAATGGAACTTTATTTTAAACTGCACTGCCCTGCAAGTTATATACATTTTAGTTGTAGAATTGTTGAATTTCTTTGGTAGAGAATCTTGTTTGTTAATTATGGGCGTAATCATGTTAAGGGAGAGTGGTCTTGCAATATTGATTGCCTGGTCTGTGTGATATCCACTTCTGCCCACTTCCCTCCAAACTAGTTACTCACAGGTTAAAAGCACTACGCTATTCCCTCTCCTCAATGCACAATGTACGTGGTTGCAGTGGAGATAATCATCACACCTACATTGATGATGTGGTGTTAGCAGCATGTGGAGTTGCTGTCTGAACTTCTGGAGGTTCACCCTTTTGAAAGATGCAGTGCCTTCTGATGATACCTACATTGATTTGACACTGCTTATTCCTGACTGTCAGGGAACTGACCACACAGCATACAACTAATTGACCAGTCTGGTGATAAATGCCACCGGACATTTTGTAAAACCTTGCCCACCAGTTTTCATTTTATGGTTTCACACATAATTTGGGTTTTTATATTGTAGATTCCTGTGAATCTACTATTTTCCTAGAAGCTTTCTGTGTATTGGCTGATGGAAGCACATTAGAGCTGGCGTGAGTTGAATGTCATGTCTTGGCAGTTGTTTGCTATTGTCCCCAACAGTATCTGAAGTTAACCTAGATAACCAGGTGAAAGGGGATTGAGCTTTAAAGAGATCGGCTCTTGATGTCAACATTTCTGCTGCTGATATCACTTTTCCCATCTATGGCCATGTTACATTTTATGCTGCCACCTCCTTTCAAACAACTAATACAGAACGTGTAGGATCAAATAATTCAGTCAGCATAAAGGAGGGAATATTGATTCACAGCAGTTTAATCTGGGAGTTCTAAGACCCGTTGATGGGTGATATTGGGAACCCCCCTGCATTTCATTGTCCATGGTATTCATATGTAGGGGGGAGTCTGAACCTGCTGCCGTGTTTCACTGCAAAATAACTTAAGATGTTGCCATGTCTTTGAGTTCCTGACTTCTGTGAAGAATAATTTTTATTCTTCAGTGCCTTAATTTCCAACTCTTTAATGATCAGTTTGATTTATCCCATGACATCATATATTTACCAATATAAATATTGTATTTTAGTGTACCGTGCTGTTTAACTAAACTATTGGAATCTAGAAACATAAAAAATTAATGTATCATTTTGTGCCTTTTGGCATTTACATATTATCTGTATTTCTGAATAGAGGACAAATAAAATTAAATGAAACAAACATGTTGCATTGTTTTAATCTACATCTGTTACAGCCTTGTACTTTGCAAAGCAGCTTTAACTTTCAAAATGCAACCTTCCCCTAATTTGTTTTTCTGCGTTCAGACTGCTTACTAACTTAGTTTTTCAAAGGTATTTTACGAGGGTAGATTTTTTTTTTAAAGTTCATAGTTAATTATAAGTAATCAATTTAAAACTTGAATTGAAATCTGGTTATCTATTGAGTAGACATTAATTGCAGGGGAGAATAAATCAATAACAGAATTACCTGTGCAATAGAGTTTAATAGTAGTACCGGGATAGGTATTGCTTGTAGACACAAAATGCTGGAGGAACTCAGCGGGACAGGCAGCATTTCTGGAGAGAAGGAATGGGTGACGTTTCGGGTCGAGACCTTTCTTCAGACTCAGATGTTGCATGTTTGTCTTTAAAAAATTAAGAATATAATACGCCCAGATGGATAGATTCTCGATTGGCATGGTTGTCAAGGGTTATGGGGAGAGATAGATCAGCCATGATTGAATGGCAGAGTAGACTTGATGGGCCGAATGGCCTAATACTGGTTCTATCACTTATGTACACAGAATTCTTGCTCTCCAGCTTGATATGACATTAAACATGTACAGATCATTGGTTAAACCCCACTTTGTGCTTGTTCCGCCTTTAAAATATTTTCTGAAATAGAAGAAAATTCTGTTGCTCCATAAAATCCCCCAGGTTCACCACCCTCTGGCTAAAAAAATTCCTCCCCATCTCCTTCATAAAGGAATATCTTTTAGATTTGAGGTTGTGACCTCTAGTCCTGGACTCTCCTACTAGGGGAACCATCCTCTCCACATCCACTCTATCCAAGCCTTTCACTATTTGGCTTTACTATACAGCTTTTCTAAGGGTGAGTGGTCAGCTGTGTACTTTCATAAAAAATCTAAATCATTGTCCACCACAGGGCCTTTCTACAGAAATGCTGAACAGGTAAGCTATGCTAATTCAGATAGCAATTATTGTGTAAAAAACAATGTGCAATATTTTTTGTACACTGATTTCAAATTGTGTGGACATTCAAATGGTACATCAAAAACAGCTGATTCAAGCATTTGAAAATCTCAGACCAAACGTAGACAAATGGTGGTTGTTGGTGATCAATCAGCTTTGCCCAAGGACATAGCTGTAGAAATTCATCTTCAACTGCATAGAACATTGAACAAACAGCACACAGATAGGCCTGATAAATTATTTATTGATTTAAAAATATGTCTTTCATTGCACCAAATTACACGTCACAGTTTGTAGATTCAATCTTGCACACTGATCTATTATATACACTCCTACCTAATTCAGTCAGGAGGAAACGGCTGTATGATGCTGACCTATTAAACTTCATAAGGACTGCATTTAGGACTGGCCTTTTCCAGTGAAATCAATGTCATGTTCAAGGTAAGTTTTTACATTGTTGTATTGAATGGCTGCAACCAACAGTTAAAATTGCTTTGCCACTATGGGGGATACACCAGTCGGTACTACCTTGGGTTGCTGTCTCTATTTCACAGGCACATGGCTGGAGGTAGCATGGTTTATAATGCAGTGTGTACTATCATTTATTACCTGAAAAAGGATTTGAACTGTATATGTGGAGTCCCCCAAATAAACAATTATGAAACAATGGAAAATAGTTTTAGAGTCATACATCATGGAAGCAGGCCCTTTAGCCCAACTTCCCCACGCTGACCAAGATGCCCCATCTACATTAACTAGTCCCACCTGCCTGCATTTGGCCCATGTACCTGTCCAAATGTCTTTATAGTAGCTGCCTCAACTACTCCTCGTCCCATATACCCTGTGTGGAATAAGTTGACCCTCAGATTCCTATTGAATCTTTCCCCTCTCACCTTAAAATAATTACCTTTGCTTATTGATTTCCCAACTCTGGGTAAACACCAGGAGCTGTTTTACTTTCATTAAAATGATCACATGACAATAAACCTTTGCATAATAACAACAATGATTTGAAATCTCACCCAATTGTCAACAATAATCAAAACTGCTACAGTAGAGTTTCTGACAAAGTATAACATCCTTCTGTGTGACCTGCACAAAGCACCCAATGAAGATACAAGTACCAGTGTTTTTATACCCGCTAACAACCTTGGTCCAAACTTCCCAGTTGGCAATTTAGCTGATTAATTTTATGGAAAATAAGTCTAAAGGAATGGCATCTTATGACATCAGCTCCCAACCTAATCCATGTTATACAAGTAGTGTGTAGGATGGAACTGCAGATGCTGGTTTATATCGCCGATAGACACAAAATGCTGGAATTACTCATCTCTGGATGGAAGGAATGGGTGACGTTTCAGACTGAAGAAAGGCCTCGACCCGAAACATATTCCTGTCTGTCCCACTGAGTTACTCCAGCATTTTGTGTATATTATGCGACTAGTGCCAGTTATAGAATTTCTAACTGTCAAAGTATCAGTTTAATATCCATGTCAGATTCTGCTTTACCGTTAATAAATACACTGGCTACTGGCCGTCAGGTCTTGTTCCGTCACAAGAGGGATTATTGTCTACATACAGTGTCGCCATTGCTGGCGATGGTCGACTCGATTCAAGTATATTTCTTCATGATGCTGGGAATTCCAATGTTCACAAATTTAGGATGGAATACTGGCCCCAGAGTTGAAGAACAGCTCCTCACAAATTCTCTGTGTGTCCGCTGGGCACGTGACACAATGACCAATGGTCCGGGGATCACTGTAAATTTCATAATCGTTTCCACCCTGCAAATAGAAAACAGATTGTCTTCAGGGACGAATTCATTACTGACTAACAAAGATTTAGATTATTTAGTGAAGTTTTAAATTGGGATCTTGTGGATATTAGACCAGAAGCTCCATACAAGACACAAACCATGCTTACTGCAGTTTTTAAGGTTGTATAGTCTGCGGTGTTGAACAGACCTTGCATAGGAATTCCAGTTTGAATGTTTTTGTAATGGGGGTATTTTTTATACCATGAAAATCCAAACCGCACATGCAGGAAACAATTCTGATCAAAGGCCGTCATCCCGAACTGTGTCTATTTACCACAGATGCTGCCTGAGCTGCTGAATGATCCAACATTTCTTATTTAGAAAGGAGGATGAGGGTGGTGGTGCAGCTGTACTGCTCCAGATAACTTTCCTCATATCTTACTGACCTTGCATCTATAATTCAGTGAGGTAGATATTTAACTCTTAAGTTGAGAAGTATGTTAGTTCTAACTTTTGTTACAAAGTTAAGGCAGGAGAATGGACTGAGGGAGAAAGATAGACCAGCCATGATTGAATGGCAGAGTAGACTTGATTTCACCATGAATCGGCCCACCAGTTTCCACAATTCAAGGACGTGCTCAAAGAAACACAACATCCCTACTGATCCTGGGAATCTCTGGCCCTTGGCGGCTCAGAGTGGAGAAGAAAGTATTGGGAATGGTTTAAGATCTTGAGCCCATGCATCAGGCACACACAGAAGCCCCACAAAAGTGGCAAAAGGAGTGTACTATCCCAAAAACGATCTACGTTTGTCCTGCCCCATCTGTGCAAGAGTCACATTGCATCAGATGCCTCGCTGTCCTTGCAACTAAACTGGAAGCAAGTCATACTGAGGGACTGCTTTGGAAGAAAAGGAAGTCGGTAGGCAGCGACAGCTTGCTGGTGTGTTATAAACGTGCCCGGGGCTGCCTCCTGGTGGTCAACTTGATCAACTTCACATACATCATAATCCCCTTGTTCACTTTGTGCCAGGAAGCTGATGGAATGACTCAGGCCTTCAGCCTGGTGTTAATAATTACTCTCAATGGTTGCTTTTTGATAAGAGACAACTTTTACAAGAATGATCTTATAACAAGAGGAATCAAATATAGGAGCAAAGGGGTCCTTCTGCAGTTGTACAGAGCCCTAGTGAGACCACACCTGGAGTATTGTGTGCAGTTTAAGGTCCGCTAATTTGAGGAAGGACATTCTTGCTATTGAGGGATTGCAGAGTAGGTTTACAAGGTTAATTCCCGGGCTGGATGGACTGTCATAAGCTGAGAGAATGGAGCAGCTGGGCTTGTATACTCTGGAGTTTAGAAGGATGAGGGGATTTCATTGAAACATATAAGATTGTTAAGGGCTTGGACATGCTAGGGGCAGGAAACATGTTCCCGATGTTGGGGGAATCCAGAACCAGGGGCCACAGTTTAATAATAAGGAGTAAGCCATTTAGAATGGAGACGAGGAAACACTTTTTCCTCACAGTGAGTGGTGAGTGTGTGGAATTCTCTGCCTCGGTGGAGGCCGGTTCTCTGGATGCTTTCAAGAGAGACCTAGATAGGGCTCTTAAAAATAGCTGAGTCAGGGGATATGGGGAGAAGGCAGGAAAGGGGTACTGATTGGGGATGATCAGCCATGATCACATAGAATGGCGGTGCTGGCTCGAAGGGCAAAATGACGTACTCCTGCTCCTATTGTCTATTGATCTGCAACAATTCTTCAATGAAGCCAGACAGGAGCAAAAGAAACAAGCTTGTCTGGAATCTAGACTGTGGTTCCCTGGAGCACCACCGCGTTTACACCAGCATCAATTCATGTCTCCCTTAATCATGAGATTTATCAGAGACTTGTGCATTTCAACAGTTGCATAATTTACAGTCTGACAGTATTGTTGTGGTTGGACCAGACCAACAGTAGAGCAACTGCCAGTAATTTACTGCTTAGCAATCAGGAGAGAACAGCCAAGAAGATCCTGTTTCAGCTTACAGTGTAAACTACTAACGTCTGTTTTAAAATATATTTTTAGTTCATGTATTGCAGGGACCTGATTTAGTGATGGCACAAAATGGAAGCACTGTTCTGCAGGCCAGCAAGAGTCAAATCCAACTGCTTGGCTGAACTCTCTTGCATAGCACCGCTGTTTGGACTCGCTCATGCGGGCCAGACCACTGATGCTGGCATTCGAGCCCAGCAGGCAGCGACTGGGAGAGTGTCAAGTATGAAGCATGACGAGGGACAGACACTTGGTCCACTATCTACTGCCCTACACATGGTTGCTGGTTCTAAGAGCCACATAACCCCCTGTTATTAAGATGCTGCTGACCAGGAACCTGGCACAGAGCCCTGCCTTTCCCCATACTGTAGCAGGAAGAGAGTGTGCAGCAGGACTGTGCATCCTGTTACATCAACTCAGTGTGTAGGAAGGAAGTGTAGATGCTGGTTTAAACTGAAGATAAACACAAAAAGCTGGAGTAACTCAGCATGTCAGTCAGCATCTCTGGAGAAAAGGAATTGGTGACGTTTTGGGTTGAGTGCCAAAATGTCACCTATTTGTTTTCTCTCGAGATGCTGTCTGACCCGCTGAGTTTCTCCAGCTTGTTGGGTTTAGCTTCAGCATGTTCTCCATTAACCACTTACCTTCCCTGAGCAAATCTAAACAGTAACAAACGAGAATAAATCCATAATTAGGTAATAAAGGTCAAGCAGAATTTGTGTTAAAATGTTTCAAAACTCAAGCATTTGCTTTAATTCACAAGTGAAAATGATTGTAACAGGTCAATCTTGGCATTAAACAATTCCTAACTGGCTAGCGTCAAAGTGGGAGAGGGGAGGATGGGGCAAAGTGAAAGGAGGGGATATTGAAGAAAGGATATGGGGCAGTGTCATGAGGGAGGGGCTGTGAAGAATGTGATGAGCACCTGTGGGTGGAGCAGAGGAAGGTCTGCACTTCATGTTGCATCACATTGAGTTCCACTTGAAATGTCAATGAAATGATTACTGCAGGATTAAAGCTCTTTACTCACTGGTGATGTTTTATCTCCAAAGAAGTGTATGGCCTTCAAGTTATCACCCTCGAGGATTCCCAGACAGTATCGCTTATCCCACCCATCTGGAAACACGTCGAAACTGATCTGTCCACCTAGAACAGTGAGGAGAGTAAAGCTGGTTTAGAATGACACTGTACATTTACATGTTTACAGGTGTGTCCATGCAGAAACCTGTGTGCTAATAACTATATAAACAAGACACAACATGTTTGTTATTGCCGTAATCAGATTAAACACAAACCCATCGTCAACTTCCTTAGGGTAGATGCCCAATCAGCCACTACATTTTGGTCTGATATCTAAACTAATCACCCACTGATCTGTGAAGTCTTAACTACAAATAGTAAAAATGTTGGTGATCATTCCGACTGTAATGAGCAACAAACCCAGGTTTAATACAATGTGCAAGGCCAGACACAAACTCAATTGCCTTTGACATAAATGTCTGCAATTTAGTATTAAACCATGGAGTGAACACAAGGAGTTTGTGTGTGGCCTTGCACATCGATTCAATCTGGTTTAAACATGTTATGGGGAGGTCAAGAAGGATCTGAGAATCAAAATCAGTTTTGCAACTTTTGTGTAGTGACAATACACGTTGGATTTGGTCGTGTCTATTTCTGTTGAGTTTTCTGCAGGTTCACTCGCAGAATTCAAATGAAATTGATTTGTACCAAACTGCCTAAGAATAAATGTATTGTGCATAATGAAATTGAATAAATGAAGTTCTACTTAATTATTTCTGGTGTTTTTAATTCTTTGAGGTGTACAACTGCATATACATTCTGTTAGAGACAGAAGGATATATTAATAAAAACATGGGTAATAAGCAGCAGCCTTTCAACCCGTTACATTGAATGACTGGATTGCATCATGGAAAGTGGTCTTTGACACACACCTTCATGAAATATAAAGATTCCAGACTGCTCCATGGAACAGGCATCCAATCACGTTGAGAGGTCGGTCAAGACTCCATGCCATGAAACACAGATGAGATTGGGACAGAACTATGGACGCAAGGAAGTGTGAGATGTGCATGAAGTCTGAGAACACCATTTGAATAGGTGAATATTGGGGTATTTGGCATCATTGAAGCACAAATATCAGAGGGGGTGGGCTTCTCAAAATTATACGCTGGATCGCAGAGTTCCCGGAGCCTCAACAGAAATAGACACAACCAAATCCAACGTGTATTTTCATTATATAATAGATGCAAAACTGATTTTGATTCTCAGATCCTACTTCACCTCCACGTAACATGTTTAAATAGTAGGTATGTTACAAAACCTACCTGAATCGTCATTGGGAATCTGCCCTCAGCCATGTCGGCGATTTTGGCGCTGTTTGGAGGGGGCGGGTTTAAAACGCGATTTTTACTAGGCTGTACTAATCGCACATGTTCAGCCTAGTAAATCATTAACGAAAAATCGCTGCAAGACCCGGTCGCAAAAGGTATTATTAGTTTTATAGGCCTCGATAATATAGTTCTAATAGTTTTAAAATTACTGTCTCATTTCGCAACCTCTCGCAGCCCCAGGGTTTTATAAAGCAAACAATTAAAGGTATGTACCTTATTTTTACATTAAATGGGGCATATATATAACCCTGAATATCAAGTTATCTATAGCGAATAGTTCATTTTGGGCTTTTTATATCCCGCAGTATTTTTCTCGGCATTTGAGGGCACTAATCCAGCGCGATGTCAACGTTCTAAACCAGCGCGTTCCACATGAACCCACTAGAAAGCCGATTTAAATGGGCATTTATTTACAGCAATTGAACACTAAATTCCTTCCATTTGGCCTATAAATTAATGTAAATTAGATATAAAAATCATGTTATATTGTGAATTATTTGTGAATAATCTTTGGACACTTAGGCTATTTAAAAATGTTAATCTTTCCTTAAGAAATGGGCTTTGACTATCCAAGATCACAGCTATTTTGTAATGTCCATTGAAAATCAATAGGGAACAAGATGCTAATTTCCGAGTATGAAAATGGTCATAACTTTTTTAATACTTGAGATATGAAAGTGAATTTGGTGTCAAATTAAACTTATTGTTATGCTTTATCTGATGGGATAAATTGCAGACTTGATTTTTTAAATCTCAAAATTTTGTAACATTGCTATTTAAAATAGTGATTGTTTTAAATGACATCCACATTTCAGGCCTCCAAGTAGTTCTTCAAACAACACAGTACTGTAAACTTACCCCTAAATGAGATTGTTATTTCCTATCTCAATGCAATTGTTATTTACATATTAATTGAGAAATTAAAAATTAATATATATAATAGAACCACAGCTTTTTACAGCACCCTGCTATTTTACAAAACTATTTGATAAAATTCTAGTGAGGTGCTGCAGAGAAATAAAGGTTTCCTAGTTTTGTTTTTACTGTAGAAATAATCCCAAAGCTTTCCCACCACTGGAAAGAGAAAATTAAAGTTACCTATAGAAAACGTAAGTCCTTTCCCTGCAAATTCTTTTCGTAAATCAGCCACAAACTTTTCTCTGATCTTTTCTTCCTGTTGCAAAACAAAGCACATTTTTAAATGCCAAGCTGTAAAAACGGTAAAGGTGCTGTCCCACTGCGGGGAGTTTAGAAGAGTTTGCCCTTGATCATACTCGCAGCATGGTCAACACGAGGTCTTAGGAGGTCTTTGTAACTCCTTCATGCTCGAGAGTAGTCACCGCCTACTCGAGACCTCAGCTACCAAGCTGAAAAATGCCCGCAAGTAAAAAAAGGTCGCCATGGAAAAAATTGATACTTTTTTACTCATAGGTTTAGTCGAGGTAGGTTGTATTAGGTCGTCATGCTATCGGAGGTAATCAAAGGTAGTCGAAGGTAGTCGAAGGAAAAGCTCGTTGAGAAACAAAAAGGTAAGTAAACCCTAATGTTAAATGCCCATTAAACTTTATTAAAAGTTGTCTGGCTTCCACTCCCCCCCCCCGCTCTCTAAAGGACTTCCCGTAACTGTCCCAACTGTCTTTTAGCTTCCTGTTCATCATGGGTTTGAATATCAGACAGCGTTCCCCCGCTTTCCCTGGCCCCCGCCTTTGCGATGTGTGTGTGTGTGTGTGTGTGTGTGTGTGTACGGTCAATCCAGCTCGCGGTTTCATCGCCGACGGTTGATCCGGCTCGAGCTTGAAGGTGGAAGACAGTCGCTGAAAAGTCGCGTTAGTGGGACAGGCCCTTCAGAAACTACATTCAACTGAACAAGAAAAATCCCAATGTATTTTCTTATTTTATCAGATGTTAGAGGTTTCACATTATTTGCAGTTTACGAGTTTGGTTTCTATTACTTTCCTCAGCACATTAACAAGGTGCTTTTAAACTGCTGATACGCAGCTCTTTCAAAACACATGATTCAATTGCCAAACAATCTGTTTTGAACAAAAGTGTTGAATTAATACTTTATCAAAATGAAAATAACCAGTTAATATTTCATCTAATCAGAACACAAGGAAAACAAATAGCAAATACTGGCAAGAGTTACACTACACAAGGACATTTGTATCTGTAAGCACAGTTGCAGCTACGTGAAAACTGAAAATATACCAGCCGGTTTTACTGTTAACAGGAACAAGAAAAAGGCTAATAGAATATTAGCTATTATTTCATGGAATTTGCAATTCAAGAATGAGAAAATGAAACATAAGATAAACTCAATTCTTGTCATACGATCAGGAGAATTCAAATAATGAGTACAGATACAGTGGGACATTGTGGACTAACTGATGGTGGTTGGGGTGGGGGGAGAGAGGGAAGCTGGAAGAGAGGAGGGGTTGGCCAGTCTGGCAAGTGATAGGTGGATGCAGGTTGTACAGGCCGTTGTTGAGGTCACACTGGAGTCTGTGCACAGTTTTGGTCCCCTCACCTAACCATATAATAGCATTGGAGGCAGGGTAGGCGAATGAAAATGGTGGCGGCGCAGGCACATCGCGACGCCCTGTGTCTCCCGAGAATTTGCGAACTAGCGATCATTACTCTATGTTCGCTCTTCTGGGGAGATGCTAACTGCATTTCGTTGTCTCTGTACTGTACACTGCACAATGAATATAAAGATTGAATCTGAGTGCAGTGAGGTCAAATCTTGGGATGAGGGGATTGTTCTATCAAGAGAGGCTAAACAAGCTGGTCGCATTCTCGACAACTTGGAAGATTGATGGATGATCTTAGGAGCCATGACTGATGCCATGGTTTTTGTGCCAGACTAGTGTGAAGGTCATGGACAAGGGGCATTGTACAAGATGTGAAGCGGTCATACACGCTGAGGTACGCGGTCATACACGCTGAGGTACATGAAACGTCTTCCCGCCGAGGACAATGAATCTGGAATTCCCTTGCCCAGAGAGCTGTGGAAGCGAGCTCATTACAGTGTTTATAGAAACATCGAAAATAGGTGCAGGAAGCGGCTATTTGGACCTTCGAGCCACTGTGATCATGGCTGATCATCCACAATCAGTAACCCGTGCCTGCCATCTCCCCATATCCCTTGATTCTGCTAGCCTCTAGAGCTCTATCTAACTCTCTTTTAAACTCATCCAGTGAAATGGCCTCTACTGATTTCTGTGGCAGAGAATTCCACAAATTCACAACTCTCCAGGTGAAAACATTTTTCTCATCTCAGTTTTAAATAGCCTCCCCTTTATTCTCAGACTGTGGCCCCTGGTTCTGGACTCCCCATCATTGAGAACACTTTTCCTGCATCTAGCTTGTCCAGGCCTTTAATAATCTTATACGTTTCTATAAGATCCCCTCGCATTCTTCTAAATTCCAGTGAATGCAAGCCCAGCCTTTCCAATCTTTCCTCATATGACAGTCCCGCCATCCCGGAGATTAATCTCGTGAACCTACGCTGCACTGCCCCAATAGCATGGATGTCCTTCCTCAAATTAGGAGACCGAAACTTTAATGTGGAGGGAGATGAATTTTTGAAAGATCAGGGAACGAGTGCTCTGGGAATCAGGGGACAGAAGAATTGAGGCCTGCAGCAGATCAGTCACCACCACAATTCACCATCGTAAAATGCTGGAGTAACTCAGCGGGACACGTCTTGACCCGAAACTTCACCCATTCCTTCTATACAGAGATGCTGCCTGTTCCGCTGAGTTACTCCAGCATTTTGTGTCTATATTCGGTGTAAACTAGCAGCTGCAGTTTCTTCCTACACACACCATCATAATTGAATGGCAAGGCAAGCTTGAGGCAGCTTATCCCAGCTCCCTGTGTTCAGTTTCAGGTCACGTCTAAGAAACTTTGTATTATATAGAAAACATACTGAGCATTTTAAAATCTGCATAAACAGTGTCAATGACTTTGTTGTGCTACAGCACCACCATGTGACGAAGATCAGAGAATACAATCACACTTACACTACAACTTGGATGACTTTAGATGAGAAGCCTCCGCCTTTACCTTCTTAGCACCAAATACCTTCCTTTAATCATTCAACCAGGAAGACACACGCTTTCCTTTAACAATACGCATTCCACCTTCACATGCTTTTCTTTCCAAAGTGCCTAAGATCAGAGGGAATTTGATCTTTTTGCTGTGAATCTTTACTCGTTTGATCTAAGGAGGGTGATGTGACTGGGCTCATGAGGTGACGAGGGGAAGCTGAGGGCAGATCATTTTCACGGGCTTAGACACGTCCCATTCCGTTGCGACCATTTAGGGCTCTGCGGAAAAGGCGGAAAGAGGGAAACAAGGTGCTGTGGGTGATGGAACTTGGGTAAGAAAGGAAGTTGCAATCTGGACTGAGGAGAAGTTACAGGCTTAACAATGATGTTGGTTATCTCCATTTGTGAAGATTAATTGGGCACCTTCCATATATATTTCCTGTACATCATCCAAGAACAACTTTTTACAATCAACTTACTTTATCAAGTTCAAAGAATTCAATCCGTTCTTCTTGGCTGCAGCTCCTGCCGATGGGACTGATGTTCAGCATTCCATTACGGAATTCAATAAAGGTGCCCCTGTTTAGGAAGAGTAATTTTATATACCGTCACCAATTCTTAGACCGGGTACATTTGAACTGCCCTGTCTGGTCAAATAAATAATATTGGCCAATGGGCCAGGGGGTTCTTTAGCATTATAAAAACACTTCTGTCTAATGTTAAATTAAATCATATCTGAAGGAAATATATCCCCACTGATATCTAGGGGGAAACAGTTTTAACTTTAATTTTCCAAAGCTGTTCAGCCAAATGGCTCATCTCAACTCCAAATTGTCTCTTTTAATAGCTGACAAGACTTGTAGATTCATTATGCTGGAGTAACTCAGCAGGACAGGCAGCATCTCTAGAGAGATAGATTATTGGTGGAAAATAATTTCTCAATGTCAATAAAGAGGATTGCAAAATTAAGTGGTTTAATTGCAGATTAATTTTGTTTTACCTTTTTCTGGGTAACTTAATCCTGGCCATATAATTTAAAGAATAGTTGATCAGGTTCTGCAGCACTTCCTCACCCATATGCTCCTGGATGCTCTTCAAAAAAGAGAAAACTCATTTAAAAAACACATGCGAGTTGGTTTCATTTCATGCAGAACTATGGCATTAGTTACCAGACTCTGTTCATGCAGGATGTTGGCTGATGGCACAGCTTCAGTCTGATCCACTGGCTAAGAGTTTTGTCTATTGCCCTTCAGCCCAACGCATCCATGCCGGCCAAGATGTCCTATTTAAGCTAGTCCCATCTGCCTAAATTTGACCCATATTCCGCTTAAACTTTCCTATCCAAGTATCTATCCAAGTGTGTTTTATAGTCCTGCCTCAACTACCTCCTCTGGCAGCTTGTTCCATACACCCACCACCCTCTGTGTTGCTGCTGTTCAGCATATCTTGCAGCTTCATGAGATCACACCTCATTTGTAGTTACGCTTGGTGCTGGTGCCAGCATGCTCTGTTCTCCACTCCTCACTGAAACAGACCTCGCCCCCTGACCTGACAAGTGCTGGAGGAGTGAGGGACAAAGGTTGAAGACATTGCTGATCCACTTACGGCTGACGTGATACACCTCATGGATGGCAGTCTGTGCACAGTCACATCTACTCTGTGTTGCACGCGTGTAGTGCACACAATGTCCTGGACACATCTACTCTGTGTTGCACGCGTGTAGTGCACACAATGTCCTGGAACGCGTTTCATGGTGTCTGGCTGGTCGCTGTAAAGGGAGGTGCGTTTACGACTGTTTGGTCAGTGAGAATGAAGTAGTGCCAGCTCTATTACTGCACAAATTAGCGCTACCCTGCAACAACTGCTGGTTCATCCCTCACTTTCATAAAACATAGGAGTAGAATTAGGCCATTCAGCCCATCGAGTTTGTTCCAACCATTTGAACATTGGGATTATTTAGGTTAAACCATTTACTCAAAAATCTGTTGATTCTGGCTAGTATCACCTTTGGTAAAAACATACCTGTTTCTTCAAGAAATGTCCAGCTTTATATGCAACTAAGCCATTTTCAGCAAATACATAGTCGGCTTTTGAAATAACTGCAAGAAAAACGGAAGAAGTTTACAATCCAGTAAAATCAAGTTGCTCACGTTCTTCAGGAACGATGCAACCAAACTCAATCTAGTTTACCTATTTGTTTTTATGCTTCTAAACCATCAAGTAGCTGATAACTCTGCAAAAAAACGTTTGATAATTTGCTCAGGCCAGTTGTACAGAGGTCATAACGCACGCACTTCCCTCAGACAGAAACAGTACCCCGTCACACAACTTGGTACATAAGAATAAGGGGTAGGCCATTTAGGACTGAGATGACGAAAAACTTTTTCACTCAGAGAGATGTGAATCCAGGCCAATTGACTGAATGTTTTCAAGAGAGAGTTAGATTTAGCTCTTAGGGCTAACGGAATCAAGGGATATGGGAGAAAGCAGGAACGGGGTACTGATTTTAGATGATCAGTAATGATCATATTGAATGGCGGTGCTGGCTCAAAGGGCCGAATGCCCTACTCCTGCACCTATTTTCTATATTTCTATATCACAGATTTAAAAACCATGAATTTAACAGTTTCAAGTAACCAGCTTTTCCTGTTTGTACCAGGATTCTGATGAGACATAAACAAAGTGTAAATTTAAAGTTTATCTCTACGGTGCTACCTAATACACAGGGTAGTTAGAGCATAATCCTTCGTTTCAGATTTTCAGCATCAGAAAATATTTTATTCCAGTGTGTATCTTAAAATGGCAACATAGTTTTTAATTCTCCACTCCCTTGTGTTTTCAAGTTTCCTGTGTCTGACATCCCTTCTAGATAGATATACGATTAGCAAGTCTTCACCATAGTCACCGCCACCAGACATTCACTCTCTCTCAGTCTAGACTCAATCACACATTGCTGTGGTTTTATTTCACCCCTCCCCCTTCTCCGTCAATCACATCCGGTTTCAGTTCTACTGAAAGACCATTGACATAAACTGTAAACTGTTTACCCCCAAAGATGCTGCATGACTGCTTTTTTCTAATTTCCATATGGAGTCATAGAGTGATACAGTGTGGAAACAGGCCCTTCGGCCCAACTTGCCCACACTGGCCAACATGTCCCAGCTACACTGTTGCCTATTTCCTTCGCTCCATAGATGCTGCTGCACCCGCTGAGTTTCTCCAGCTTTTTTGTGTAACTATCCATGTACCTGTCCAACTGTTTCTTAAACGATGGGATAGTCCCAGCCTCAACTCCCTCCTCTGACAGCTTGTTCCATACACCCGCCTCCCTTTGAGTGAAAAAGTTACCACTCGGATTCATATTAAATCTTGTCCCCTTCACCTTGAACCCATGTCCTCTGGCCCTTGATTCCTCTACTGCGGTCTCACCATCATCTTATACAACTGCAAAATGACCGCCCAACTCCCAACATATCAAATCAGATTCAATGCAATTAAATATGTAGCTGGTTTACAAAATTATAAGATATGCATATGCATACAAACACGCACACAAGAGTGCAAAAGGTAGTGAATAACTGAAGGATGTTCAGGGATGTAGTATAGGTTTTATGGTGCAGAACCTAAAACAAACTGATAGAGGGCACCAGTGATCTGCATCATTGACTGGTTGTGGCTCAAGCCGCTCACTGTCACACAATGCTGTACATGGTGGGGAATGCCACGTTTAACTGTGTGACTAGTCACCTCCTCAAACAACTCAGCCGCAGCGATGTCCACTGTGGGTGGGGCTCGCCGCAGGGATCGTGCACCATGGGCAAGTGTGGAGCTGGGGCACTGCCCGCCTGACCCTCGCCCCCCCCTCCCCCGGCCCATCGGCCACCGCCAAACCCTCACCTCTGGGCCGGTGTGGACCACTGCCCGCCCACACGACCCTCACCCCTCCGGCCCCCGACTAGTGTAACCCACTGCCCGGCCGCTGGACTCACCGTCGTCTCCCAGCTGCTCCTTGATCTTGTCCACATCGGAGCCGCTGACAATGCCGACCCGCACCCGCGCCCTCAGCCGCTGCAGGAACTCCGCCGTGTGCGGCCTGATCCTCTGGGGGAAAAATGTGGGGAGTAGGTTAGCGGCAGTGGGGGTAACGTTGTGTGGATGACCACTGTGTGTGTGGATGACCACTGTGTGTGTGTGTGTTGATGACCACTGTGTGGATGACCAGTGGCCTTTATAACAAGAGGAATCGAATATAGGAGCAAAGCGGTCCTTCTGCAGTTGTACAGGGCCCTAGTGAGACCAAACCTGGAGTATTGTGTGCAGTTTTCGTCCCCTAATTTGAGGAAGGACATTCTTGCTATTGAGGGAGTGCAGCGTAGGTTTACAAGGTTAATTCCCGGGATGGCGGGACTGTCATATGCTGAGAGAATGGAGCAGCTGGGCTTGTACACTCTGGAGTTTAGAAGGATGAGAGGGTATATCATTGAAACATATAAGATTGTTAAGGGTTTGGACACGCTAGAGGCAGGAAACATGTTGGGGGAGTACAGATGTTGGGGGAGTGCAGATGTTGGGGGAGTGCAGATGTTGGGGGAGTGCAGAACCAGGGGCCACAGTGTAAGAATAAGGAGTAAGCCATTTAAGACGGAGACGAGGAAACACTTTTTCCACACAGAGAGTGGTGAGTTTGTGAAATTCTCTGAGTTTGTGGAGGCCGGTTCTCTGGATACTTTCAAGAGAGAGCTAGATCGGGCTCTTAAAGATAGCGGAGTCAGGGGATATGGGGAGAAGGCAGGAACGGGGTACTGATTGTGGATGATCAGCCACGATCACATTGAATGACGGTGCTGGCTCGAAGGGCCGAATGGCCTACTCCTGTATCTATTGTTTATTGACCACTGTGTGTGTGACCAGTGAGTGTGCGGCTTGTGAAGACCAGGCCCCACAGGCTGTCCCGGGTCCAGCCTTGCCCCCCGCTCTCACCACCAGCCCCTCCCTGTGCGCCCAGCCCGACCCAGCCCAGCCCAGCACGGCCCAGCCCAGCCCGGCACGGCCCAGCCCAGCCCGGCCCGGCCCTGTGCGCCCAGCCCGGCCCGGCCCAGCCCAGCACGGCCCAGCCCGGCCCAGCCATGATCCCATTGAATGGCGGTGCCCAGCCCAAGGGCCCAATGGCCGGCCCGGCCCAGCCCAGCATTGCCCAGCCCAGCCCAGCACGGCCCAGCCCGGCCCCTCCCTGTGAAGACCAGGCCCCCAGGCGGCCCGGGCCCAGCCTTGCCCCCCGCACGGCCCAGCACGGCCCAACCCTGTGCGCCCCAGCCCAGCCCAGCCCGGCCCAGCCCAGCTGGGGAACACCGCTACATGAGTACAAGCAGGCACGGCCCAGCCCAGCCCAGCACGGCCCGGCCCAGCCGGCCCAGCCCAGCCCGGCCCAGCCCGGCCCAGCCCGGCCCGGCCCGGCCCAGCCCAGCCCAGCACGGCCCGGCCCGGCCCAGCCCCCCCCTGTGCGCCCAGCCCAGCCCGGCCCAGCCCAGCCCGGCCCGGCCCCACTCTACTCTACTCCCTACCTGCCGGGCGTCGGTCAGAGTTCCGTCCACATCGAACAGACACAACACGTCGCCGCCACCCTCACCGCCCGCCGCCATCTTGCCCCCGCTGACAGCGCCGCGCAGGCGCACACCGAGCGCTGACGCCACACGGACTACATTTCCCGGCGTGCCCGGCGCCGGGGGACAACACGTGGAGAAGGGTCTGGACCGGAAACGTCGCCTATTCCATCTCCTCTCCACAGAGGCTGCCTGTCCAGCTGCGTTACTGTCCCCAGGCTCTCTCTACTGCGTTACTGTCCCTGCGGTGAGGCCTGGCCGCTTTAGGGACTACATCTCCCAGCATGCGCGGCGCCGTCTCCATGGTAACCTGGAGGGCGGCCGGTGCGCAGGCGCGCGCGCCGAACGCTGGGAGGAGACCCGACGTCGGGGGAGAAGAGGAGGCGAGGCCGCGATGGTGGGTCCCGGTCACCGTCACCGTCTCCGTCACCGTCACCGTCACCCGTCCCCCGCCCCCGTCACCGCGTCTCACCGCCCAGTGTGGGTCCCCGTCACCGTCCCCGTCACCGCGTCTCACCGTCACCCGTCACCGTCCCGGTCACCCGGCCGCGTCTCTCACCGCACAGTGTGGGTCCCGTCACCCCCGTCCCCGGACCAGCCCGACAGAGGCGCTCTGTATTTGCCTCAGGTTTCCAGCATCTGCAGGCCCAGTGTCTGCATTTTGACGCAATCCACTCCCCCCTGGTCCTGCTTGTGCCAGCATTCACCGCGGTATTGTCCGTAGCAAAAACCCTCTTTTGAGGAAGGACATTCTTGCTATTGAGGGAGTGCAGCGTAGGTTTACAAGGTTAATTCCCGGGATGGCGGGACTGTCATATGCTGAGAGAATGGAGCGGCTGGGCTTGTACACTCTGGAGTTTAGAAGGATGAGGGGACATCTCATTGAAACATATAAGATTGTTAAGGGCCTGGACACGCTAGAGGCAGGAAACATGTTCCCGATGGGGGAGTCCAGAACCAGGGGCAACAGTTTAAGAATAAGGGGTAAGCCATTTCAGAATTGAAACGAGGAAACATTTTATCACACAGAGTTGTGAGTCTGTGGAATTCTCTGCCTCAGTGGGAGGTGGAGGCCGGTTCTCTGGATGCTTTCAAGAGAAAGCTAGATAGGGCTCTTAAAGATAGCGGAGTCAGGGGATATTGGGAGAAGGCAGGAACGGGGTACTGATTGGGGATGATCAGCCATGATCACAGTGAATGGCTCGAAGGGCTCCTGCACCTACTGTCTATTGGAAACACAGCAGTAGGTCTAAAGCACTACTGTGCCTTGACCTCAAATAAACTCTGAACTTCAATAGACCTTTATTATCATTACACTATTATTTGTTTTTTGAATATGTGTATATATGTATAGGGATATGGGTCCACACATATACACACTGAGCTTTTTCTCTCTTGTTTATTATATTGCTTACAGTGTACTATGGTTACATATTCTGCTGTGCTGTATATCAAGTAAGAATGTCATTGTTCTATCTGGGACACATGACAATAAAACACTCTTGACTGCGATGGGAAAATAATATTCATATAATTCAACACCGAAGCAAATGGCAATTATCAACATGACCCAACACTTGCCCTCGCTACACATGCTTTCTGATCTGCGGAGTATTCCCAGCATTTTCTGTTTTAATAAAAATAAATAAAAGCTGCAATAGTTTATGGATCTGCCAAGATGCAGGACAGAAGGTCACAGGAGATCCTTCTTCCCTGTGGCTATCAAACTACAACTCCTCTCCCTTCTGTTGTGGGGTAGACTGACTTTAATTTAATATTTCAGTTATTTTGTGTTGGCAGATCAATTTCCCTCCTGGAATAAATAAATAAATATATTTACATATTTATATATATATACACATACATATATATACACATATACATATATATACACATATCTCTATATATATATCTATATATATATATATATATAGTTTGTTATAATTGCTCAATATCTTGATACAATTTATTAAACCTGGAATTAGTTGTATTAATTGTGTAAGCACTGGTTTAAATTCTACTCCATGTCCACTTTACAGATTGATTTGTATTTTGTTTAGGTGACAGTATATCAGAAAATCTTCAACTTTTATCAAAGAACAAGCAAATCAAGATCTTTAATGTCTCTGAGCACCTCAACTAGCCGTAAAACTGCAGTTGCTTTTTCTTCCAATCAGTTCAGGTCTTGCGCCCTGGGGCATCCTCAGCATCTGCTACTGCTCAATCTGCGACCATACAAAGAGCAAAATTGTGCAGGAGGACAGATTCAATGCCGGGCTCTGTCTCTGGATGAGCATGATTACCGGACACAAGGCAAGACTGCAGACAATGAACATTTCACAGCGGTGTACAGGTTTCAAGGAATACGATTCTTCAGCGCTATATCCAAGTTTAAACTAGTTCAGACTGGCATAACTGTAGCTCTCCTGCCTCCAGTTTACTACTTTTACCTCCAGGACCTGGTACAGTGTTCTTTGGTCAGTTACATCACTGGGCTATCAGGTTTTGCCATTGTCATGCTCTACTCCATGAGTTACTATCTAAGGCGTTTCATCGGGATGTTGTATTTGAACGACTCTGGGACCACACTGATGGTTTCACACCTGACATTTTGGGGAAGTAGGAATGACTTTTATGTTCCAGTTAAAGATGTCGTGCCTCTTGGAGATACCGGGGATGCAACAAGTGAAAGTATTCTGCAGTTTAGAAGGTACAATAGCACTGAAGTTTTCTACTTCACTATTAAGTTTGGCCAGGTTATTGACAAACAAAAATTCTTGCAGATATTTGGTTGTATTCAATGAATAAAGAATTCTAGATTTGCATTCTGTTCTAATAACTTGTAAAATATGATGACAAATATAGATGAAGTAAATTGGAGAAATGGTTTTCAATTTTAGTTTTAACTTTATAAATCACAAAACTAAAGGTGTGTTAAATGAAAATTTTAATTCAGGTTAAAATAAGTAACTTATTTACACCACTTGGGGTACAAACACAAGATCAATACAGCCACTAGTGGCTGCACTGCCATTCAATCGATCACAAGTGATCATATCCACTCTTATATGATCCATACCCTCTAATTCTCCTGGAATCCACAAGATTTAGTAATAATAGAAATATATGGGCACCGTAATATATTGTGACAAAGGACTACTTTGGACAATAGTGTTATTACACGCTGTGTAAGATCACATCTTTCAAAGTGAGTGATGACATAATCAAATAAAACTTGAGATCAAACCTTGATGGGTGGCAACTTGGTCAAATAAATGTGTTTTAAAGATCACCTTAAACAAGGAACAAAAAGTTGAGTCATGTCAAGAGAGTTTATTGTCATGTGTCCCAGATAGGACAATGAAATTCTTGCTTTGCTTCAGCTCAACAGAATATAGTAGGCATGAATACAGAACATATCAGTGAGTCCATATACCAATATATAAATATATACACACATCAATAAATAAGCAGATAAAGTGCAAATAAACATAATGGTCTATTAATGTTCAGAAATTTGTTTCAGTTGAGCTTAATAGCCTGATGGCTGTGGGGAAGCAGCTATTTCTGAACCTGGATGTTGCAGTCTTCAGGCTCCTGTACCTTCTACCTGAAGGTATCGGGGAGATGAGTGTGTGGCCAGGATGGTGTGGGTCCTTGATGACGCTGGCAGCCATTTTGAGGCATCGACTGCGGTAGATCCCCTCGATGGTAGGGAGGTCAGAGCAGATGATGGACTGGGCAGTGTTTTGTAGTCTTTTCTGGGCGTGCAAGTTGCCGAACCAAGCCACGATGCAACCGGTCAGCTCTCTACTGTGCACCTGTAGAAGTTAGAGAGAGTCCTCCTTGAGGCAAGGAGATTAAGGAAAATAATTATATATCTTTTGGTATTGTGCAAGGTTGCTACAGGTGGAGGGATTAAAAGCAGGGACGTGTTAGAAGCAGAAGAATGTTGACATCGGGATCATAGACATGAAATCTGGATGAGAATATTGTTCAACATGTGGTCAGGCTTGGAATCTGAGTGAAATCAGTAGGTGATGGGCAAAGTGTTTGTTGGTAAAAGTCAGGTGTGCAGGAGAGTGTATGTCCTTGCAAACAGTAAGATGCTTGAGCAATACTAACAGAACAAGGTTCACACTGGGCAATGTCTGGAACGTGACACTCAAAAATAAGAGCACGGGGTTGGTGCCATCACACACGCTCCCCTGTTACAGGGTGGTGTCCTGTGACTTCTTGTCAGAAGTGTGCACACAATTTGTGGATTCCATTTCCCAGTAATGGTCATTTAGTTGGTACCTAAAACAGGTTCGATAGAGCAAGACTTTTTTCTTGAGAAAACGTTTAGACAAAAATTTCTGCAAGACAGCTGACATCGGGTCTTTGAATCAGATTGAGGATTTGCAACCAAATCTAAGCATTCCAAGATGGATATTTATTGAATGCCCTCCTGTTCCTACCTTCTTTGTCAATCCCAGTTGTTCAAAGTGTTGAATAGACACTCTTGCAGGTGAACCTCTACCGTTGCTGGTTTTATCCCACAATGTGAGAGGGCATAGGGCTGTATAATTATCTATTGGGTACCGTGTTTGCCACCTGTTGTGCTGCTGCTGCTGCTGCTGCTGCAAGAAAGAAGGTCATTGTTCTGTTTCAGGACTTATGACAATAAAACACACACGACTCTGTCTATTGAGAGACTACTTCTGAACTCTCTCAAGAAACAATCAGTGCCCAGTGTTCAACCAGCTTCCTGTCTCACCTTTGATGCTCCCAAGACCCAGGGACATCCAATATCACCCAATCACTAGCATTCAACTGGAAGACCATACACATTCAATACAGGATCGCTGGTCGGCACAGACCTGGTGGGCCGCAGGGCCTGTTTCCACGCTATTTGTCCAAACTAAGAAGGAAACATCGTCTACTCTGTTATGGCACAACGTCACGTGTGCGACTATCACTTATTAAACAAAGTGCAAGTCAATGCATTCTCAGTTTAACAGGAAAATATATTTGTTCTCAACCTCCCTCCTTCCAATGAGCTCTGAATAATACAAACAGCAGCAATAAATATACTCTATTAGTTTAATTAAAACGAGTGCAATCATAGATCATCTTTTTCAATAATATATAACATTTGAAGAAATTAAAATTTATTTGAAGATATACACAGTGATGAATAAAACTGTATCACAAACTCTATGTATGGCTGGCTGGCCAGGATTAAGACACATTTTACTCAAGCAACTAGACTTTTAGATTATTTGACAGCAAGTACACGAAATATGGCAATTATATAGAAATTATTTTGACATAATCCACCATTAATGCACCAGGTAGCATGTGTAACAGTCTAGAACAGAGGACAATCACCCATGGCTTATTATGAATACTGTTCATTGATATCTTTCTCTGATACAAAATATCAGTAAAAATTACAAAAACATTGCCCAGATTAAGTGTGAAACTGGTGTTACACGAATGGATTGGTGTTTAATTTACACACTTACAACCAAGACAACTGACAACGGAAAATGAACACTAACTTGAACACATAATTAATTGTATTTTTACAGTAGTGGATGCTGAATGTTACACAAATTATACTTTGAAATAGTTTTAGCGGTCAAACTATTGATTTTTAAAATACTGGTGTAAATGGCGGATAGAGATGTTGAATAAGTAGGTGTAGATTTGTCAGACTGTTTGATAGCGATCAGTTGAATTGTGGGTTGTGTGGCCCTTTGTGCTGTCCATCGCTTCATCCTTTCACTTATGGGCACCCAGAACATCATTGAAAACATTAAGGAAGAGATGTGCGTGGTGTGGCCTGAACACTAAGGTTGGGCGGAATCGAATGGACTTTTCTCCACAGCCACCGAGTACAATACCTAATGGAAGAAGAGTCAGTGGTCAAATGCATGGAAAAACAATTCTTCATCAATTGCACACTCACTTGTCTAGTTTAAGTAACATTGACTTTGTGTAAACTTTATGGTGCTTTGCTCACAAGTAACAACACCATATACAGTAGACAATTACAAATAAAACATTATCATTTAAACATGTGAAGAATTAAATAAAATACCAGAGGCTACAGACTTTTGGCTGTTGAGTAAAGCTACTGCTCGTGGAGAAAAAGCTGTTTTTATGACTGTTTTTCCTTGATCAGCTCCGTTCCTGAAAGTATTATCGTTCATTAGATCATAAGGATAGGAGCATATTGAGGCCATTCGGCCAATCAAGTCTACTCCGCCATTCAATCATGGCTGATCTATCTCTCTCTCTGAACCCCATTCTCCTGCCTTTACCCCATAACCCCTGACACCCGTACTGATCGAGTATCTACCTCTCCCTTTAAAATATCCACTGACTTGGCCTCCATAGAAGTCCACAGATTCACCACCCTCTGTCTAAATAAATTCCTCCTCATCTCCTTCCTAAAGGAACTTCCTTTAATTCTAAGGCTATGACCTCTGGTCCTAGATTCTCCCACTAGTGGAAACATCCTCTCCACATCCACTCTATCCAGGCCTTTCCTTATTCTGTACGTTTTAATGAGGTCCCCCCCTCATTCTTCTAAACTCCAGCGAGTACAGGCCCAGTGCCGCCAAACACTCATCAGAGGTTTACCTACGTATTATAGTCAATAGACAATGGGTGCAGGAGTAGGCCGTTCGGCCCTTTGAGCCAGCAGCGCCATTCAATGTCATCATGGCTGATCATCCCCATCAGTACCCCGTTCCTGCCTTCTCCTCATATCCCCTGACTCCGCTATCTTTAAGAGCCCTATCTAGCTCTCTCTTGAAAGTATCCAGTGAACCGCCTCCACCGCCCTCTGAGGCAGAGAATTCCACAGACTCACACTCTCTGTGTGAAATTCCTGGGATCATTCTTGTAAACCTCCTCTGGACCCTCTCCAGAGTCAGCACATCCTTCCTCAGATATGGTGTCCAAAATTGCTCACAATATTGCTGTCTGCACCTTATAGAGCGTCAGCATTACATCCCTGTGTTTGTATTCAGCCCTCTTGAAATAAATGCATTGCGTTTGCCTTCTTTAATGCACTCAGCAAGCACTGGGTGATGGTGATCATGGGCACTGCCCTCCTCTACATCAAGTATCGACACCAGGCGCTCCCTCAAGAAGGCGGCATCTATCATCACAGATTCCCCACCATGCAGGCCGTGCCCTCTTCACACTGTTGCCGTCGGGCAGGGAGTTTTCGGGCCGAAACCCTTCTTCAGACTGATCAGGGGTGGGGGTGGGTGGGGACAAGAAAGGGAAAAGGAGGAGTAGCCGGAGGCTGGAGGGTGGGAGGAGGACAGCAGGGGAGCTGAGGAAGGGGAGGAGACAGCAAGGACTAACAGAGGAATATGAGGGAGAATTGCACCCCGGGGGATGATCGAAGTCCCAATTTGGCCGGGGTGCAGACTCCCCAAACGGTCCCCACCCACCCCAACCCCTCAGTCTGAAGAAGGTTCCAGCACGAAACGGTGCCTAGAGGCCTGAAGTCTCACACCACCAGGTTCAGGAACAGCTACTTCCCTACAACCATCATAATCCTACCTCAGCAATAGATCACTGCAGACTACATGTTGCACTACTGTTGACTTGGTGCTTTTTCTTTTCTATTATTGCTTTTACACTAACCCTTTTTTTGGGCATATAAATGCCAGTCTTTTTTTCAATTACAATTTGATGTACGATTTATGTACAATCAATAATGTATGTTTGCCTGAGTCTATGTGCCTGTAATGCTGCTGCTAGCTAGATCTGTCAACGTGCCTGTACTTCACCGCACGTGCCAATGAACATGCTGTGGGCACCTACATCGTTCATGCCGATTCTTTTTTTTCCACTTACATTTTTATTGATTTTTCACAGAGATATATACAAAACAGTGCAACACCATCACCATAAATAAAACAAAATAAGAAAAACAACATTACAAAAAAAAGGATAGGGGAAAAAAAGTAAATAAATTTAAAAAATTGAATAAGACCGTGTTGTTCACTTACCAAATAAAAAAAAACATTACATTGATTCGTTATCTGGAGATATTTCAATATTCACACAAACATACCATCTAGTTCTATATAACACAATCTTCCCATATCTAGCTCGGCATTTATCTAGTTGGTGTCATGGCTCAAATAAACAGGCCATTTTTCCCAGATCTTCTCAAATGAATTCTTCTTGACTCTCAATGTTGATGCCGATTCTACCTGCCCACTTGGGTCAGGGTTGCCCAGCCTGGCAGTGAACCCCATCCAGCCCACAGTTGGAACAACCTCTTCAGTTGACAGCAGGCCAACTCAGCTCCACATCACTACATCCCACCTCTGAAACTTTATAGTGAGACTCATAATGCTTTTTTTAACCTGACTCTGATGCTCCTTCTCTGGTTCGAACACGCTGTGATAGTCCCAGGCCTTGTTTGCTCTCTCCTAACATTAGCTGGAAGTGGAAGATAGAGAATGTGGCCGGGATTTTAAAGGCGTGACATCCATTCAACATCTTTGCACAGAATGTGAGAAGCACGATTAGCCCACTGTTGTAGCCACATAGCTCAGAGCAGCCTCTTGAAAACAGCAAAGGGGAAACTGGCCAGGACTGTGGGAATTATGCCTCATTCAAAAGTACCTACATTTAATGCACATTTAAATGTCTGGCAACACCTGGGAATTTTGTACTCAAAGACTTGCAAAGTCCCAGCTCATACTAGTCCCAGTGGTACACGATACATTTCTTCACATCATTATGATGTATTCACCCCTTTTACACATCACATTACAATCTCTAATACAAGATTTTACTCCTGGATAATTTTACATCTGTGACCCTTGAGCAGAAGACATTTGGCCCCACTAACTATGGACTCAGTCACAACTTCAAACTATATGATGGCCCACATTATGATGTTATGCCTCAGCTCCCGAAGCCCAATGCCTAGCACAAGCAATAGGCCCCAAGTCTACAGCGTGAGTTGGAGTCCGTGGTGACTGTCCTTACCTTTGTTTCTCATCTGCAAGACAAGTTGATTGCGGACGGTTTCATCGGGCGCATCGATGGAGCAGAAGGTTCCTTTTCCTCTGGCTCTGCTCAGGATGTGGGGATAGAGAACCTGTACAGAGGCACAGCATTGAAATCCAAGGCCAATCAATTCACACAAATCCCAAAGGGAACCAGAGATTGTACAGCTCGAGTCTGAAGATAATTCTTGCTTACATGATCATCAAAAAATGATGCCCGTGATCTGTGTCTCCTCCTGGTCTCATTCAAAAATCTTGTACTAAAATAACCATATTTGTTTGTCAAAGGCCACACATAAAACTCAATGTGTGTGCATAATCTATCTTTAGGTTTCTGAAAATCTAACTTTGATTTGATATCCTGCACTCATCCTGTCCAGCAGTAGGGACTGACCCGATATCTGTTCAATGCCGCTTGCAAAAATACTGTGTTGATTCAGTTCAGTTGAGTTTATTGCCACGTGTATCGAGGTACAGTGAAAAGCTTTTGTTGCGTGCTATCCAGTCAGCGGGAAGACTACACATGATTACAATTGATCCATTTACAGTGTACAGATACATGATCAGGGAATAACGTATGCAGTTGACTGTCCCAGCTGACTCAATCTACAACAGGCTGAACAACCAAGACAAAGCTGATGGGATTTGCTAAAACTGGAAGATGATGGCAATTGGTCTCAGGGAGTTGCATGTGCTGTAACCCTGCCCAGCAAACACACCGGTAGTAAAACAAAGAACTGCAGGTGCTGGTTTACAAAAAAAAGACACAAAAGTGCTGGAGTAACTCAGTGGGTCAGGCAGCATCTGTGGAGAACATGGATAGGTGACGTTTCACAGAGTGCTGGAGTAACTCAGCGGGTGCAGCAGCATCTATGGAGCTAAGGAAATAGGTAACGTTTCGGGTCGAAACCCTTCCGGGTTTCGGCCCGAAACGTTGCCTATTTCCAGAAGGGTTTTGGCCCGAAACGTTGCCTATTTCCTTCGCTCCATAGATGCTGCTGCACCATAACTCAGCGGGCCAGGCAGCATCTGTGGAGAACATGGGTAGGTGACGTTTCACAGAGTGCTGGAGTAACTCAGCGGGTCAGGCAGCATCTGTGGAGAACATGGACAGGTGACGTTTCACAGAGTGCTGGAGTAACTCAGCGGGTCAGGCAGCATCTGTGGAGAACATGGATCAGTGATGTTCTTCAGTAATGTTGTCAATACAAAATGACCATCAGTCCTGAGTTGCTCACCATGTCTCCTAACCGCACTGGGCCACAGTGTACTGATGTTCCCATGAATTACACCGCCCCCCTCCACTTGTAGCAACTACATTTGTTTATTGATGAATTGTAATAACACATTAAAAAATATATCTAAATATAGCAAGTGAATAACGCACAATGAATTTAAATGTATTAAGAAATTAATGTAAATAGAAAATTAGAATAGGCCAAGCAACTCTAAAATAAAGTCATTCTTTTACATTTCTTTACCCCTGAAGGAAATGTAAAAGAATGACTTTATTTCACAGTTCCAAACAGATCATGCTCTTTACCTGCAGTTCCTTCAGTCCATTAAATAGAACCTTTCCACTTGCATTGACGTTATCCAGAAGCTTTTCACCCCGAATGACATTGAGTACTTCAGAAAACATCAGATTTTTGGAAGGATCTCCTAACCATGTGTTGAAAATCCTGTAGGGCTGCAACGACACAGAGCATCACCAGAAAAGCTGGAGGAACTCAGACAGAAACAGTTACTTTAAAGGGAGAAGAGGCTTTCCCAACATAGCAAACACAAACAAGTTGTCCACATAAAAGACTTTCCAGTTATTGTTTTGGCGAATATGGTTCAGTAACAAAACATGTCACTGACCTAGTACATTGAGATGTTTGTTGTTATTACAAATGTACATTTTTAACACATAAACTATGCAAATACTCCTCCTACATTCTACCCATTCAATAGTGGCAGACTAGCTAATGTCTGCACCAATCTTTAAACATAACATACAAGAGATCAGTGTGCAAAATTAGAGCACATGGCATTGGGGGTAGGGTATTGACATGGGCAGAGAACTGGTCGGCAGACAGGAAGCAAAGAGTAGGAATTAACAACTTTTCAGAATGGCAGGCAGTGACTAGTGGGGTAAAAGAAGGCTGTGGTGCTGGGCCAAGTCAGTACAATATATTAACGATTTAGCAGAGATAGATAGATCTCTTGATTACGTACGGGTGTCAGGGGTTATGAGGGCTAGAGAGGCAGGGTGACTTGGATAGGGGGTTAGGAGGGAGAGATAGTATCAGCCATGTGAGGTTGAACTTTGGTGCAAGAGGAAGACAGATTATTATCTGAATGGTGTCAGATTAGGAAAAGGGGAGATGCAACGAGACCTGGGTGTCCTTGTCCATAAGTCACCAGGTTAATTCCCGGGATGGCCGGACTGACATATGATGAAAGAACGGGTCGACTGGGCTTGGATTCACTGGAATTTAGAAGGATGAGAGAATATCTTATAGAAACATATACAATTCTTAAAGGATTGGACAGGCTAGATGCAGGAAAAATGTTCCCCATGTTGGCGGAGTCCAGAACCAGGGGTCACAGTTTAAGAATAAGGGGTCGGCCATTTAGGACTGAGATGAGGAAAAACATTTTCACCCAGAGAGTTGTGAATCTGTGGAATTCTCTGCCACAGACCGCAGTGGCCAATTCACTGGATGTTTTCAAGAGAGAGTTAGATGGACCTCTTTCGGCTAAAGGAATAAAGGGTGAGGAAGGAAGGGGTACTGATTGTGGATGACAGCCATGATCATATTGAATGGCGGTGCTGGCTCGAAGGGCTGAATGGCCTACTCCTGCACCAATGTTTCTATAACATCCTTGCCACTCATGTGGCCCCCTGTGGTTGATATCCCATCCCTTGCTTGAGGGATGTCCCCACCAGACTCTGCCCCTCAATGTCCAGCAGCAAAAGGACCCTCGACTGTGGTCCTTCCCCAGAGCCTTGGCATCGGCTGCATCGAGCTACAGTGCGTCGCTCAGCACGTACTCCTGCAGTCTGGAGTGCGCCAGTCGGCACCATTGCGCTGTGCTGGGTTTAGTTTAGTTTTTAGAGATAGGACACGGAAACAAGGCCCAACGGGTCAACACTGGGCAATGATTCCCACACACTAACAGCTCTGACAGTTAGGGACAACCTTCTCTCTGCAGGAGACCCAAATAAATTAACCTACAAAATGTTTTGGGCTTTGATAGAGTGGGATGTGGAGAGGATGTTTCCAAGTGGGAGAGTCCAGGGCAAGAGATCACAGCTCAGAATTAAAATACATTCTTTTAGGAAGGAGATGAGGAGGAATTTCTTTAGTCAGAGGGTGGTAAATCTGTGGTATTTTTCGTAAAAGAAGGCTGTGGAGGCCAAGTCAGTGGGTTTACATTTAAGGCAGAGAGACATAGATTCTTGATTAGTACGGGTGTCAGGGGGTGGGGAGAAGCATCTCTAGAGGAAGGGAGAGATAGATCAGCCATGTTTTGTGGAGTAGACATGAGGGTTGAAAGATCTCGATTCTACTCCTCTCACCTATTCCTTTCTCCATCTTATGATGCTGTCTGACCCGCTGAGAACGTGCAAACTCCGTGCAGTAAGCGCCCGTAGTCGGGATCGAACTTGGATCTCTGGCGCTGCAAGCGCTGTAAGGCAGTAACTCTACCGCTGGGCCACCGTGACTGCCCTCGGTGTGGAAGGAAGGTGTGGTTGATCACAGACACTCACCATATCGGGCCTCAGTTCATCCTTGTAGAAGTAGCCACCAGACAACAGCTTCTTGCTGAAGGTAACGATGTCCGCGGGGTCATCCAGGCCCCAGTGCTCGTGGGCCCAGAACTTGCCCGTGGCTCCACCCCCTGTCTGTACCTCATCGCACAGGAACGCACATCCGTGCTGGGATCACCGTCGCCCGGGGCAGGGAGGGGAGGGAGAGGGACAACAAAAGGCAGAACGTCAAACATGGGTATTTGATGTGGTTCCTCTTTATTTAGGAGGATCTCTCTCCTTGGCTCAAACAACACAAATGGGAGACAGCAAAGTGAATAAAGGATTGTCAGTTTAATAACTCTTCCGTAGACTACTGCTAGATGCTGGGCACTGAAGAGAAAAAGCCGCAGTAATCAGCGGGTCAGGCAAAGAGAACTTGAATAGGTGACGTTTTGTCAGTCTGAGGAAGGATCTCGACCCGAAACATCACCTATTCCTTTTCTCCAGAGATGCTGTCTGACCCGCTGAGTTACTCCAGCATTTTGTGTCTGTTCAGTTTCAGTTCAGTGTAGTTTATTGTCACGTGTACCGAGGTACAGTGAAAAGCTTTTATTGCGTGCTATCCAGTCAGCGGAAAGACAATACATGATTACAATCGAGCCATTCACAGTGTACAGATAAATGATAAGGGAATAATGTTTAGTGCAAGGTAAAGAAATCCATATTTTCCAATCTTTCTTGTACATAACAAATATCAAAAATGCACAATGTGTATTTGACGTGGTTCCTCTTTATTTAGGAGGAAGTTCCTTGTGTGTGACCAGCCATGTGAATGGGAAGTAGGAGCATTTTAGTTGCCGTAGACTATTTTCTAAATGGGGCGAGAATCCAGAAATCAGAGGTGCAAAGAGACTTGGGAATGCTAGTGCAGGATTCACAAACAGTCGAATTGATAGTAAAAGCAGTGCTAGCATTTATTTCAAGAGGGCTTGTGTACAAAAATAGGGATGTAATGCTGAGGCTCAGTGCTGGGACCCCAGCTATTTACAATATATATTAATGATTCGGACGAGGAAATTGAATGGAACATCTCCAAGTTTGTGGATGACACGAAGCTGGGGGGCAGTGTTAGCTGTGTGGAGGATGCTAAGAGGCTGCAAAATGACTTGGATAGGCTGGGTGAGTGGGCAAATGCATGGCAGATAAAGTATAATGTGGATAAATGTGAGGTTATCCACTTTGGTGGCAAAAACAGGAAAGTAGATTATTATCTAAATGGTAGCCGATTAGGAAAAGGGGAGATGCAGCGAGACCTGGGTGTCATGATACACCAGTCATTGAAAGTAGGCATGCAGGTGCAGCAGGCAGTGAAGAAAGCGAATGGTATGTTAGCATTCATAGCAAAAGGATTTGAGTATAGGAGCAGGGAGGTTCAACTGCAGTTGTACAGGGTCTTGGTGAGACCACACCTGGAGTATTGCGTACAGTTTTGGTCTCCAAATCTGAGGAAGAACATTCTTGCCATAGAGGGAGTACAGAGAAGGTTCACCAGACTGATTCCTGGGATGTCAGGACTTTCATATGAAGAAAGACTGGATAGACTCGGCTTGTACTCGCTAGAATTTAGAAGATTGAGGGGGGATCTTGTGGAAACTTACAAAATTCTTAAGGGGTTGGACAGGTTAGATGCAGGAAGATTGTTCCCGATGTTGGGGAAGTCCAGAACTAGGGGTCACAGTTTAAGGATAAGGGGGAAATCTTTTAGGACCGAGATGAGAAAAACATTTTTTACACAGAGAGTGGTGAATCTCTGGAACTCTCTGCCACAGAAGGTAGTTGAGGCCACAGTTCATTGGCTATATTTAAGAGGGAGTTAGATGTGGCCCTTGTGGCTAATGGATCAGGGGGTATGGAGAGAAGGCAGGTACAGGATACTGAGTTGGATGATCAGCCATGATCATATTGAATGGCGGTGCAGGCTCGAAGGGCCGAATGGCCTACTCCTGCACCTATTTTCTATGTTTCTATGTTCACCGGACTGGCTGGACTGCCTGTGTACATAACGCAGGGTTCCTAAGAAATGTGATGTGGCTGGGGCGGGGCAGGGCAGGGCAGGGTGCACGGCCTGCAATCAGGGGCCTCTTTCACCTCTTGTTCTGGAGGTCAAGTACGTTTTGCAAGCTAGTTATGAAACGGCCAAACTCGCAAATCGGTACAGTTTTCCCAAGTCGCTGAGAGGAACCTACCTTCTTGGCAACGTCACGTAACTTGCGGAAGAAGTCATCTGATGCATGGTTGTCTCCTCCCTCAGACTGGATTGGCTCGATGATTATTGCAGCCACATTTCTTCCCTTCTTTCCGTATTTTTCTATCAGATCTTCCACCTGGGGGGGGGGGGGGGGGGGGGGGCGAGAGCACAGGAGAGCAATTGCAAGCTTCGCTTTCTTAATTCATGAGCAACGGTCAAGTTGTGTGACCTAGTTAACAATGTGACGTTTAATTCGAGAGATCCAGGTAAATATTGCAACCATCCTGAGCAACTGTCTACATTACAATGCTGTTACATTATTCAAGGCTGATCCTTGGGATAACACTATCAATCTATATCAGCCTGTAACTTACTTTTATACCTATACGGTTGGCGATTATTGTCTTGCACTCTGGAGTGTTGCAACAGTCATTCCCAAGGCTATACACAAACTCCCACAATCTCCATGCACCAGGCCACTCAGAGTAACAATCATCGGCATTTAATGCGTTTTTTCTTTGACAATTTGACAATCTATTTAACTACACAGGAGGGTTCTAGGAGCAGTCGTCTGGAGAGTGAGATCGTAATCTGATGAGGTGACCTTCAATCACAGGGGGAATGGTATAAAATAAGGTTTTATAATAGTGTTTAAGACGGAACTGCAGATGCGGGAAAAATCGAAGGCAGACAAAAATGCTGGAGAAACTCAGCGGGTGAGGCAGCATCTATGGAGCAAAGGAATAGGCGACGTTTCGGAAACTCAGCGGGTGAGGCATCATCTATGGGGCGAAGGAATAGGCGACGTTTCGGGACGAGACCCTTCTGGAAACTCAGTGGGTGAGGCAACATATATGGAGCGAAGGAATAGGTGAAGTTTCGGGTCGAGACCCTTCCGGGTCTCGACCTGAAACGTCACCTATTCCTTCTCTCCATAGATGCTGCCTCACCCGCTAAGTTTCTCCAGCATTTTTGTCTATCTTAGTTAATGTGTTGAGTCTCTTTCAAAGAAATCCCAATGCAGCAAACTCAAGCAGTTTTCTACCATTCCCATTGTTGGGCTTCATATGTGATAGTAGAATTAGGCCATTCAGCCCATCAAGTCTACTCCGCCATTCAATCACAGCTGATCTATCTCTCCCTCCTCACGCCATTCTCCTGCCTTCTCCCCATAACCCCTGACGCCCGTAATGATCTGTTAATCTCTGTCGTAAATATACCCAATGACTTGACCTCCACACCCCTCGGCAGCAATTAATTCCACAGATTCACCACCCGCTGACTTAAAAATTCCTTCTCATTTCCATTCTACAGGAACATCCTTTTATTCTGAAGCCGTGTCCTCTGGTCCCAGACTCTCCCACTTCAATGGGAAGGCCAACTGGTTGCCGGCTATTGGTTGTCTATAGTCTGAAGAATGATCCCGACACTAAACATCACATATCCATGTTCTCCACAGATGCTGCGTGACCCGCTGAGTTACTCCAGCACTCTGTGTGAAACGTCACCTATCCATGTTCACCATTAAATTTCCTTTAAACCTCGACAATTTGTGGACATTTATGTCAGAATCGGACTTTGAACACCTCAGCAGGTACATACATTATTCCATCAAAACTGATCCACATTGAAGTGTCGGTAACCTGGGATCGACCCCTCCCTCTGCAACTGGATACTGGACTTTCTAACCAACAGACCCCAGTCTGTGAGGTTAGACAAGCACACCTCTTCAAAGCTCCCCTGAAGTCTCCGGATGTTTCCTCAGGGCTGCTGCTGAGCCCCTTACCTCTACTCCACTCCACCTATGACTGCACACCTGTACATGGTACTAACACCATCATCAAGTATGCAGATGATAGTTTTCTACGGTGATTGGATATACATCAGCAGAAACATGCTCTGGCCTACAGGGAGAGTCCAGCACCGACCAGCATGGTCCCGCTGACATTAACCTGGCCCCTAACACACTAGAAGACCAAGGAGCTTTGTACTCTTATACCAAGTCCAGAGACGGCATGCACACCCCCATCCACATTCACGGGGCGGAGGTGGAACGTGTTTCTAGCTTTAGGTTCCTGGGAGTCAACATCTCTGATGACCTCTCTTGGACCCACAATACCTCTACTCTGATCAAGAAGGCTCATCAACGTCTCTTCTTCCCCGTAGAGGGACTGAAGAAGGTCCATCTGGCGCGGTGAGGCTGGTGAACTTCTACCGCTGCGCCACGAGTGCATGCCCTGGGTCTGCATCCATAGTATGGTATGGAAACACTTCTGTCTCCGACCGGAGGCACTGCAGAGGGTGGTGACCTCTGCCCAACGCATCCCGGTTCCACGCTCCCCTCCATTGATTCTCCCAAAGCAAGCGCTGTCTGCGGGGGGTGCTCAGCTTCGCCAACGGACTGCGGTGGGCCCCCAACCATGGAATGTTTACCCTTCCTACCAGCCTTGGAGGTCGCTACAGGCAACCGTTGCAGGGCCAGAAGGGAGAGCAGCTTCAATCGCTCATCAATAAATCTACTAAAAACGTAACGTCAGTGATCAGGGAGCGCCCCCCCCCATTAAATAACCCCCCCATTCCTCACATATTACAGATATTAGATATTTTTAGTCAAATCGTTTGCTATGTCGCTTTCAAGGCTCAATGCTAAATGCATTTAATTGTCTCTGTACTGTACACGTGACAATGATAGATCAGGTGAATCGAATCTGAATCTGAATGCACAGATGCTGCCTGAATCTGAGTTACCCAGCACTCTGTGTTTTTAAGGTGAAGGTCACTCACCATTAAATTTCCTTTAAACATTGCAATTTGTGGCAATTTATTTCAGTCGGACTTTGAACACCTGAAGCAGGTACATACGTCATTGAGCAGAACATCCACATTGAAGTGTGTACCAAAGATAATAATTCTGGTGCCATGGCAACCACATATAAACGTCAGATTCAGCCTTGAGATAATGTTTCCCGATGAGAAGCTCCCACTGAGTCTCATGATGTTTCTTCCAACCTGCTTCTGAAAAACCTTACTTCCTCATCTTTGTGGTTGTGGTTCAGACAACAGATTCATAGATGACAAGCTCTCTGCCTGATTTAGTTTTTAGTTTCAGTTGTAGATATACAGTGCAGAAACAGGCTCTTTGGCCCACAGAGTCGGCACCGACCAGCGATCCCCGCACATTAACACTATCCTACACACACTAGGGACAATATTTTTACTCTTACACCAAGCCAATTAACCCACAAACCTGTTCGTCTTTAGAGTGTGGGAGAAGCCAAAGATCCCGGAGAAAACCCACACGGGTCACGGGGAGAACGTACAAACTCCGTACAGACAGCACCCGTAGTCGGGATGGAACCCGGGTCTCTGGCCCTGTGAGGCAGCAACTCTACCGCTGCGCCACCGTGCTGCTCTGGGTCAGATTCCATCCAATTGACTGAAACACTTGGAGCAAACAGAGTGAAGAGTGCGACTGACCTCCTCCAGGCACCTGGCCTCTTCTTCTGAATTCTCCCGCACAAACTCGTCCAGGGGATACTTCAGCTTTGGGAACGGAGCGGTGGGCCAGTCAAAGGCTGGAATGTCCAGCTTGTGGACAGCCTTGGAGTGGGTCGCTGTCAGGCAACCTGCAGGGCGGGAAGGGAGAGCAACGCCAATCGCTCATCAATAAATCCATGAAAACCTAACGTCAGGATCAGGGAGCGCAGTAACATTAAATAACTTAAACATTCCTCACATATTACAGATGATGAGATATCTCCACAGTGAAGATGTTTGGTTTGTTCACATGCTCAATACGATCAAATAATTACATTTTTAGAATAAATCGTGAGAGGAATAGATCAGGTGGGCGCACAGAGTCTCTTGCCAAGAGTTGGTGAATCGAGGACCAGAGGACATAGGTTTAAGGTGAAGGGGAGAAGATTTAATAAGAATCTGAGGGGTAACTTTTTTTGTGGGTGTTTGGCACAAGCTGCCAGAGGAGGTAGTTGAGGCTGGGACTATCCCAACGTTTAAGAAACAGTTAGACAGGTACATGGATAGGACAGGTTTGGAGGGATATGGGCCAAACTCGGGCAGGTGGGACTAGTATAGATGGGACATGTTGGCCGGTGTGGGCAAGTTGGGCTGAAGGGCCTGTTTCCATACAGGCGACACCCCGGCGACCATGTGGTGACAGCCTAGTTGACTGTAGTCACCTAAAAAATCACTGAAGCAGGACAGGGGCATTATGCTCATTCTTGTAGTGGCTTGAAGCCAAATACATTCATAATGATTGAGTCTGAAGAAGGATCTCGGCCTAAAAACATCACCCATTCCTTCTCTCCATAGATGCTGCCTGTCCCCGCTGAGTTACTCCAGCATTTTGTGTCTATCTTCACTTATTCATAATTTATTTTTAATAAAAATATATATTTTTTAAAAATCTGTGGAATTTGTTCCTTACCAAACGTCCGTCCATGAAATCCACCCATGAAGGAGAGAATGGTGATGTCGGGGCTGCCCGGAGCCTGGAGAAAGAGGCAACAATCAGACACCACCAGGTGACACCGTTTCACATGAAGGCTAAATACCTACACACACCTCAGTGGCACACTGACCTTCAAATCCCCCTCTACATTCCTGGTAGAACCTGCACCATGAGAAGCCATCAGTTCATCAATTTTGAGAAAGATGTCGTTTGTGAAATAGAAACAAAAAAACAGCAGACGCTGACTCATACTAAAGAGACACAAAGTGCTGGAGTAACTCAGCAGGTCAGGCAGCATCTCCGGAGACACAGGATCAACACCCTTCTTTAGAACCTATCCTATTTCTCCACAGATCTTGCCTGACTTGCTGAGTTACTCCGGCACCTTTTGTCCAATTTTTTCTGAATTACCTCAGCGGCCTTTATAGATCGTAATACACTTCATCAGATACAGGAGCAGAACACAAAGCACTGGAGGAACTGAGCAGGTCTCCAGTCTGTAGACAGGTCCCGGCCTGAAACATTGTCTGTCCATTCTCTCCATAGATGCTGCCTGACCAGCTGAGTTCCTCCAGCACTTTGTCTTTTGATCAAGACATCAGAATCTGCAGTTCTTGTGTCTCCATTATCAGAAACAAGATCTGTTTACAAGATACTCGGAATGAAATGAAAGGAATAGATCGGGTCAATGCGCAGAGTCTCTGGCCCAGAATAGGTGAAGGGGAACAGATATCATAGGAATCTGAGGGGTAACTTTTTCCCACAGAGGGTGGTGGGTGTTTGGAACGAGCTGCCAGAGGAGGTAGTTCCTGATGTTGGGGGAGTCCTGAACCAGGGGCCACAGTTTAAGAATAAGGAGTGAGCCATTTAGAACGGACGAGGAAACACTTTTTCTCACAGAGAGTGGTGAGTCTGTGGAATTCTCTGCCCCAGAGGGCGGTGGAGGCCAGTTCTCTGGATACTTTCAAGAGAGAGCTAGATAGGGCTCTTAAAGATAGCGGAATCAGGGGATATGGAGGGAAGGCAGGAACGGGGTACTGATTGTGGATGATCAGCCATGATCACATTGAATGGTGATGCTGGCTCGAAGGGCCGAATGGCCTACTCCTGCACCCATTGTCTATTTTCAGTAGAAGTTACGAGCACTGTTGTACATGGCATTGTAAGGAATGATGATAAAGCACACACACACCAACATCCTATACTTCCAGCGGCGGAAGACCGCAGGAACTGGAGGACAGAGATGTGTGGTGCGTCCGTCAAGTTTCTCGTTGGAAACCAGCACCACTGCATCGCTAATGTTTTCAACGATGATGATTACATTTCCAACTGGTGGAATGTAACGCAATACAACAGAAAGACATTTATACGGGCGCTGGCTACAATTCTTGAAGGAGTTGCAATTGTTATCGGTGTCGAGAGTTTGGAGGGTTTACCTGGTTGATCATGCACGATTCCAGCTCTTCCTTTGTGTGGATCACCTCTCCTCTTTGTTTGTTCTAAACAGAAGGAGACGGGCAGACATGTCATTTAGTAAAAGTGGTGACAGACAATAGACAACAGGTGCAGGAGTAGAGGCCATTCGACCCTTCGATCCAGCACCGCCATTCAATGTGATCATGGCTGATCATCCCCAATCAGTACTCCGTTCCTGCCTTTTCCCCATATCCCCTGACTCCACTATCTTTAAGTGCCCTATCCAGCTCTCTCTTGAAAGTATCCAGAGAACCTTCCTCCACCGCCCTCTGAGGCAGAGAATTCCACAGACTCACCACTCTCTGCGAGAAAAAGTGGTTCCTCGTCTCCGTTCTAAATGGCTTACCTCTTATTCTTAAACTGTGGCCCCTGGTTCTGAACTCCCCCAACATCGGGAACATGTTTCCTGCCTCAAGTGTGTCCAAACCCTTAACAATCTTATATGTTTCAATGAGATCCCCTCTCATCCTTCTAAACTCCAGAGTGTACAAGCCCAGCTGCTCCATTCTCTCAGCCTATGACAGTCCCGCCATCCCGGGAATTAACCTTGTTCCAATTCTTGCCCTTCAGCAAGTAGAGCACTTCCTCGGCTGACACACTTTGGGTGAGGAGATGAGCCGACAAGGCAACTACTGCTGGGGCTGGACCATGTGCTGGTACCAACTACACCTGAAGATGCTTCCCACACCGACCCTTGTGTCCTGGGCCTCCACCATTGCCAGAGAGAGAGAGAGACCACACACAAACTGGAGGAACAGCACCTCATATTCAGCTTGGCTAGTTTACAACAGAACGGTGTGAACATCTAATTCTCCAACTCCCCCCCACCCTGGTCAGCACATATTCCCCCAGCCCAGACACCCTGCTCCGTTCCCCTCCTCCTCATGCTCATCTCCCATCCACCAGTCCCACATTCCCCTTGCTGCAATGTTCAGAATGATTTCAAGGTGATTTTAGGTGCATTTTATTTAAAATATTTTTATAAAGCGAATTAACAAAACAGCTTATATAATTTTAAATAATTTTTTAATCTTCCAAAGCAGGCGGTAGTGCTGCTGCCTCACAGCGCCACAGATCCAGGTTCCATCCTGACCACGGGTGCTGTCTATACTGGGTCTGTATGTTCTCCCCGTGACCGCGTGGGTTTTCTCCGGGAGCTCCGGTTTCCTTTCACACTCCAAAGACAAGCGGGTTTGTGGTTTGTAGGTGAATTGGTTTCTGTAACATTGTAAATTGCCTGCAGTGTGTAGGATAGTGCTTGTGTATGGGTGATTGCTGGTCGCTGCAGACTCGATGGGCTGAAGGGCCTCTTTCCATGCTGTATCTCTAAAGTCTAAAGTGTAGGAATATTGAGAAACATTTCAGCTTTGGCTTTGCCCGATGGTTCTGTGGGCTGGGCTGATCTGACGGAGACATCACCAGCTCCAGACACAAGGACATGGTCTCGTGCAGAGTCTGATTGTCCACATTCACGATGGTCTCAGCATCAGGCCTTTGGCTTTACCTGTCCATGCAGAGGCAGCACTCACTCAACACGGGCACCTGGGTGAATGGCTCTTGTTGCTCATCAGGAAACTCCAACACCTTGCAAGACCCAGCAAGCTTGGCTAATTTCACAAAGCACCACAAACACTCCTGTATTTATGATCTGTATTTAAACTACATTTCAAGGCTCAAGGATGGTGGGGAAAAACGTTAAACTTACTCGGTACCAGATGCACGCTGCTTTGAAGGCGTTCTCGTTGGAACAGGAGCCACAGGACATCGTCTGCACTTGCTTCAAACCCTTAGGAGCTACCTGATGAAGGAAGAAAGCCAAGATTAGACTGAAGATAGATACAAAACACTGGAGTAACTGAGTGGGAGAGGCAGGTTCTCTGGAGAGAAGGAATGGGTGACGGTTCGGGTCGAGACCCTTCTTCAGATTGGTTAGGATAAGATCTTGATACCATCATAGACTCTAGGTTTGGATAGAGATGGATGTGGAGAGGATGTTTCCACTAGTGGGAGAGTCTGGGACTGGAGGTCACAGCCTCAGAATTAAAGGATGTTCATTTAGGAAGGAGATGGGGAGAAATGTCTTTAGTCAGTGGGTGGTGAATCTGTGGAATTCTTTGCAACAAACGGCAGTGGAGGCCAAGTTAGTGGATATTTTAAAGGCGGAGATAGATAGATTCTTGATTAGTATGAGTTATAGGGAGAAGGCGGGAGAATGAGGTTAGTAGGGAGAGATAGATCAGCCATGATTGAATGGCCGAGTAGACCTGATGGGCCAAATGGCCTAATTCTCCTCCTATTCCTTATGACTCTGCATTCACAATGGGATATTGAACTGTAAGCTGAAAACACACACGATCAAAGGGCTTGAAATCTCCCATGTCCCTGCACTCCCCCATTCTCAGCCCAACACCCCGTCTCTGCAGTCCCCCACCCTCAGCCCATCACCTCGCTCACGGTGAGACTCACTGAAAGCAGCGACTCGGACAGTCTCTGAACGTAATCCTCAGGGGGCAGGCATCCCAGGGCAGGTCTGTTGATGAAGGTACTCTGTGAGGAAACAGAAAGTTAAGGAGTCATTACCCCATCAGAAGTGACACAGGTCAAACCAACACACCTGGAGTTAAACCACTCGGAAACCTTTGTAAAGGAGACAACGTGAGAACAGTTAAAGAAACAAGGACTTACACAGGCTCAAGGCACAATTAAATACTGAGAGTGTAGGAAGGAACTGCAGGTAGATAGACACAAAATACTGGAGTAACTCAGCGGGACAGGCAGCATCTCTGGAGAGAAGGAATGGGTGATGTTTCGGGTCGAGACCCTTCTTCAAACTGCCTCAGATGTGGCTGCATGTCCTAAACCCGCCTGTGTAAGAGACAAAGATCCTCACTGTCCTCTCCCAGTTGTGTTTCTGGTTTTATGAATGCCATCAGGTAGACCTCAGGTAGACCTCAGGTAGACCGCCCACCTGTGTCACTAGACGGGATTGACCTAAACTTGACTCTACTTCCCAAAACATGCCAGCTGTTCGATTCAGCTTTTTGTCACCGGCTAAAACTCTTTCTTTGCTTCACATTGACCAATGACTTCCACACAGCATCTTAAATCTTCCTAATTTTAAAAGAACTAAATAAGTGGATTGCCAATATTTAGATAATTAGTCACTAACTAACTAACTAACTAACTGACTGACTGACTGACTGACTAACTAACTAACTAACTAACTAACTAACTAACTAACTAACTAACTAACTAACTAACCAACCAGGGAATAATTTAGGCCCAATTTACTTTTTCAAATTGTCATCAAATCATCAATATTAACATTTGTGCCACACACAAACCATAGTTTCATTGAATCCCCAGCACAGAAACAGTTTGTTGCTGTCCAGTCCTGCATCATTCCATTAAACATTCATTTAGTGTCAGCAAATCCATCCTTGCTTTCTTCCGCATCTTTATCTATTTCCCCTTAAGTGCGTCTGTGCTTTCCCACTACTTATAGAAGCATGTTCCACAACCTCATCCACACAAGGACATTTCTCTTGAATTCATCGTTGCATTAACAGAGCCTTGTTTTGGGTCTCTCTCTCGCATTATCTTCTTGTCTGGTCTCCAACTTCAGAGACCTCTGATATCAACCTTCTCATTTGTGGAGGAACGAGACCAACCCGTTCAGTCTTTGCCGTTAAGAGTATCTTGTTAGTTCCAAAATCAGCTCTGTACCTTGGTTTGTAAATTCTCGAGTATATTTTATTCATTGTTGGGAACATAATGTACAGCACCCCAGCCCCTGGTTCACTCAAGGTTCAAGATAAGTCACTTTTGTTTGAGAATTTATTTGCTCCGACTATGAATCAAGTCGGAGCAAATAAATTCTCAAACAAAAGTTTAAACTTATCTTGAACCTTGAGTGAACCAGGGGCTGGGGTGCTGTACACTATGTTCCCTACAATGAATAAAATATACTCGAGGATTTTCAAACCAAGGCACAGAGCTGATTTTGGAACTAACAAGATACTCTTATCGGCAAAGTTCTCCAGAGATGCTGATAGGTACTGATTAGGGATGATCAACCATGATCACATTGAATGGTGGTGCTGGCCCGAAGGCCCGATGACCTACTCCTGCACCTATTGACAATTGTCTATTGAGTTATTCCAGCACTCTGTGAAACGTCACCTATCCATGTTCTCCACAGATGCTGCCTGACCCGCTGAGTTACTCCAACACTCTGTGAAACGTCACCTATCCATGTTCTCCACAGATGCTGCCTGTTCTCCCGCTGAGTTATGGTGCAGCAGCATCTATGGAGCGAAGGAAATAGGCAACGTTTCGGGCCGAAACCCTTCTGGAAATAGGCAACGTTTCGGGCCGAAACCCGGAAGGGTTTCGACCTGAAACGTTACCTATTTCCTTAGCTCCACAGATGCTGCTGCACCCGCTGAGTTACTCCAGCACTCTGTGAAACGTCACCTATCCATGTTCTCCACAGATGCTGCTGCACCCGCTGAGTTACTCCAGCGCTCTGTGTTTTTCTTTGCTGTAAACCATACCAAAAGCATGGTCTGAATTTCTTTGTTTCTTCATAATGTGTCTTACTGGGAACTGAATGCACAACATCTGATTCACACGAGCACATGATTTAAACATCTCTTTGTACCCAGTTGACAAACTCTGGTGTGGAAAAAGAGACCTTTTTTTTTTACTCCTGAATTAATGCAAACAGAATTCTCACAAATTAACTCAGAACATGTATTGCCTTACAGCACGTACACACAGAAAAATATTCATGTTCCCAAACTACTTTAAAACAAAAGAAAATATTGCATTAATTCAAATACAAAACATTGTGAAATGCTGATTATGCTCCATGAGAAGGCAGTTGAGTCTTCATACACTATCATTGCTGAGAGCTTGCTCCGAGTCTCAGGTGAACACACACAGGGTTCTTCTTCCCGACAGCCATTAAACACGACAACCTCAAAACTACATAGACTATTATTGTTATTATTGGACAATTATGTTTTTTTTAATGTGTGCGTATATATATATACACATACTCACAAATACACATATGTATAGATTATATGAGACATTTATGATTATATATGTGTATTTGTGAGTATGTATATATATAGCCACCGGGTGGCGCCAGTAATGGCGGCCTCGCCAACAGTCTGTTCCTTCCTTCTTTGTTGATTTTTTAGTATGTGTTAAACGTATGTTTTTACTGTTCTTGTTTTATGTGGGTGGGGTGGTGGGGGGGGGGGGGGGGGGGGTTGCGTATCGTATCTCCTTCTGCACTGTGACCTAACATTGAGGAGCTGCCAGCCTTTGCTGGGGACTAATTTGGAGAGTTCCACCGCAGGAGCTTGCGGACTTACCGTCGCGGAGACTGAGATCCCTTTGCCAGGGATCGGCCTCTGAGCTCCAACTGTGGCTGCCTCGTTTAACATCTTGGAGCCCGTGGTCTCTGGTTAGAGACCGACTTCAGGAACTCTAAGCCGCAGGAGCCTCGACACCCCCCGACGTGGGAGCTTCGACCGCCCCGACTGTGGATGGCTCGACTACCCCGACCGCGGGAGAATAAAGAGGAAGCAGATTGGAGTTTTTTGCCTTCCATCACAGTGAAGAATGTGGGGAATCCTCTGTGGTGGATGTTTATGTTAACTTTTATGCAGTTGTGTGTCTTGGTGCTTTTTTATCGTATAGCTGCATGGTAATTCACATATCACTGTACCTTAATTAGTACACGTGACAATTAAAGACCTTTAAAACCTTTGATATACACACTGAACTTTACTTTCCTCTCGTTTAAAGAACTCGCCTACTGTATTCAGTAGCTGCAGTAGACGGAATGTACTGCCTATGTGATGATGAGCTGAACATTAAAGATGCTTGTACCCCAACCAGTGTGAGAGTGAGGTACTTACAGATCTCATTGTTCTATCTGGGACACATAACAATAAAACACTCAGGACTTGTGATGTGGAGCTTTGAGGCAATGTCAGGTACAATGACCTGAGACCATTCACCAGTGGACATTGTCAACGTGCTGCTGCTGAGCTGTGGGCTGGGCTAACAAGGACACTGTAGCTGACTGCACCACCGTTTAGCATGTGCTGATACATACAGGATGCATAAAGTAACTGGGGCAGGTAAATAAGCAGGTACATACCACGTTGTGAGGATTCTGCAGCACCTTGATGAGTGCGGGGTGGTTGTAACCTGGACAGTAAAACAGAACACGTTACCAACATGCCTCCATTTCTACATTACTACTGGCTGATTTTATTTTAGATTAAATTATTCATCAGCATTTAGAATACAGAAATTGAGCTCATATATTGATGGCAAATCAGTTGCATTTGCACAAGAAAACCATTGCAAGAATAAACAATGGTAATTTGCAGATTTGTATTGATCAGCTGTGTACTTGTTGATATGGCTCAATCAGATCTCAAATTGAAGAAAAATCAAATTCAGGAGATTGTCAAATAAGGAACTACAGCCAGCTGGATATCTACAAATGATAAGTTGATCAGGTAATGTCGCAGCTGGCAGCTTCTTAAGTTATTTCCAAACATATTCATAAGAGCAACAGCAAACATATTACCAGGTAGTAGATAAGATACAGCTTAGTTACGATTTTACAACCCATGTGCAAGGCTGAACGACACTGACAATTGTTGTGATGTTACATTTTACAATCGCATCGTGGCGATTCTCATAGGTCGATTGGTTTGTGATCCCAACTGCTCATGTTTGGCCCATATCCCTCTAAACCATTCCTATCCATGTTCCTGACCAAATGTGGTGATTGTACCTGCTGCAACTACCTCCTCTGACCATTGAATCATACACCTACCTCCCTCTGAGTGAAACGTTGCCCCTCAGGTTCCTATTAAATCTTTCCCCTCCCTTTAATCCCGCTGTATTCAGCAAGATTCTCATCCTCATATTTAACACCACTGCCTCGCCTCTTCCCAATCTCCGTGACTCTCCCAGCGGACAACCCTCGACAGAACACTATCACCGAAGCCCAATGGTCAACAAGGCCTCATGGTCTCTCACAAAATTAATTACATTATGGATTATGTTTGTGACGTTTCACAGAGTGCTGGAGTAACTCAGCGGGTCAGGCAGCATCTGTGGAGAACATGGATAGGTGACGTTTCACAGAGTGCTGGAGTAACTCAGCGGGTCAGGCAGCATCTGTGGAGAACATGGATAGGGACGTTTCACAGAGTGCTGGAGTAACTCAGCGGGTCAGGCAGCATCTGTGGAGAACATGGATAGGCGTACACATAGTCGGAGAGCAGGCTAGTTCAGTTTCAGTCCAGTTCAGTTCAGTTTATTGTCACGTGTGCCGAGGTACAGTGAAAAGCTTTTGTTGCGTGCTATCCATTCAGCGGAAAGACAATACGTGATTACAATTGTGCCATTCACAGTGTATATGAGAGCCGTGGGAATCACAGAGGCGGAGCAGTGGGAGATAGTCCCACAGAACTCCTGCCACTTCTGCAAGGCAGGCACACCTTGAGGAGATTTCCCAGTGGACCAGTGAAATGTAGACACAAGGAACATCAGGTGTTGGTTTACAAAAACAGACACAAAGTCCTGGTGTTACACAGCGGGCCGGGCAGCATCTCTGGAGACCATGGATAGGTTTACACATATTCTCCAGAGATGCTGCCTGACTTGCTGAGTTGCTTTTTTTTCCAGCACGGATGTTGATCTGTGAAGAATCTATGGGAGCGTTGTCTTCACAAATCGACATCTTTGATTCCTGTGCTAAGGTCAACGTCCAAAATGTCATTCCTCTTTGCCTTGCAGATTAAAACCTGGCCTTGACTGTGGTCATGGAGTTAGTTTGCGTTGCATTAGTTATTGTCAGCTGTTTGTGCACTGATTTCCTGGCATCAGGTTAATCACTGATTAACTGACATCGGGCGGTCAAGGTGGTGCAGCGGTAGAGTTACTGCCTTACAGCACTTGCAGTGCCGGAGATCCGGTTCGATCCCCACTACAGGTGCTGTCCGTACGGAGTTTGTACCTTCTCCACGTGACCTGCGTGGGTTTTCTCCGAGATCTTTGGTTTCCTCCCACACTCCAAAGACGTACAAGTTTTGTAGGTTAATTTGCTTGGTATAGATGAGAATTGTCCCTCATGCATGTAGGATAGTGTTAGTGTGCGGGGATCGCTGTTCACCGTGGACTCGGTGGGCCGATGTGCCCGTTTCCATGCTGTATCTCTAAACTAAACTGGCATCAGGTCTAGAGGTTCATGCTGAGCTCTGTCAGTTCTGATCTTGTTGAGTTGTAGAATGTAGAATCCTGGCCCTGTCACTCTGGGCTCTTCCTCAGGCCCATAAGATGGATTGAAAACTCCCATGATGCTGCCTCTCACATCCCCGTAGCCTGTGGTTAGCTGTAGCCACAAGGAACTGCAGGTGATGGTCTACGAGAGAGAAAAAAAGTACAAAGTGCTGGAGTAATTCAGCGGGTTAGGCAGCATCTCTGGAGGACATGGATAAATGACATTTCGGGTAGGGACCCTTCTTCACACCCTAAACGTCACCTATCCACGTTCTCCAGAAATGCGGAATGTACTCGCTGGAGTTTAGATGAATGAGGGGGAACCTCATTGAAACGTACAGAATAGTGAAAGTCCTGGATAGAGTGGATGTGGAGAGGATGTTTCCACTCGTGGGAGAGTCTAGGACTAGAGGTCACAGCCTCAGAATTAAAGGACGTACTTTTAGGAAAGAGATGAGGAGAAATTTCTTGAGTCGGAGGGTGGTGAATCTGTGGAACTCATTGCCACATAAGGCTGTGGAGGCCAAGTCAGTGGGTATTTCTAACGCAGAGATAGATAGGTTCTTGATTAGTACGGGTGTCATGGAATATGGGGAGAAGGCAGGAGAATGAGGTTAGGAGAGATAGATCAGCCATGATTGAATGGCGGTAGACTTGATGGGCCGAATGGCCTAATTCTTCTCCTATTCCTTTATGCCCTTATAACTTGCTGAGTTAACACTGCACTTTCTGTGTATTTAGCCTGTAGGCAGCATTTGATGGGACCCACGTGATATTAGCCGACGCTCACAAGAAACATAAAATTAATTTACCGCTGCTGACTGGGTTGCTAGGCAATAGCCATTAATTGTATTATTACTCTAACAACCTCCGTTTTAAATAACCTTTCAGACATGGTAGACAAAAATGCTGGAGAAACTCAGCGGGTGAGGCAGCATCTATGGAGTGAAGGAATAGGTGACGTTTCGGGTTGAATCCTTCGCTCCATAGATGCTGCCTCACCCGCTGAGTTTCTCCAGCATTTTTCGTCTGCCTTTGATTTTTCCAGCATCTGCAGTTCTTTCTTGAACATTTTAGATATGGCCAATCAATTTTCCAGTAAGGAGAGTATTAGTAAGTACGGTAAATATATATTTTACTGTGGACATAAATACATCTTTTACGGTAAATATGCCTTTTACATTGTTGCTTCAGTTTGAACACCTATCACCAGCTATTAGCATAATGAGATCCAGTTTAGCTGGTTATACAAAACATATCTTCATGCAGAGATTATAAACTTTGAAGTAAATCATCTGGATTAGTTTTTAAGCGTGTCACTTGAAGCCCTTTCCGTTGACTTCCCTACAACCATCAGATTCTTGAACCAAGTTCAACACTAGAACACTGCAGATCACCTCTGTGGCTTCACCATGGGTTTTATTTATAATTTTCTCATTATGTTTTTGTGTTAATAGCCTGTTATTTTTGCAGCCCTCTTCTCTTTTGCTGTTGTTCGTGTAAGATTGAATTTATTTTTTCAACGGACTGCCAAGAGTATTTTGAAACCGTCTTGCAAGACTTTTGTAGGCAACAACAAATCCGGTCACCTGATTCCTGTTAGCCACTAGCACTTAGAACACACTTCCGTACCACTTTGGCAGGAAGCCTTCAACTAATGGCGCAACACACTAAGATGCTCAACTCTCTCCATACTGTATTTTGCACAGCTTTACACTCAGAGGGCCAACGTGTACAGATGTGCGGGGTACATTGCCGTTCACACACAGAGGGGGGTGGGTGCCTGGAACGCACGCGCTGCCAGGGGTGCTGGTGGAGGCAGATGCGATAGTGGCGTTTAAGAGGCTTTTGGGTAGGCACATGTATATGCAGGGAATGGAGGGATATGGATTATGCGCAGGTAGATATGAGATGGACTTGTCACCATGCTCGGCACAGATATTGTGGGCTGAAGGGCCTGCTCTGTACTGTACTATGTTCTATGTTCTAGGCTTCCATCCAGCATTCAACACATGCATCCAGAACACAAACTGATTGTTTACCAAATAAATTAACATCCACCATTATTAATTTAGCATTTATAAACCAAATCCAGTCATTTTAAAAATGTGTTATTCGCAGCTCTCTTCTAAAAGGTCAATGTAGAAGATGAGTTCAGCCGTGGCAGTTTCAACATGACTGTGCGTGTACGCAAAGGTTTACATGGAAACCACTGATTATAGCATTTGTTCTTGCGGAGATGTCAAATTGGAGCATTCTGTAGAAACACAGCATGCAATTGGTGATGCCAATAGTGCAGCTGCAGTGTTGGGCAGCAGCAGTTGCATCTAATGGGACACAATCGTGCTGTTTGTGTGAGTTTGTGCAAACACTCACTGCCCCTGGGTCATTATTGTCACCCGTGTCGAGGGACAGCGAGACGGTTTTGTAACGTGCTGTCCAATCGAATTCCATCATACAGTACATGTGTACAATCGAGCCGCGTGCAAGTCCAGCTAGAGTGAAGTGCGTAGTACCAGACGGCCACTCCCTCTTCTTCTGAAAACGCACACCTCCAGATTCAGGGACAGTTTCTTCCCAGCTGTTATCAGGCAACTGAACCATCCCACCACAACTAGAGAGCGGTCCTGAACTACTATCTACCTCATTGGTGACCCTGGGACTATCCTTGATCGGGGTTTACCTTGCACTCCCAAATAACAAAAGACCCACCAATCACTGTGTATGGTATGTTCCACGTGTGTTGAGTGTAGTTAACTTGAAGGGCCCGCCCCAGCATGCCAGGTAATCCAAGAGTTCTCCCGAGTTTCTCCTGATTCGAACTCGGAGAATTACGGTAATAGCCGCTCGTAGGTACTCGGGGCTCTCGTGGACAACACGTTGAAAAATCTTCCCGAGCTTACCGCGTTTCCCGAGTACCTGCCGTTAGCGTTATGAACCGCTAAAGAGACGTCCCGAGCTCCGACGTACCCGCTTGGGAGAGCTCTTGAATTACCTTGTACAGTGGAACAGCCCCTTAACACAGATTGAGAATAAATCAGTAGTTGCGGGTTTTAAGTTCTCTGGTCACAGCGAGGCAGAATGTATTTCTAGTACGACAGGATGTGTAGATTTATTATCTTCCTCATTTGTGTCTTCTGTTATAATAGTTACTGCCAGTGCAAACCTTTTACTGGACAATTTAAGACAGATACAAAATGCTGGAGTAACTCAGCGGGTCAGGCAGCATCTGCGGAGAACATGGATAGGTGACGTTTCACAGAGTGCTGGAGTAACTCAGCGGGTCAGGCAGCATCTGTGGAGAACGGATAGTGACGTTTCACAGAGTGCTGGAGTAACTCAGCGGGTCAGGCAGAATCTCTGGAGGTGATGTTTTGGGTCGAGACCCTTCTTCAGAGTCAGGAGAGAGGGGATAGAGAGGTATAGACGGTACTTAGGAGAAATGAATGGAATATATGCAGAAAGCAACGATAATCATGGAATGGTGGAGCCCACAATGGTCCATTGTTGGCTGTGGGAGAACGTGCAATACAGACACTCAGGGCGACAGTAAAACCATCATGATGACGAGGGTGGGGGAGGGACAGAGAGAGAGAGAGAGAGGGGACACAAGAGTTACTTGAAGTTACCGCTGGTCTGTACGCTGTCGTTCCTATTCTCCACAGATGCTGCCTGACCCGCTGAGTTACTCCAGCACTTTGTGTCTGTCTTCGGTTTAAACCGGCATCTGCAGTTCCTCCCTGCACCTTTCACAACACAGTGAGTCGGGGGTCTCATGAGAATCCCACTCATGTACCACATGTAAATGTTCTAACATTTTATAATTCTTAAAAGGTAAAAAGAAATGGAATCCATGTGACAGCCACTCACTCCTGGGGTACAATCCCGTGTGTGATTCAATATTGCAGTGACATGGGTTTGTTCACTGCCTCTTGTACAGATTGCAGAATCCCTCGCGCTGCCTGCAGTGACCCCCATTAACTTCCTGTCACTGGTGATAAATGTCTCCTGAACACAAACAAATGCAGCACTAAAGCTGCGTGACACATCCCGTCCACAAACACCGCGCTAATCAATGGGCCAGAACTGGCTGAATGACGGAGATAACAGCACTGATTAGCCACCTGAGCATTTAATGATGTAACCCGCTAACAGTTCACACAGCTGAGAAGGGGCAATGCTTGTGGCAACGCTAACTATTGTTCCGCTCACATTGTGAGTTGGACATTTGGCGGCATAAATAAATGTGCCGGATTTCTGCCAGTCTAATTCACCTTTGGTTTTACTGCAAAACATTTCAAAGCACCATCTGACTCATTCTCATCGTTTCTGAGATGGTGGGAGACCATTGCCGGAATAGTCTTACCTCTCAGTGCTGGGGCCTCAGTTCTGGGCATCACAGCAATGCAGGGACACATCCTTGTACGGTACGGGTACAATGATGTGGGCGGAGCACCAGAGCAAATTCCTTGTATGTGAATACTTGGCCAATAAACTTATTTATTCATTCATTCATTCATTCATTCATTCATCCATGATGCTTCTTATCCAGTATGTACTGCACACACCCATCACTCTCCTGGTGAACATATGCTCCTCAACTTCCCCCATTTCCTTCCACCAATTACTTGAACTCTATGCCCCCCCTGACTTTTGACTCTTGTCAAACGAACAGAATTAGGCCATTCGGCCCTTCGAGTCTACTCTGCCATTCAATCATGGCTGATCTATCCATCCCTCCCAACCTAATTCTCCTGCCTTCTCCCCATAACCCTTGACAACCTTGCTAATCAAGAACCTGTCAATCTCTGCTTTAAAAATACCCAAAGATGACCTCCACAGAGTCTGTGGCAATGAATTCCACAGATTCACCACCCTCTGACTAAATACATTTCTCCTCATCTCCTTCCTAAAAGAACGTCCTTTATTTCTGAGGCTGTGACCTCTAGTCCTTGGTTCTCCCACTAGTGGAAACACCCTCTCCACATCCACTCTATCTAAACCTTTCACTATTCTGTACGTTTCAATGTGGCCCCTCCTCATTCTTCTAAACTCCAGCGAGTACAGGCCCAGTGCCGACAAACGCTCATCATAGGTTAACCCACTCATTCCTGGGATCATTCTCGTAAACCTCCTCTGGACACTCTCCAGAGCCGGCACATCCTTCCTCAGATATGGGGCCCAGAATTGCTCACAATACTCCTCGACTCCCCCACTAGTGGAAACATGGGCCTCTGGAAACTGGTACAGAACCCTCACAAATGTATACCCCGTCTTCCTCCTTCCTCATCTGATCCAAAGCAAATGGCCCCAAACTATCAAACCTTTTGTATGTATGTACAGGGCCCTAGTGAGACCACACCTGAAGTATTGTGTGCCGTTTTGATCCCCTAATTTGAGGAAGGACATTCTTGCTATTGAGGGAGTGCAGCGTAGGTTCACCAGGTTAATTCCCGGGATGGCGGGACTGTCATATGCTGAGAGAATGGAGCGGCTGGGCTTGTACACTCTGGAATTTAGAAGGATGAGAGGGAATCTCATTGAAACATATAAGATGGTTAAGGGCTTGGACACACTAGAAGCAGGAAACATGTTGGACCTTTGCGGTTAGAGTCAACCACTGATTATGTTTTTGAATCTTAGCGAGTGGGAAACAAAGAGAAAATTAACGAGAAAGACAAAGCGAGCAAAGGGGACAGTGAGAGGAAAATAATGAAATAGGGAACAAGATCAATTCTTAATAATCCTATAATAATTGATTTCTCTAAATTCAAATAATCCTTGCATGCCCCCTCTCTCCATCCCTCCTCCACCCAAGTCCTTGTACTAGTCGTCTTGTTCAGTCTCATTGTCACTTAGCCCACAGCTAACAGCCTTTATCATAATTCATTGCATATCTTTCATTCATTTGTTCTATACTGTGTCTCTCTATATCACCGTCTATATCTCTCCTTTCCCTCTTCCCTGACTCTCAGTCTAAAGAAGGGTCTTGACCCAAAACGTTACTCATTCCTTCTCACCAGAGATGCTGCCTGTCCCGCTGAGTTACTCCAGCATTTTGTGTCTACCTACCGTTTAATCTTCAACGGCACGACAATGGTCTATTTTCCTTTCAGCTGCTCAGCACAACGCTAGCCACTGATCCTTGCTGTTTGTCAGTGGGGCAGTGCAGCATGTGATGTCTCATCATGCCCCAGCAATCTTATTTTCATTAACATTGCCCATTCTTTAACTGCTGGAATTCTCCGACTAATGTTCGACCAAAAGGGATCTATTATCCTTTAATCCCCCAAACCATTCCCTGATGGTTGCAGTTACAATACAAAGTAGAGATGAGCAACAAAAGACAGAGATAGCCTACATTCTGGGAACACTGTAAACTGTGAGTAACCACCTGGTTAGTCACTATTGTTATTTTTAACAAAAGAAACGCCTTAAATTGAGAAATGTGGGCAGGCAGCTTGTGATGCTACACCTACACCCGATTATTTCATATTTCCTTCCAATTTAAGAGGCCAAGGAAAAACACAGTGCTGGAGTAACTCAGCGGGTCAGGCAGCATCTGTGGAGAACATGGATAGGTGACGTTTCACAGAGTGCTGGAGTAACTCAGCGGGTCAGGCAGCATCTGTGGAGAACATGGATAGGTGACGTTTCGGGTCGGGACCCTGCGATCAGTCTGAGGAACCTCACCTGTCCATGTTCTCCAGGAATGCTGCCTGACCTGATGATTTACTCCAGCATTTTGCGCCTTTCCTTGGTAAACCACCATCTGCAATTCCTTGTCTCTAAAACCTAGGAGGCCGTTCTGCCCATATGGGCTATGCCAGCTCTCCCATCCCCTCATTGACTCAGGCTGATGTTCTGCAGGTAATCGATCAACCAGCCATCTGTGGCAATGAGTTCCACAGATTCACCACTGGGGTGTTTGTGGCAATGAGCACTTGAGGTAAACGCACCCAGTCACAAAGAGAACATGGGAACTCCACACAGACAACAGATGGTCAGGATTCAATCTGTGTTGCTGGAGATGCAAGGCAGCAGTTCTGCAGCAGAGGGTGTGGGTTCATGCTGCCATAGGATGGAGTTGAAGCAACTACAATGTCAATGTTATGTGGGCAGGTACATGGATAGGAAAGTTTGAAAGCTATATGGGCCAAATGTGGGTAAATGGGACTAGCTTAGATGGGTCGACATGGATGAGTTGGGCCGAAGGGCCTGCTTCAGTGTTGTATGACTCTCTGCTTACTGTGTGGCTGAAGTGAGACTCGTTCCAACTCCAGCCCATTGGAAACTCAAAGCATCATTGGGCAAGTGTGTTGGACAACTCTGGGCCTCGACTCACTGGAGTTGAGAAGGATCTCATGGAAACCTACTGATTAATGAAAGGCCTGGATAGAGTGGACGTGGAGAGGATGAGTCCAGTAGTGGGAGAGTCTAGGACCAGGGGGCACAGCCTTGGAATAAAAGGACCTACCTAGAGGACCTCCCGTCTACCTCATTGGAGACCTTTGACCTTTCTTTAATCAGACTTCTATGCACTAAATCTTTGCACTAAATGACGTACCCTTTATACTTAGTCTTTGCATCCTGAATGGCCCATTTGTGTTCATGTATCGTCTTGTTCTTGACTGGATAGCATGCAAACAAAGCTAGTCACTGTATCTCGGTACACGAAGCAATTATAAAGTAAAGGGTCATCGTGCAACGGCAAGCGCTAGGCGTACGGCGTCAAGACGCTACGTATGGAGTCAAGACACTGTGTATGCCCGTCGAAACGCTGCGTACAGCCTCGATGCGGCTGCGGGCCGGCAGGCCGTTGCTGCGCGGGAATTTTTGGACAGTGTCAGTTTTCAGAGCCCCGCGCGATGTCGGGACCAGCCCCACACAACTCCGACGATCGAAGTGGGACCGGCCCCGTGAGGGCGTACAGCTCAAGCGACCACGTTAGGTCGTGCTTGCCGCATGGAGTCGCATGCTGGTGGGACAGACCCTTAACTTAACAAAATGAATGGAGATTAGGAGGAATTTCTTTAGCCAGAGGGTGGTGAATGTGTGGAATTCATTGCCACAGACGGCTGTTTGAGGCCAAGTCATTGGGCACTTTTAAAGTGGAGATTGATAGGTTATTGATTAGTAAGGGTGTCAAAGGTCACTGGAAAGGTTACTGGAAGAAGGCAGTTAGATCAGCCATGATTGAATGGCGGAGTAGATTTGATGGGCCAAATGGCCTAATTCTGCTCCTATATCCAATGAATTAGCAATTTACAGATTTTAGCTCAAGTGATAGCAGTGGATTTAAGGGGTGGGAGGCTGCAACCTTCACGTGGTCTGCTGTGTTTCGACCAATGCAATCAACCCGGCGTGCACAATCAAATAGAACACGTTGTCCTACAACTGTCGGCTGGTGCACGACATACGCAAGAAGAAGTGGTTTTAAAATTCAGTTAATAATCTGTAATTTAGAACGGCAACAGAAACATATTGTCTTTGAGATAAAGACCACATAATGATTGCCACTTTTCATTTCACTGCACATCTCGTATGTGTATGTGACGAATACACTTGACTTGACTTGACTTGATAAATAGTTGACTGTGGTAAAATCCCAGCTGGTTTGTGAATGCACTTCAGGGGAGGAAAGCTTACTCGGTGATGGAAGGAACTGCAGACGCTGGTTTACACCGAAGGTAAATGCAAAATGCTGGAGTAACTCAACGGGACAGGGCAGCATCTCTGGAGAGAAGGAATGGGTGACGTTTTGGGTCGAGACCCCTCATCAATCTCTGTGATCTACACATGACTCCAGACCCACCTATCTGTGATTGACCCAGAGAGTCAGAGTCAGGAGGATCCACGGTTCTCATGCACAGTGTGATAAGGCTGGACCGCCCGCCCGCAGAACAAGCTTCTCACTGACAATAAACAATCAACTACTCCAATCACCAACCTTGTACCTTGTACCTTGTGAAAAGTCCACCAGGAACGATACTGGAAGTTGGACAATTTTATACCGGGCAACTTTTACATTTACACCAAGCCAATTAACCTACAAGCCTGCACGTCTTTGGAATGTGGGAGGAAACCGAAGATCTCGGAGAAAACCCACGCAGGTCACGGGGAGAACGTACAGACAGTGCCCGTAGTCGGGATCGAACCCGGGTCTCCGGCGCTGCTTTTTGTTGTAAGGCAGTAACTCTACCGCTGCGCCACCGTGACTGCCCTTGAAACCTCATGACACCCACCAGAAAGGCTGCTCACAGTGAAAAAAGCCCAGTGAGGAAATGTTTTGCAGGGTAATGGCGATGTTATAAAAGGCTCGGTCAAGCGGTGAATCTTCCCAGACAACATGCAGCAGAAGGGGTTGTCCTTACCTATAGGGATGGAGGAGATTTGGGTGTAAAGGTCCAGCATCCTGTTACCGTCCACATCCACCAGGTAGTTGCCCCGACTCTCCTCATAGTCGCAAAAGAAGTTCACAGCACCAACGTTCTGAAACAGGGGAGAGAGAGACAAACTGAACTATAATGTGTGCAGTGTGTAGGAAGGGACTGGTTTAAACCGAAGGTAGACACAAAACGCTGGAGTCACTCAGCGGGACAGGCAGCATCTCTGGAGAGAAGGAATGGGTGATGTTTTGGGTCGAGACCCTTCTGCAGAAGGGTTAGGATTATGGGTCTGTCCCACTGAGGCGATGTTTTGGGAGACTACAGGCGACTGCCGCAACATCTTCAACATGTTGAACATTTTTCGGCGACAGTGGCGACAATTTTGTGTCGTATGTTGTTGTGCGTTCTGTTGTAGGTTGTCGCCAGGTGTCGTATGTGAATTCCATTCAATCTAGTCCCTGGCAGTCGCCTAAAAAGGCACCTAAGTGGGACAGGTCCTTTAGGGTTCTTCAGAAGGGTGTCGACCCGAAACGTCACCCATTCCTTTCCTCCACAGACGCTGCCTGTCCCGCTGAGTTACTCCAGCATTTTGTGTCTATAGTGTGCACAGGCAAAGACACACATTCACACGTTGCCAGACTCCAGTTCGGTTCAAGAAGGAAATTCAGCTGCTAGTTTACACCGGAGATTAGACACAAAACTCAGCGGGACAGGCATCTCTAAACTAAACTAAAGCCCAGCACAAGCCGGGATATGTACAGACGATTCTCCTTGTTCTCTGCACGAGTCATCACCCAGCTTTTAGTTTAGTTTAGTTTAGAGATACAGCGCAGAAACAGGCCCTTCGGCCCATCGAGTCCGTGCCGACCAGCGATCCCCGCACATTAACACTATCCTACACACACAAGAAACTAGGGCCAATTTTTACATTTACCAAGCCAATGAACCTATATACCTCTATGTCTTTGGAGTGTGGGAGGAAACTGAAGATCTCCGAGAAAACCCACACAGGTCACGGGGAGAACGTACAAACTCCGTACAGACAGCGCCCGTAGTCGGGATGGAACCCGGGTCTCCACCGCTATATTCGCTGTACGGCAGCAACTCTACCGCTGCGCCATCGTGATCTGTTGTTTCTCAACTACTCCCAGAGGTCAGATAGTGGCTCCCAAATTGTCGTGTGGATTACCTCCATCCAGAGAACATAGTCCTCACCCTGTGACAACTCCACCAGAGGGGCAGGGTAGCAGCAGGTCAAGGGTCAACGGATGTATTTAAGGCAGAGATAGATCGACTCATGATTAGTGCGGGTGTCGGGGGTTGTGGGGAGAAGGCAGGAGAATGGGGTTACAAGGGAGAGATAGATCAGCCATGATTGAATGGTGGAATAGACTTGATGGGCCGAATGGCCTAATTCTGCTCTAATCACATGATCTTATGGTCTTAATAAATGAGGCACGTTAGCCACAGAAGGATGGTCTGGAATTTTAATCACATCAGTGAACCGTGAAAGACTGTGGGTGTATCAAAGACCGGCTCTCTCTCTCTTTCTCTCTCTCCTCCTCTCCTCACACAATACAATCAAATGTCCTTCACCAGAACACCTACTAGTACTGATGCTTAGCAAAAGGCAGTTTAACTTCAGACTTGAAGAAATGAGGAACTTTATCTGACACGTATTACAATGTGAAATGACAGGATAACTAAAATTGTTCAGTGATGTTGCTTGATGTTGATGAATTGCCAACTTTGCTAAACAAAGGCACCTTTGTGCTGCGGAACTATGGCTTTATAAATCTTTTTAATAATGAGAACTGAGATTTAAGGAGGATTGAATGTTGATCTTCACAGAACAAGTAACTAATTGAAACACAAGACACATCTTCACTCCACTGCTGGTGGAAGCTGATTCTGAAACTGCAGAATTGCAACACATGAGTGAGTGGTTCTCAAACTGCTGTTTATCTCCAAACACTCTGCTGCCATCTGTTCTGTTAAAATGCTCACTTTTTTCTATATTCTTTCTTGCTGCCTTCAGCTGATATAAAGCTGGCCACTTGCCTGTTTCACAGCAGTTCAAATAAAATGCCAAAGAATGTTGCAACTCCAAAAGTAATAAAAAAAAATCTGAAAGATTGATTCATGTTTTGTGTGGAACCGATTTAGAAACATAGAAAATAAGTGCAGGAGTAGGCCATTCGGCCCTTCAATATGATCATGGCTGATCATCCAATATCAGTACCCCGTTCTGGCTTTTCCCCCATATCCCTTCATTCCCTTAGCCCTAAGAGCTAAATCTTTCTTTCTCTTGAAAACATCCAGTGAATTGGCCTCCACTGCCGTCTGTGGCAGAGAATTCCGCAGATTCACAACTCTCTGGGTGAAAATATTTCCGCATCTCAGTCCTAAATGGCCTACCCCTTATTCTTAAACTGTGACCCCTGGTTCTGGACTCGCCCAACATCTTGATATTATAGACAATAGGTGCAGGAGTAGGCCATTCGGCCCTTCGAGCCAGCACCGCCATTCAATGTGATCATGGCTGATCATCCCAATCAATACCCCGTTCCTGCCTTCTCCCCATATCTCCTGCACAATCCCCATTCTTCCTGCATCTAACATGTCCAATCCTTTAAGAATTGTATATGTTTCTAAAGATCTCCTCTCATCCTTCTAAATTCCAGTAACTACAAGCCCAGTTCTACCCATTCTTTCATCATACGTCAGTCCCAGCCTGGTGAACCAACGCTGCACCAACATCTGTGCAATAGACTGGTTCTTTGTGCTCCTTTTCTTCCCAGAATCGTATCATCTAACTCGGCATGACTCTAGATTCATATAATCCACAATCATATGTATTCACAAGACGTTGGATATGGAAAATGAAGGCAGTGTGAGAGGGAGAGGGAATATATGTAACTCGGCATGGATAAAGTGAACACTCACAGTCTTGTACCATGGGTAGAGGGTTCTAAAACTAGAGGGCACAGGCTTAAAGTGAGAGGGGGGAGATTTAAGAGGGACCTCAGGGACAATGTTTCCATTCAAGAGGGTAGAGTCCGTATCTGGAATGAGCTGCCAGAAGAGGCTATAGAAGCAGACTTTGAAAAGCCATTTCCACAGATTATACGGATGGGAAGGGTTTAGATATCGATGGGCCAAATGCAGGCAAATGGGACAAGCCCAGTATGCCAACTTGGTCGGCATGGACAAGATGGGCCGAAGGGCCTGTTTCCGTGCTGTACAGGCATACCATGTTTTGAGCACTTGCGCCCATTTCTGTGTCACTGAGATATCTTCAGCAGTGGATCTGTGGGGGTGAGAAGCAATTTGCTGAACAAGGTGCAAGACTGGAGGTGGACCTCTCATCCGGCAGGAGATTCCAGTGTCACCCCTACAGCTTACGTCCAGTTTAAATACCTCTCTCAAGAACCTGTCCACTGCCTACCGGAGAACAGAGACAAGAAGGCGGAGGTTGGTTGATCATGGGCTCCAAGGCGAGCACAGGTTGCCTGATGCAGGGGCCACCAGCTGATTCATGTGTTTACCAACTACACTTTGTAAGGGAGGCAAAACAAAAGCTCAATTTAAAAAATATGTTATTTTGCTACACAAGAGGTGGCACAGCGGTAGAGTTGCTGCCGTCCAACGAATGCAGCGCCGGAGACCCGGGTTCAATCCCGACTATGGGCGCTGTCTGTACGGAGTTTGTACGTTCTCCCCGTGACCTGCGTGGGATTTCTCCGAGATCATCGGTTTCCTCCCACACTTCAAAGACGTGCAGGTATGTAGGTTAATTGGCTTGGTAAATGTAAAAATTGTCCCTAGTGGGTGTAGGATAGTGTTAATATGCGTGGATCGCTGGTCAACGCGGACCCGGTGGGCTGAAGGGCCTGTTTCCGCGCTGTATCTCTAAACTGAGATAAACTAAAAAAAGACAAGATGCAGGCTGGAATTCTCTCAGTCAGAAGGAACTGCAGATGCTGGTTTACACCGAATATAGACGCAAAATGCTGGAGTAAATCAGCGGGACAGGCAGCATCTCTGGAGAGAAGGAATGGATGACGTTTCTGAAGAAGGGTCTCAACCCGAAACGTCACCCATTCCTTCTATCAAGAGATGCTGCCTGTCCCGCTGAGTTACTCCAGCATTTTGTGACGGTCTTCTCATAAGCTGGGATGTAGTCGTGATCTAATGGTGCTGACCTTTCCTCTTCACCTGTGATGCTGTTGTAACGCGATATTGTACACTTCAGTAGTTTGCTCTACCTGTTGTACTTGTGTATAGGATGACCGTACTCATGTACAGCAAAGTTTCTCACTGTATCTTGGTACACGTGACAATTAGAAACTAATACCTTTGGTGTATTTCATAGTCATGTGGCAATCTGCCAACTTGGTCACCCCTCCCCCCCCTCCCCGGTGTAGGGGGCTTGGTTTGTTGTCACCCCCCACCCCCCCTCACCCCCACCCACCCCACCCCGGTGTAGGGGGGGGCTTGGCTTTTGTTGTCCCACCACCCCACCCCGGTGTAGGGGGCTTGGTTTGTTGTCACCACCCCGGTGTAGGGGGCTTGGTTTGTTGTCACACCTCCCTGGTGTAGGGGGCTTGGTTTGTTGTCACCACCCACCCTGGTGTAGGGGGCTTGTTTTTGTTGTCACCCCCCCCCCCCACCCTGGTGTAGGGGGCTTGGTTTGTTGTCACCCCCCCCCTCCCCGGTGTAGGGGGCTTGGTTTGTTGTCACCTCCCTGGTGTAGGGGGCTTGGTTTGTTACGGTGTAGGGGGCTTGGTTTGTTATGTCTGGAGGCCACGTCCACACCAGGTCACATGGAAAGCTGTGGGACAAGACAGGACGCTGCTGATCTGGCCCTGGACTAACTCGAGGCTTTGTTGCCGGGTGTGCGGTGGGAATGAGCCAGAATGACCTCAAACTCTTTTCCCCATCCAGTTATCAACTCAAATATGTTAGAGGTGGCACGGTGGTGCAGCGGTAGTTGCTGCCTTACACCCAGGTTCGATCCTGACTACGGGTGCTGTCTGTACGGTGTTTGCATGTCCTGCTTGTGACCGCCTGGGTTTACTCCGGGTGCTCTGGTTTCCTGCCACACTCCATAAACGCACAAGGTGTAGGTTAATTGGCTTCTATACATTATAAATGGTTCCTAGTGTGTAGGATAGTGCTGGTGTAGAGGTGATTGCTGGCCAGCGCAGACTTGGTGGACCCGAGGGCCTGATTCCACACTCTATTTCTAAAGTCTTTGTATATCACTGCAACGCAAGGGACCTCCAGGTTCATTGTGAGCGGTATAATTGGATTGACAAAACAAAAACTGACCTGATTTTGTGTCTGCTTCAAGGTGATCTAACTCAGCACTCACCTCACATAATAATAAGGGTTGTGCAACAAGTGACTAGTTTTTCTGATGCTGTCGATGATCTTTGAAACCATTCATGTTACATGAACACTTTGTCACAGGGCTGTCTGCCAACCCGTTCCTAAGCTGGAAATCATTTATCTACCCGAGTTCTTGGTAAAACATGAAGGAACAAAGAAAGGTTGGAACTGAGAGAAAATCTGCTTGGTAGCTAATCACCAATCAAACATTTAATATTTACTTTAGTTTAGTTTAGAGAGATACAGCGCAGAAACAGGCCCTTCAGCCCACCGAGTCCGTGCCGACCAGCGATTCCCCGCACATTAACACTATCCTACTCACTCTAGCGCCAATTTTACATTGATACCTACAATTAACCTACAAACCTGTACTTTGAGTGTGGGAGGAAACCGAAGATCTCAGAGAAAACCCACGCAGGTCACGGGGAGAAGATAGAGACAGCACCCGTGGTCGGGATTGAACCCGGGTCTCCGGCGCTGAAAGCACTGTAAGGTGGCAACTCTACCGCTGTGCCACCACGCCGCGCCGCCCCATAATGCATCCAGCAATTCTGGGAAAGTGCTAAAAGAGCATTCCATTATATAACACGGCAATGTGGTGAATACTAACACGGCAATGTGTCCTCTGGTGGAAACTAATCCTGTTATTGTCCCCTTATGAGCAAAGAAACAGCAAGGACACTGGACGATAGGGTGGGTGGCACGGTGGCGCAGCGGTAGAGTTGCTGCCTCACAGCGCCAGAGTCCCGGGTTCAATCCTGACTACGGCTGCTGTCTGTACGGACTTTGTACGTTCTTCCCGTGACCACAGGGTTTCCTCCCACACTCCAAAGAAGTGCAGGTTTGTAAGTACATTGGCTTTGGTAAAAATTGTCATTGTCCCTAGTGATTGTAGGCCAGTTAAGAATAAGGGGCAAGCCATTTAGAATGGAGATGAGTTGTGAGTCTGTGGAATTCTCTGCCTCAGAGCGTGGTGGAGGCCGGTTCTCTGGATACTTTCAACAGGGCTCTTAAAGATAGCGGAGTCAGGGGATATGGGGAGAAGGCAGGAACGGGGTACTGATTGGGGATGATCAGCCATGATCACATTGAATGGCGGTGCTGGCTCGAAGGGCCGAATGGCCTACTCCTGCACCTATTGTCTATCGGTGGGGCCAAAGGGCCTGTATCCGCCCGCTGTATCTCGAAACCAAACTAATAGCAGGAGTGGATGACCAGAGCCTCCCTCACATTCAGTAGGGTCAGAATTGGCCGTTGCTGCCCCAACCTCCCTTCTGTACCACAAGCTGCAGTCCCTCGATTAAATGATAGCAAGTAAGAGCACAGCAAAACTCTCTCTGTCTTCACTACATCTGAAGCCTTCAGCTAATACTTGAAATTCCAAGTAATGGACAATATTTAATTACCGAGGAAATACGCACGAAGACATATAAACATATAAACTGTGTGGAATATTCAAGAAGGAACTGCAGGTGCTGGAGAATTGAAAGTAGACAAAAGTGCTGGAGAAACTCAGCGGGTGCGGCAGCATCTATGGAGCAAAGGAAATGGGCAACGTTTCGGGCCGAAACCCTTCTTCAGACTCTAAACTGTGTGTATGCAGGAGCTTGATCCTGACAACATGTACACGCAAGACAGTACGTACCGTCAAATGGAAAATAGCCAAGGCGTGCAAGGAAGTTGCCCAGAGTCCTCACATGCAAAGCAACAACAGTTAATGTGACACATGTTGCAGCTTACCTGAAACTCGCTCAGCTTCTTCATTAACTCCTGTAAATAATCACACAGAAATAACAACTTAATAAATGTCCAGAAAGCAGTGTCTTGCCCTTTGTCGCGGCACGCACAACCTACTTCCCTTGAACGCACAATGAGATCAGCGTTACGTCCAAGTCTGGACAGTGAACACCATTGTGCTGTGCTTTGTGCAGAGTACTGGCCTGAAGTTCTTCTCAGCCAGAGTCTGTACTTGTGTACTCTCTGGCAAAGCTTACTCAATATCCGTGCCGAGCAGAAACAGCGAGAGATTTAAGAGCCACCTCAGGGGCAACATTTTCACTCGGAGTGTAGTCCGTATCTGCCGTGAGCTTCTAAACATTTCCTATCCATGTACCCGTCCAAATGTCTTTTAAATGTTGTTATAGTATCTGCCTCAATTTCCCCGTTGCCTCAATTTAGTGTGATTGGAGCAGAATTAGGCCATTCGGCCCATCAAGTCTACCCGCCATTCAATCATGGCTGATCTATCCCTCCCTCCTCATCCCATTCTCCTGTCTTCTCCCCATAACCCCTGACATCCGTACTCCTCATGAATCCACCTATCACTGCCTTAAAAATATTCCGCCTTCTGTGGCAATGAATCCCATGGATTCACCACCCTCTGACTAAAGAGATTCCTCCCCATCTCCTTCGTAAAGGAACATCCTTTAATTCTGAGGCTGTGCCCTCTGGTCCTAGACTCTCCCACTCGTGGAAACATCCTCTCCACAATTGCTGTGGTTTCAGAATACTGTCGCACCGACGTACCCGAGATCGTGGACCGGGGACTTCTGTTTTCATTAACGGCCCATCAAACTCCACATCCACATCGCCCTTGTTGGCCGGCTGGCTAATGTATCGAGATCCTTCACAAAATCAAAACACACATAATGATCACTCCATTTGTTTCCGGGAAAGATGTGCAGTGAGTTTATAAAACACTCGCACTGAACAGCATGTGTTGATGTATCACGACACACAATACTCCACAACCCAGCACACGTGGTTAGGATTGTTAAACTACCAGCTATACAATTGTTAATGGCCTAATCAAAATATTAATATTACTGGTTAACATTTGTGGGTTTAAATCATTGAACTGACAATTTGAAAGCTGACCCACAAGGTTGTCTGTCCATTCCCTCCACAGACGCTGCCTGACCCGCTGAGTTCCTCCACCACTGTATTTAGCTGGTGATTAATTTTAGCTCTTAGGGCTAACAGAATCAAGGGATATGGGGAGAAAGCAGGAACGGGGTAATGATTTTAGATGATCAGCCATGATCATATTGAATGGCGGTGCTGGCTCGAAGGGCTGAATGGCCTACTCCTGCACCTATTTTTCTATGTTAATCTATCAAGGTAGTTTTGCCTGCGGGATCTCGTTCTCTCCTAACTATCTCCACCCCCTCCTCCCCACACGATCTCAACGATGTCAGAGGCTTCAGGAAGATGTTGGGAAGAGATCGCAGCAGAGGATTCATGCAACGTATGAGTCTGGACTGAGTTCAAATCACACAACTGTTAACGAGAACATTTGGGCCAAGTGTTGTTAATGCGTGAGAGTATTCAAAATGAACCTGCCGTTTGTCTCTGCGGTTCCCACATGCATGAACTGCACTTCATTAACAGCTCCCCCTTGTACCATTAGCTGAGCCTAGCCCAGCTTGGATGGATTGCCCATTAACCAGAACATCCAAGGGCTGACTGACGTCCAGCATCATGAGCAAGACTGGAGCTACTCTGAGACAAGGAGGTGGAGAAAGGTTCATCCAGCTTTAGACTTGTTGCCAGGATGAGGGTGTGAGCTACAGGGAGACGGTGAGTAGGCTGAGACTCGCAGGAGGATGAGGGGTGATCTTATAGAGGTGCCAAAATCATGAGAAGAATAGATTGGATAGATGCACAGAGTTTCTTGCCCAGAGTAGGGGAATGGTGGACCAGAGGACATAGGTTTAAGGTGAAGGGGGAAAAGATTTAATAGGAATCTGCGGGGTGACATTTTCACACAGAGGGTGGTGGGTGTTTGGAACGAGCTGCAAGAGGAGGTAGTTGAGGCTGGGACTATCCCAACATTTAAGAAACAGTTGGACAGGTTCATGGATAGGACAGATGTAGAGGGATATGGACCAAACACGGGCAGGTGGGACTAGTGTAGCTGGGACATGTTGGCCGGTGTGGGCAAGATGGGCCGAAGGGCCTGTTTCCGCACTGTATCACTCTGTGACTATGTAGTTGGTGCAGAAGCTTTCTAAAGCAGGATCCCATCACTGCACAAGACGCAGCCTTTGATTTGCTCTTGCAACCACAGTGATTAATTATCTGGTGTCAGCAAAGTTTCTGGCAATGATATTGGCAGGATGCTAATCGAGGAGGATCCTGCAGTCTTCCTTCTGCATTCTACTTGTTTCATCCTCAAACAATTCCGGAAGATTAGTCGAGCATGATTTCCCCTTCATAAATCTATGCTGACTTTGACTAATCCCGTCACTGCTTTCCAAATGCGCTGCTATAACATCTTTAACAATCGACTCCAGCATCTTCCCCACTACCACTATCAGGCTAACTGGTCGATAATTCCCTGTTTTCTCCCTCCTTTCTTAAAAAGCGGTTACATTGGCTACCCTCCAGTCCATGGGAACTGATCCAGGGTCGAAAGAACATTGGAAAGTGATCACCAATGCATCCATGATTTGTAGGGCCACCTCCTTGAGTACTCTGGGATGCAGACCATCAGGCCCTGGGGATTTATCAGCCTTCAGACCCAACAGTTTACTTAATACCATTTCCTGACTAATGTGGGTTCCCTTCAGTTCCTCCCTCCCACTAGATCCTCGGTCCCCTAGTATTTCCGGGAGATTGTTTGTGTCTTCTTTAGTGAAGACAGAACCAAAGTACTTGTTTAACTGTTCTACCATTTCCTTGTTTCCCATTATAAATTCACCTGTCCCTGACTGTAAATTCACCTGTCCCGGACCTACATTTGTCTTCACTAATCTTTTCCTTTTTACATATCTAAGGATGATAACTACACAAGCAAGGATACTGCATTTCTCCAGTAATGTAATGATCCAGATTATATACACAAAGTTAAGGGCTTTATATGTTTTCATGCACATGTACTTCGAAGTATTTGCTGTAACATAAATCTGTTGTATAGGTTTTCTTCTTGGAATACACATCGGAACAGGTTTAATGATAGAACAGACAGAAATCTATCCAGAGATCCTTCCTCTCGTCAGTGACACAGAAAGCAGGTAAAGAGTTCCCAATGGAGGCACGAGGACACAGATACACCACTGCACACAACAGCTATTTCTGTGAAGTGACGCCTGCCAGAGCAAATCAGGTTTCGCAGAAGACCGTTTCCCCTAGACATTACTTGGCTGCTGTCCTAGAAAGCCACATCTGCTACGTGTAACGTTCAACTCAAGGAAAAACACCACCAACCAGCCAACAGCATAATATGTTGCCCCTGCTCCATTATCTAAAGGGGCTGCTCCTTGCCTTCTGGCTGAACTTCTCACCCACCATCCTCATCTTTGGACACCCTGTGCGTAGGGGAGAGGGTAGGGCTGAAGATGTCCTGGTCGGGTTGCTCCTGGGCCTGGCCAAGCTGGCCATCCGCGAGTCACAGCGCCAGGCGGAAGAGGGCTCTGCCCGAGCCGGCTGCCCGCCCCTTTACCGGGGCTACGTCCACGCCCGGGTGGGATTAGAGAGGGACTACACCCTGTCCACGGGCACCCTGGGGGGTTTCCGGGACGGCTGGGCACCGCGGGGGGGTGGTGGGATGTATCCTGGACACGGAGTGTAACATCGTTGCAGAGTAGTTTATTCAGTATATTTGTTTGTTGTGTATTATTGTGGTGGGTTGTGGTTTGTTTTATTGTAGTGTAAATATTATCTTTAATAATTGAATAGATTTGGGGATTTTTTTTAAACGCAGCATAATATGTGCAGGAAAGAACTGCAGATGCTGGTTTAAACCGAAGACAGACTCAACATGCTGGAGTAACTCAGCGGGACAGGCAGCATCTCTGGAGGGAAAGAATGGGTGACAGTTTGGGTTTAGACCCTTCTTCAGAATATGTTTAATTAAATACAGTGAGATAGTTCCTTTTCCTCCGCTTGTGTGTGTGTGTGTGTGTGTGTGTGTGTGTGTGTGTGTGTGTGTGTGTGTGTGTGTGTGTGTGTGCGAGGGTGTGTGTGTGTGTGATAGTGTGTGTACATATGTGTGTGCGCACGTGTGAGTGAGTGTGTGTGTGTGTGTTTGGTTTGGTGTGTGTGTGTGTGTGTGTGTGTGTTTGGTTTAAAATGCAAGTCAAGAGCTGTGTGCAATACTGTCCAGGAGATAAGTAGTAAACAGTGCCGGAAATGTCAGGCCTTTTTATATTTAGCAAGTCAAAGATGCTGCTGAGGCTTTAATGAAGGTCGGGGGTAAGGGGGATAAATAATCCCTGTAGAGGAACAACTTGACTTCCCTCAAGCACACAAGGCAAGTTTAAAGCTCTACAGAATACTGAATACATGTAACCCGTTGCAATTGTGTCCATATCCTGATTTATGTAAAATTTGCGTTGAAAATCCACTGAGATGAAGAATTAGATCCAATCATATTGCTGTATCTATTAAGAAAGACGAGGAATTTCTTTAGCCAGAGAGGACGGTGAATCTGT